>NC_090932.1:860219351-860522382 GCF_040938575.1 Ambystoma mexicanum | reverse complement strand
ACCTGCTGTTGCCTTCTGGTACGTCTGCACTAACCTACTCCATTTCCCGATCGGTCTGCAGGCTGGGCCTCGTCCGGTCCCCAACCCTGTTCTGGTTATCGTTCAATACGGTGCCACGGATCGGCACACTACTGCCAAGCTGCCTTTTTGCACCATCTGTGTTTCTTGCTGGTTGTGCACTGTCGAGTACCAGCGTCCTGCTGGGTATCTGTGAAGGTGCAGAGGTGACTCCAGGGGTGACAGCTTTTGTTCCCTTGCCTGGTGCTGACCAGCCCATATACTGCTCGGCTCCTGAGGTGAGACCCAACTACCTGGTGTGCAGTGAGTTGGGTTGTGGGCTTCTGCCGCGGTTCCTTGCAGGTCTTGATGATGCTGTGTGTCTGGCCTGTTTCACGGGTGTCCCGGCTGCAACCTCACTGATGGACACTAGATTCTGACTGTTGTGGCTAGTCTGATTTGTCCCTGCCGGGACCCACCTTCTCTACAAGTGCACACTCTGCCTTGCTCCCTCGGATGTGCTGACCTCCTGGCCTTGCGGCCTTCTGCTTGCTCCTGCTGCTACTGTTTGGACTGTTGGCATGGCTCTTTTAAAACTGCATAGTCCTTTGCTTGGGTGTTCACTGTGACTGCGCTGATTCTTGCCTCTATTGTCTGTTGCGCCGCTCGGTACTTGCCCCCCTGGGTGCATGTGCAGCCAGTCCCCAGCCCCTCCCTGTGCTTGCTGCACAGTGCGTTGGCCCTAGAGGCATAATCTCACACTGCGTAGCCCTCACATCCCCACATGGTTCATCAGCCATCACCTTGCTTTGCTTGACATTGGAGATGTTATCTATGACCCCCCCAGCACCCTGCAAGCTCACCATAAATATCCTTACTGTTATCGACTGTAGGGCCATCATTGTTTCCTGCTGCATTCCCGTCACAAAGCTCTGCATAGCCTCTTCTCGACGCGCCCTCGCTCCTGTCACCTACCTCCTCCCTTCCAATGGCAGCACAACTATGGCTAAAGGTGGAGGCAAAATGCAAAGGTCCATAAAATGTTTGCCAAATCTAACCCCAAGGACTCTGCAGGTATTGGTGACACTGCAGCTTGCCCCTCTCACCCTGTTAATGACGAACCCACGTAGCTACAGAAAATGATGGATTACATGCGGGAGGAGTTAACGATTTTAATTACAAAACTAGACTAGGCCCGTATGGCCAAGACTGACGCCCGAGCTGTGGAGGTCGAGACCAGGGTTGGAGTAGTGGAAGACGACATTAACGCACTAGTGCACGACCTGACAGCACTCACTAAACAGGTGCAGGGTGTTAGTAAAAAAGAGTAAGGATCTTGAGTCCCGGTCAAGACGCAATAAAATCTGCATCATCGATGTCCCTGAGGACAATATCTCTGCCCTATGGAAGATTTTGTTGAGCACACCCTCCTCTCTCTGCTTGATGGCCCCAACTTGTCACCCCAGTTTTCCATAGGCCGGGCCCACAGATTTCCGAATCTGAAACCTAGACCGGGGCCCCCCCCTCACCTAATCATTGGAAGAGTTTTGAACTATCAGGACAGGGATGCTTGGCTGCAAGCAGCCGGGGCCAAGGGAGAGCACTCACTGGGATCAAATAGGTGTTACGCTCACCTGGTTCCCACAGGGGCGTCGATCGGACCCGGACAGCTGCGGTCTCCACCAACGTGATGTGTAGTGCCGAGATGACTGTCTGGACTTGCCCGCCTAATCTCGTCTGCTTGATCCGTAGAAGTATTCTCCTGCAAGTGGAGAAAGGGATTTAGCCACCTATGGATATGAGTGATAGCCCCCTCCCACTGTTCTCGTTCTCCCTTCTTGTCACCTCCGATATCCCCTTTTAGGAACCTCACCTTATGTTTTTAAATGAGCTCTCCATCCTGCGTGGATTGCAGGGGCGCGTTGATGCTAGTTACTTCACTGGTTTGAAGGCGTGGGAGAGTTCTGGAGAGTATTGACTCTGAGGTTCCTGGCAAGGTTTGGTAAGTATCAAGTTCATAGAGTTCAATATGTCTGATGATTCACTCTTGTCCCCCCTTCCTTCCTTGTCTTGCAACTAGAGATCGTGAGAAGATCCCCCTCGTGGCAGTTGGTGGCGCTCAGGTAAGAGTCTGTATTACCCGACGCCGTCCGATAAATGTTGCCGGTGTTTAACGTGTTGTTTTCTCTCCCTTAGCAGGTGCGGCACATGAAGATGTGGAGAGTTATAGAATAATGCCTCCGGTGGTAATCGGGTAAGTCTATGATTATAAGTGTTTTATTTGTTGGTTTTATCAGCTCACCTTGTTGTTTTCTTTTGTCCCTCAGGTGCCGGAGTTCGGCGAAGAAATGATGGCGGCAGCGCCAAATCGAAATATGCTGCGAGGACTGGTGAGTATGGCGCGGCGCTGCAGCTGGAGATGCGACGCGTACAGAAATGATGTTCTTTCCAGGTCCGGAGGCGAGATGGATCCGAAATCAGGTGAGGAATTCGAAATAGTTTGTTTTCTAATCTTGTCCTTTTCTTTCCTCTTGCTTTTAGGTGCTCCAGGTTCGAGGCGGGCGTGGCAGAAGACTGGATGCAGACTGCAGGCATGGTGAGCGTTACGCTGCTGGATGCAGAATAACGCAAATCGTGTGCTGTTGTTCGGGTGTGGTTTAAATAGCCTCCAAAGTAGTTCCAGGTAAGAGGTTCCCTCGAACCACGCCCGAGTAAAAAATAGTCCCTGTAGAAAAATAGTCCCATCCAGGGCTCACGTTGGCTTGGACTCACTAGCAGCATGGTCTGCATCAGGTAAGTAAAGTCTATGAGACTGGCGCCTATGGCGCCAGGACTGATATCCATGATGAGCCTGGCGCCTAAGGTGCCAGGACTGAACCCAAACAACCCCCAGCTGGGGCTGTTGGGGTTTTAATAAGTATCTGGATGCCTGCTCCCGGAGCTGATGGGCTTGGTCCTGATGCCTGGGGTGTTCTGCTTGATTTATGCTTGGTTCAAAATGGCACTGGCGCGCAATGCATTCTGGGAGCGCTCAGAGCCATGTTGGATATTTACTTCACTCCGAAGTGAGAGGCTGCACACATTTTGCTGAAGTGTTAGAGTCACAGTGCTTAGACAAACATGCTTTTTCAAACTTGGTATGCAGTCAAGGCCATTTCTGCTGGGAAAAGCTAATGTTGTTATGGCTTGCTACTATTCTCCGTGTAGCATGTTTTTAGAGCAGGGAGGCCCTGCGTTCCTTGGGGGGGGAGCTCTCAATTGACCCAGTTGGCAACCGACGGCTGTTCAACTGCGCAGGTGCAATTCCAGAAGGTTCGAGAATGAACTCCCCTTTTGTGGAGTTCCTATATATGCGGAAACCCGGAGAAGTTAGGTGAGACCTCAGCCAGAGAAGGACGCTCCGTCTGGCCTTCCTGTGAGCTGTGGCACTCTCGGCCTGGCTGCCCCCGGAGTCTTCCAGCTGCTTCTGGACGAGATGAGGACTTGGATTACGCTCACGGTGATGTATTTCTTTTGACTTCTTTACTACTTCTGTGATCTATGTCCATATTAGTTTTATGAGTTATTTCTATGTACTTGTAATCTTTGAATAAATAGCCGTAAAGAGCTGATTATCTTCTAAAGAGTGCGTAGCTGCGAGTTATTGTGTCTGTCTGTTTATGGGTTGAAGTATTTGCTCTATAATTGCATTGGTGATTTATGGTTGTTTTGTGCACTTTTAGAAAAAGAGCAATACACTGGGGGAAGCATCATGACAATAGGATTAATCTTTACCCAGACTTCTCGGTTGCAGTGCAGTAAGAGGGTAAATCCTTTCTAGCCATGAAAAAGAGGCTTTGTGACCTTGGTGTTAGCTATGCCATGATGTTCCCCACCAGACTTTGGGTGGAGCATTCGGAGAAGACGTACTTCTTCACGATCCCAAAGAATCGGTGACGTTTTTGGATCAACACTTCCCGGGCTGATCCTGTTAGCCCTTCAGCTATTTTCTTGTTTGTTTAACACAGCTGTAGCAAGTACACTGTTGAGGTCGGACAGCTATCTTCCTGTAGCGGGCCTGGAGAGGCCACTATTTACCAGCCTCTGCCTATGTGGTGTTCATGCGATTTAGTGCCTATTATAGTAGCTATACAGTTCCATGCTGTGTTACGAAACGGGCTGCTCGCGGCGAACAGCTCCTCCACCACTCTAGGTTGCAATGGTTTGGTTTACCTATGTTTAGGGTTTTTCATCCCCCAGGTTGGGAGGGGGTGAGGATGGTGGGAGGCAGGAGGGGTTAATGGTTACTGAAAATGCTTGGCGAGGGTGGTGAGACTGTTGGATGGCATAGTTCCTTCACTGATTGCTTCATGGGGTGCCACCTTGGTGGCCTCCATGTTCATATTGACTTTTATTCACAGGTGCTAGATGGCAGCTGACACACTAGGGTGCATGAGCTGGAACATTGGAGGGCTAGGCTATTATACAAAAATGCATAAGCTTCAGCCATATGTGGAGCAAAACACGGAGGATAGCTTGTCTCGGGAGGATAGCTCAGGGGCAACATGCTCGCTTTGGAATCGAGACGACATGGTGCAACACAGGTTCGTTCCCCGGGTCTGAGCTTAGAACCCACTGGGTATTGAGCGTGTTATAAATAACCTATCGTATCATATATATCACAAGGCCTGCATCCTCTTTCTGCAAGAGAGACACTCGCTAGCGGCAGGCTGCAAAAGATTTGCTAAGAACTTGCTTATACAATACTCGATCCAAAGCAGAGGCGTCATGACTTTGATTTACAAATCAATACAATTTGCACCTAAGACTACACACGTTGAACCCTTGGGGCATTATGTGCTGATGCATGGTGTTTTGGTGGGCCTAGAAGTGGTGTTGCTTAATACATACAAGCCCAACTTAGATGGCCCGGATTTCTACGTGCAAATCGTGGACATGCTCGCACTGTATCCTCGTATTCTGATTCTGTGGGTGAGTGACTTCAATACTATTGTGGATCTCTGCCTAGATAGACCCGGAAGCAAGGCCTCTCAATTAACTAGAGTCACACAGGTTATCCAAGATAAGCAGGAGGGATTGGGTATGGTAGATGCTTGGAGGATATTACACCCGCAGACCCGTGATTACACATTTTACTCAAGTGTAAACGACTCAGACTCCAGAATTGACTGCTGGCCGATATGTGGTGGTGTGATAAACCATGGTGACGCAGGCATACTTCCACGGACGTATTCAGATCATTCCCCAATCACACTTACCCTAACCTGGAACGATAGACAATCTCCTGGGTGTTCATGGAGGCTCAAACCACAGGCACACTTAGACACTGTGTACAGGTCCAAACTGGGTGACTGTGTGAGCGATTACTTTGACATTAACACAGGAACAGTCGACTCCCTTGCCACACTTTGGGATGACTTCAAAGCTTATATTAGAGGCATGGCCCTGGCCAAGGAAGCAGGGATCCTCAAGGCAATATGCAGGAACAATCGGAATAGCGGGGCTTCTCTTAAACGCATTGAACCTACATATGCCTCAGACCCGTCCCCTGCAATCGTTGGTGAAATAAGAGGCACTTGACACATTTAGGGACACTGCTGATAGAGCTGAAGTTTCTCGATAACCTGACAGCTGTGCGTCAATATGGTGAGGGTGAAAGGCCTGTTGGGTTGCTTGCTAGATTGGTTTGTCCTGTAATTGTAGGGTGCTGCCCCCACACTTAGAGAGGCAGTCATAACAGTCCTTCTTAAATCCGGCAATTCACCTGTTCATTGCAGTTCATATCGACTCCTATCATTAATTAATAGTGACTTAAAGATATTTGCTAAATCTATCGCTCTTCGACTTGCCCCATATATGACTCACTTGCTACACACCGATCAATCTGGCTTTGTCCCCTGCCGCTGTACCGCCCTAAATTTGCAAGAATTATTTAACATACTGTCTCAGGTCGACCCGCAGGCGGTGGCTGCACTCTTAGATATACAAAAAGCCTTGGACTCTGCCTTGGCAGTACCTTTGGGCAGTACTTGAGAAATGCAACTTCAGCCCCCGCTTTATCTCATGGAAACAGTGCACACAGCATCTACAGGTTGCGCATAGAATAGCTAACGATCAGCTCTCAAGATCGTTTGATATATGTAGAGGGACTAGGCAGGGCTGTCCCCTTTCACCGCTCGTTTTCACGATGGCTATGGAACCCATGGCCGATTCACTTCGACAGAAGCATTCGCAAAAGGGAATGCGAATATTCAGAACCCCCGAGATTGTCTCATTATATTCCGATGATGCCCTTCTATACATCAGAGATACAGTACTTAACCTTGAACCCATCATACAAGATATCAACTATTTTGGTCAGTTATCAGGCCTCCGGGTCAATCGTGCAAAATCCTAACTTTTTCCTCTGACTGATACCACAACTTGGGGTGTATCGAACTTGGGCTTCGAGTATGTATTCGGCCGAATCTCGGCAGAAGAACACTTATTCGGCTTCGGCCGAATGTTTCTGGAATATTTACTCGAAGCCGAAGCTATAAAAAAAAATGTCCTCTTTCTATGATTAGCTATCTTCTCTCAGTGTGAGAGACGATAGCCAATCCTAGAAAGTAAAACCGTGGGAAAGCAACAGCAGCCAGTAAGCAGTTGGCTTACTGGCTGCTGCATGGACAAATACCCGGAAGCATTGGAACAGTGCACCGAGACTGGGACAAGACGACCAGAAGAGGATCGAGGAAAGACGGTCATCGAGGCGGCATCAGGTAAGTGTCCACCTTTAAATCATTTGAAAAATGGATGGGTGAGTGGGTTTATGCTTCTTTCAGTTTCAAACCTCTGAGACTGGCGTGGCCTTTTAGCACCTTGTCCTGCTATGTGAAGCTGCTAAGAAAGCTCCCAGGACTATGCCAAGGTCAGCTTTCACTGCACTCCACTCAGCGGGACTCTACACTCCTTCTTCCTATTCTGCTTTCCAGCGTTCTCGTTCTCTTTTCGGCTTATTTATATTCTCAATATGAAAAACGCATGTCCGACGTCGTATGTTTGTTTCATGGGAAATTAATGTACACTACTTTTTTACCCGACGAAGCAATTGTTTATCTTTCACACTGGAAACATTGGAACCGTTTTATATTTAAAAAAATCCTATATACTTTTTCTGTTTCGCAAGGACCCTGTTTTGCCCAAAATGTCTGGTACATTAACTTGTTTTTTACGTTACTCCAGCAAATGGCATCTATACATAGAACAAACGGTTACAAAGTTTTATGGTAGCTTGTATGCATGGTAGCCCGGTGCATGGGGATTGAGGGGGCGGCAGTGTCTTGGCCGAGTCGTTTGGTACCCCGACATCCTCTGGGGGAGGTCCCCCCGAAACCTCCTGTGCCCATGGCCCGGGTTGGAAACCACCGTCGCTGCTTGTGTGAGCCCAGCCCCTGTCAGTGCAAGGTACAGAGGTCATTACTTCCAAATATTTCTGGCAGTCTTGCTGATCTGAATGTTGCTAGATGAGTGTCACAGTCCCCCCCCAAAGGAGCCCTGGGTAATCGAGGTAGCCTATTACCCCTGCCTTGCCCATTAGCTGCCCACCATGGCATACCTCTCTCTGTGTACAGCCTACAGAGCCAATGCACGCTTTTGGTCTTGTGAAACACCCAGCACAAATGTTCATTTAGCTACAGGGAATCCTTAAGCAGACACTGCCGGTGTGTTCCTTGCCATTCATGGTGACGACCCCCCCACCTCCAGACACCCCAAACACTGCTTGTCATCCATGATAAAGAGGACATTTTATGAAACACTTGCGGCTAATATGCTTGATCCAATATTTATGAGGAATTTTCCTGATGTACTGATTATTGTGACCTCTTTGAGGTCCACTCTTTGGCGGTGCACAGGGGTGGTTCTTCTGCTTGGTCCTTGTCCACTCATACAACTACAAGCCCTCCCCCATTATGTTTCACATAGTCAGCCCTAATAGAAAATGGACTGACTGGTGACTTCCCCAGTGCACCCTGATGATCCACCTGGATCTCCTCACGGTTTTCTGGCTTGCTCGGTCTTACCCCGAGCCTCTTCTTATAAGCAGGCTCGACTTATCTTCCAGTGCTTTGCGGGAGGGTAATGAGTGTCTGTGGTTCGCCAATTTCCTGCTGGCATTGTACCCTGAGAGTATTCATGCTGTTGCTGCTGCCCACAGACTCTTACTGTAAGCATTCCCCCTATGACACTTTTCCTGGTGACAGGTCACTCTGGACCCTCCCTGGCATGATGTTTCTCTCCCTCCACTTTCCAATATGGCATTCCCTTGTTGGTTGTAGATCCCCAGCCTCAATTTTTCCTTCACCCAATTGAAACATATACAATATTAAAGCAAGCAAGTTAGGCCCCCAATCACATAAACCATCTCACAACCGGCTGAGTTATATATATTTTTTTTTACCACCTCACACAACCAACTCTTTTACTCAGGAGCACTTATCTCAGATGTAATCATAATCAAAGCACACACCACAGCCTACCCATTAGCTCCTGTACACACATACATGAACACACAATACGTGGGCGCGACAAAACAGCAATCGTCCCTGAACAAAAACTTCTAAGAGTTAACCAACTATTCGGCTCACTATTCGGCTTCGGCCGAATATTTTGGCTAACTATTCGGTATTTGGCCGAAATAGTAAATGTACTATTCAGAACACCCCTAAGCACAACAGCCCCTGCTGATCTCATGGGATTTGCCTGGGTCCCCACAGAAATAAAGTACCAAGGGGTCATGGTCACGAGGCACCAAGACTCGCTATATAAACGGAACTATGGTTCCTAATTACAACAATTAGGGCCTAAACTGCACATATGGGCTAAGCTCCCCATTACCTTGGCTGGCAAGGTGTCTCTACTTAAGATGATCATATTGCCGCAATTGTTTATTTAATTTTTTTTCAAATTTTATTGATTTATTCAAACAAAAACAATACAAACAAAACACGCAGTGCACGTATCAGCAATACAAATGATCATCGATTTTATTACGGTCACTGCTTCCCTTGTCCCACCCCCCCTTACAAGCCTATTTGTTCCATGCACTCTGTATCTGCTTCGCGTGATGGGGTCTCACATTCCGTGGATCCTGTCAGGTCATGTACCGTTCCAAACAATTCTGCTATTAATGATCTCCATGCCATCAGGCTTCCCGCCTCCTCCTCTCCCCCTAGATTGCTTGCCTCTTGCCATACCATGGTTTCCGCCTCCGCCCATTTCTGCAACTCCTTCCACCACACCTCCACCCGTGGCTTATGACATGTCTTCCATCCCATGGCAATCCTTCTTTTTGCGAGCACATATGCTAGATCTTTCAGTTTACTAACATGCTTAAGTTTCTGCGATCTGGGGAACCCCCCCAGCAAGCAGGCCCAGGCTGTATTTATAACCATCGTAACCCCCTGTTCCTCTAGTTTCTGTGCTACTTCGCCCCAGAAGCGCTCAATTACTGGGCATGACCAGAACGTGTGCACCATGCCAACCTTTTCTTCGTCTCCCAGCATCTTTGAACCTAGATATCCTTTCGGGTGTCATCTATGCTCTATGCGTAATATATATATGTCACATAAGGGGGTAGCCGCCTAACAAAGTTTAAACATACTATAACTTATGTATGTAGTAGATACTATTCAAATTGATGGTATATACCTCTGATTCATCCTAGTGATGTAATCTAATCTAAAGTCCCCTGAGGGGTGAGCAAGACAATATGAATTGTATTGTATGAATAAGTTCTATGTTATTACAAGAAACCAGTTTTGTGTGGTGCAGTCTTTTTAATATTGCACTCCATTTTCTTTATCAAAACAACTGAAACCAAAATACAGTGTCCTGATATGGTAGAAAAGCAAAATAATTAAGGCAGTAATAGAGCAGAAGCTTTGCAACCCTCTTGCTGCCTCTGCGCCTGGCTACCCTTGGGTTAGGTGCGCATTACAAATAAATAAATACAAATACAAATAAGTCTCAAGCCTGTACAGTTTACTAAAGAAAAACAATGACCAGAAAGCAAAATGGCTAAAATAAGGTAATTAACTTATAGCATCATCATTTGCATGGTAGGATTCTTTACCAATAACAGCAGGGCTATATTTGTTTTAGTTACACAAGAAGTTAAACAAATTGTTTTCCCATTCGGGGAACTCTAACACAAATAAAGCAGGACAGAGTGATGCTGTGTTAGTAAAGTAGTGCACATTTACATATAGGCGAGAAACAGTTTTCCTCAAGATATCAATTGTGAATCCTATATAGTTGTACACTGATATTTGGATCTATGAGTGAACAATCCTCAGTCGGTCTACGTCAGGAAATAAGCAATTCCCAAAGATGTATGTTGGGTCAACAGTGATGGTTCTGGACCCTAGGACGTTTCGGCTTCCAGTGTGGGTGCCTTCATCTGGGCCAAAAGAGGATTGTATCTCCCTATAGGTGATGAAACAAAAAAGGGAGGGGAGGGTGTTAGAGACTCACAGAAAGAAACCTGTACCTACAAGTGGTAACAGTATGCTACATACAGATAGGGGACCTGTACGGCTAAAAGAGAGGAGAGCTCTTATAAAAACAAGGAAACTCGCCAACCTGAAGCTTGAGTCCGGGGGAGAAAGGGAGAAGAGAGAATAGAAGTGCGGTGGGGAGAGCGCAGCGATCCTGTCTCATAGAGCTGTGCTTTCTCAACGGCTAGGAGGCGGCAGGATCCGCAACCTCAGTGTAGGGTGGAGGAGAAATCCCCACCTTGTATCTGAAAGACATCAGGATGTATGTGAGGACTGGTATTGCCCATAGCAACAAAAAGCATGAGAAAAGTGTAGATAAGTGGTGGCAGGAAATAGAAACGGCTGTGAAGAGATCCTACCTGAAAATGGTGTTTAATTGAAAATCTTCCAGTAGGGGCCAGGAATATTCGGGGCCCAAAAGAGGCCCTATGCAGTTAGAGGGCTGTAGACCCAACACAGATGAGTTGAGGGGCCGTGGTTTCAGGGATCACCCCTGTAAAAATGGACAGGCGGTGTATCCTGTAAAGGTGAGCAGAAAGAGAGGCAGAAATTGCTGATTTAAAAATTGCACGCCTGAAAGCTAGGTTCATGTGGAAAAAGGAATCCCCACTGGAAAGTGTCCAGTAGAGCAGAAAGGGCACGGAGGCTCAACTGTGGTGTAGCTTCTTACCTCAAGGGTGTGGAAGGAGCTGTCCGAAGTCACAGCTGCAAGGCTGAGGAGCAGCGAGTAACTGTATAAATGCGCATACACTGCACATAGGAGCCGTGCAGCGAGACACTGCTAATGCGCGCATGCGCAAAGCAGGTCGCGCGGGGTGGCACTGATCCCTCGCGCATGCGTAGTGGAAATGTGCACCAGCGCGCTGCTCCCACGCGCATGCGTGGTGCGGGTACGCCATAGTGCACTGCTCCCGCGCGCGTGCGCAGGTCACAGCAAAGGGGAAATGGACCGAATTCAAGCTGCCTTGCGAGCATAGCTCGAAAAAAGTTAGGTGAAGCCTGAGGGTCCAGATGGATTGGAAACCCAAAACGGGGGGAAGGGAGGTGGCCTCCCATACAAAAGATAAAGGACCAACCCAGCATTAACGTGTAGGCGCTGCAATAAAAGTGCCAGATGTATACAGGTGCTAACGCTCAGAGAGACAGATGGAGCCCATGTAAAAAGTGACCTATACTGTCCTGAAGGCTAAAGGTCAGTGAAAAAGGGCAGGGAGCAGAGAAATAAGCTGCTCATGGGAGGTGGAGTACTCAGGGGCCCTAAAGTGACCGAGGTGTAAAACAAGGGGAGGGGGAAGGGGAGGGGAAGGGAGGGGGTGGAATGGAACGACAAAACTTGGCTTTGAAGGCTGTACATGTGTAATGAAGTGATACACCTGTAGATTAACAATAAATGGTAGGCTCACCACAAAGACCATTAATACAGTTACAGTAGGTGGAACACATTTGAAAACAGGCTAAACATTGTACAAAACTTTGAAGAAAACACCCAGAGAGACACAGAACCATTTTGTCAGCCTGGCCCCTCCAAAGCTGAATTAAGGGGAGCAGCACAAGGAAATAAGAAAGCAAAACAAGTAAGAAAGCAAAATGCGGCATGGGAGAACTATAAGGGTGGGCATGGTGAAAGGCAAAGAAAATGCTTGATGTTCCCTTTAGTAGTGCCGGTTATCCAGAGGTGCTGCCTCATTGAGACCTGTTTCAATGGAACGCAACTTGAACACCCACCATGCTTCTTTATAGTTCAGGGCACTGGTCACGTTCCCCGAATTCTGTATCTTTTCAAGTACCCACCATTTGAGCTGCTCCTGGTTGTGCTGTAATTCCAGGAAGTGTGGGACCAATGGTGCTGTGAGTGTCCGGCATCTAATCCTGGACCTATGTTCCCCAATACGTTTGTGTATTGGTCTGCTGGCCTGGCCTACGTAACGGAATCCACAAGGGCATTCGATTGCGTAGATGACATTAGGGGTTTTGCAATTGGTATGCTGGTGTAACGTCCAGTCTTTGCCGTGGATTTTGAAGGTCTTTATTTTGTCAGTGAAACGGCAGACCGTGCAGGTCCCGCATGGGTAGTGGCCCGTGATTTCTCTTAGATTCCAGAGCCCTGTTCTAGGGGTCTTTTGCGGGAGCCTGGCATGTGTAAGCCATTCGCGGATATTCTTAGATCGTTTGAGGGCCATGCGTGGTGGAGGTTCTCCAGGTAAGACTTGATGAATTAGGGGCCAAAACTGCTTGATAATGCTCTTAATCCTATTGGTATTTGGTCCAAAAGTCGTAACACAAGTGTTTCTGGTGTTCTCTGTGTCTGTTTTTGGGCTCAAGCAGTGTTTTGCGGGGGCTGCAGCGAACTCTTTTTCTGGTATTTCTGAGAAGTTTTTTAGGGTACCCTCGCGCTGCGAGTTTAGATTCCAGGATATCTGCATGATACTGATATTGGCGAATGTCTGAACAGTTGCGTCTCAGCCTAAGAAACTGTCCAAATGGCAGGTTTATCTTGAGACTTTGTGGGTGATTGCTCTGGTAGTGAAGGAGGGAATTCCTATCAGTTTCCTTTTTTAAAAAGGGTACATGTAAGTTTGCGCTCCTCCACTGAGATTGTAAGATCCAGAAAGTTAATGGTTGTGGCACTGCTGGTGATAGTGAATTGAACGTCAGTGGATCTGGCATTGAGCCATTCAAAAAAGGCCATAAGTGTGTCGGATGTGCCTCTCCAGACAAAAATAATGTCATCGATGTATCTATACCATCGATGGATGTTGTTAACGAATGGGTTCTGCTGCGTAATATATAGCTATATCTGTTTTAGTCTTGCGTTCCTTGACACCTTCTTGTGGTATCCCAAAGCCCGTTCCCACATCCCGTCCACTAGCGGGGCACCCATTTCCGCTTCCCAGTCTAGTCTCATTTGTGTTAACTCCTTCCCAACCTTAGACATCATCATCTCATACAGTCTGGATATCTCATGCCCCCCCTCCGTTATATCATATATCGTATCTATAGTAGCATCTGGTTCTTCCTCCAGTACCGTTTCGGGCCATGTTCTCCTGATTCTCTGTACCATTCTGTGATATGTAATGTACTGGCCCGTGTGTTACCCCATTTCCTCCCCAAGCACTTCAAAATCTATGATGGTCCCCTCACACTAGATATCTCCCATTGTCACTACCCCCACCGATTTCCAGTGGTTCCTGATTATCATCCGCAGCTGCTTATCTCCCCCTGCCAGTGCGACTAGTGGCACCTGCGGGGAGCATGGGAATGGGTTCTCGATCATCTGGCACGCTGGGTGCCACATCTCCCACCCAAGCTTCATTATCTTAGGGCGCACTTCCATTTCTGTCTTGGGCAGCCAGATCACCTCTTTTAAATAAAATGGGGCACAATCCTGTCCAAACAATCTGGATTCGGGAGTCAGTTCATCTGAGAGCCATTTAGCTATATATTGCAGTTGGCTCGCTACATAATAGACCTCATAGTTGGGCAGTTTTATTCCCCCTTTTTCATAAAAGTTCTGCAGCTTCCATTATGCCACTCTGTTCCGGGTTCCATGCCATAGGAAATCCCTACACTTACTATTCAGTTTGGTGAAAAATGTCTTGGTATCAATATTTCCGAAATAATGCAGGAGCCTGGGTAGGACCACCATCTTAAGCATTGCCCCTCGTCCCATCATTGCTAGGGGCAACCTTACCCAGAATTTCATACACTTCTCAATCTTCTCAATGGCTATCTCGTATTGTCTGTGCTCCTCTTCCACCGTGTGGTGCACATCTATCCCAAGATACCTGAATGTGCTAACCGCCCATGGTATTTGTAACACCGGTAACCCTACCACAGGGATTCCTTTATAATTACCCAGCGGGAAGATGCTAGATTTTTGAGGATTCACCGCTATACCAGACAGCCCCGCATATTTATCCATCACTTCCAGTATGTAATGGAGATATTCCTCCGGATGCCTCAAGTACAGCGGCAAGTCATCGGCATACATGGAGATCAGGTGTCGTTCCCCACCCACCCCGACACCTATAGTGTCATATTGTTGCCTAAGGTATATTGCTAAGGGCTCCAGAGCTAGTATATAGAGCATTGGGGACCATGGGCACCCTTGTCTGGTGCCTCTACTAAGTTGCCATCTTTCAGATATCACCGATCTTGTCCTGGCCCTGGCCAACGGTTCACTATATAGCATCTTTGCCCACCTATGTATCCAGACCCCATTCCATAACTCGCTAGGGCGGCAAGCAGCCATGGCCACTTAACTGAATCGAAGGCCTTAACCGCGTCCAAGGACACAATTTCCATCTCACCCTCATTCCTGCTCCCTCATTCAACCACCGGATAGAGTCGTCTATGATTATGAGTTATATTTCTGTTCGGGACATAACCCGGCTGGTCGGGGTGTATTAGTTTGCCAATAACTCTCCGCAGTCTGTTCGCCAGGACAGCCATCAATATCTTGCTGTCCTGGTTTAGCATCGACAAAGGTCTATAAGAGCCACAGCTAAGCCCAGGCTTGTTGGGTTTGGGAAGCAGTATTATGATTGCCTGTCTAAGTGACTCCTGCAGCCGTCCCACCTCAAACGCTTCATTTAACATTTCTAACATTGGGGGGAGCACTTCCTCCTTATATACTTTATAAAATTTACTTGGGAACCCGTCTGACCCTGGGGTCTTACTAGTAGGCAGCTGCCTCACCACTTCCTCTAACTCCTCCAGAGTAATTGGTGCATCCAGCTCCTCTCTTTCCCCCACACTTATCTTAGGCAGTCCTATGTCCTCCAGTATTTCTGTTATCTCCCCAGGACTACTACCCTCCTCATCCCCATATAGTAACCTATAATATTCTGCAAACTCCTGATTAACTCCTTCCTGGGTGTCAGCTACACTACCATCTTCTCTAGCTATCGTTCTAATCGTGGGTCTGGGAGTTTTTCTCTTGTTTAACCATGCCAGCAGCCTTCCTGTTTTATCCCCTCCCGCATGCTGTCTCTATATATTTTTTATAGTTGAGGTTACATAATCTTTCCCATTGCTCCGCACCCTTCTGCTGCAGTTTCAGTATCCGCTCCATGTCTGCACCTCCTCCCTTCAACGCCTTTTCCAGTTCCCTTTCTGTTTCGTGTATGTCAGCCAAGATCCCACCTTGTAGGTCTTTTGATTTTGCTATGGCTACCCCTTGCATCACCACCTTGAAGGCTTCCTATAATGTGCTTGCCGAGTCGACGCTACCCGTATTTGTTTCAAAATAGTTTATAATCTCCTCTCTTATATCTTCCCTGAAATTGGGGTCCTTAAGTGCCTCTGCCCAGATGCTCCATGTCAGAATCCTCGCCCTCGGGGGGGGCAGTATTGCCACCCAACAACCAGGAGCGAGTGGTCCGAAAGGACCCTCGCTTTATATTCTGCTTGAGTACACTCCATCACTACGTCCGACGTAGTAAAGACATAGTCCAGCCTCGTATGTAATTGCTTCGGGGCAGAGTAGTGCGAGTATTGCCTATCTTGGGCGTGTCTTGTTCTCCACACATCTGCTAGACCAAAGTCGTCTAGCAATGTCTGCAATGCTTTAGCTGCTGGGGCAGGTCTATCAATCTTTCCATCTGATCTGTCTACCCTGGGGTCTAACACACATTTAAAACCCCCCCAGATCACCGCCCCACCCATGCATATGCTGAGGTTAGTGCACAGAGTTCTGAAATATGCTGCCATATTTTGGTTGGGGGCGTATGTATTCACAATGCTTATCTCTCTATTCTCCACCAATCCCCTCAATATGACCATCCTCCCATCCATTTCCACCACTTCCTGCAACAGTTGAAACGGGACATGTGGCGCCACCCAGATGAGTACTCCTCTAGCATAAGCGGCGTATGTCGAGCCCACCACGACCCCTTTCCATTTCTTCACAATCATCTCCATCTTTTCCGTGTCAGATGTGTCGCCTGCAACAGTACGATATCTATCTTTTGTCTGCGCAGGTACATTGTGAACTTGTTCCTTTTTAGATAACTATCAAGTCCCCTGACATTCCATGTAATTATTTTAAGGTCCCCCATGACCCTTTAGAATCCCCCTGCCCCTCTCACCGGTGCAGTCCAGATCCCACTTCCATCTCAATCTATATAGGCTCGTTTCCCAGTTCAAATTTCCCTTAACTACAAACACTCCTCCCCCACCCACCTCCCTTCCCCAACTTCACCCTCCCCAACTGTTGCCCAGCTCCATCCCTGGATCTCAGGCACCCCCGCATCTAGCCCTTTCTGGTAAAACCCGTACTCGCGGCTCAGCAGGGTGAGGCCGCCCTATTGGCTGCCTTACTACTTAGTCTCGGGGGTAAGTAAATGCAATCCTGTCGCTCCTATTTGTTTAGAGTTGCTACGCCTAATATTTCCATTTTCATGTGCATTTTAATACACTATATTCCAGTCCAACAGAGTCATAGAGATCAAGGGCTACGCCATATCTATCAAGTAATTCAAAGCGCTATACCAGAATTCCCCACCCTCCCATCCTCGCAGGGTACATGACATAGTATCTTCACTTATTGTGCTCCTGGGAGTCTTGTTCCTCGTTCCGCTCCGGGCAGCCCTGTAGATCCAACCACAACGCTGCATCCTCTGGGGTATCAAAGAACAGCGCTCTGCCTTTGTGCAGGACTTTCAACTTTGCTGGGTGCAACAACATGTACCTGATATCCGCTGCACGCAATCTTCTCTTAACCGCAACATAACTATATTGTTGCCTTTGCACCAACATAGTATAGTCTGGGTACGCCGTAACCTTGGAGGAGGCTCTTTCTATCGTTCCGCCCTTACAGAAATACTCTAAAATCTTTTCCGTGTCTTTGTAGTTCAAAGTTTTCGCAATTATCGGCCGCGGCGGAGCTCTAGGCCGTGGTTTTCTCATGAGGGCTCGATGTGCCCGCTCTACCATGAACCCCTGAGAGAATTTGTCCGCTCCCACTTCTTGCAGGATCATGTTCTCCACGTAATCCGTGGGGTCCTGGCCGCCTTCTCCTTCTGGCAGGCCAACCACCCGGATGTTGTTCCGTCTCGCCCGTCCTTCTGCTTCCTCCACTCTGTTTTCAAGGTTGGCAACCTGTTTGAGCACATGGACCTTCTTCGCATTGTTCATGCTTACAGTGTTGGTCTTTACTGCGCTTTCCAGACCGCTAGTTCTTTCTGCAGGCGCTCTGACGTCCTGTCGCAGCAAGGTGACTTCAATTCCTACGGCAACTGTTTTGTTTTCTAGGGCTGTCTGCAGTTCCGCCATCGCCGCACCCCACTTAGCACTCAAGTCTGTTATGGCCGCTAGGACCTGTTGGTTTTCTCCTTCAGGGGGGTCCTCCCCCGATACCTCCCCTGTCTTTTATGCTGGGGTTGAAGGGGTCCGCTGCGCCTTTGGAAAGGTGTCCGTAGTGGGTTGCTTGCTCCTGGACTTCATCCCTTTCACCGACATCCTGCAATCTCACTATGTCTTATATCAGCTCTCCTGTGTCACTGTAGCTTCCCCAATTCAGTTCAGTGTTTGGGTGTCCTCAGTGGGCTGCCCTGCAGGCGGCACGCAAGGTCTATCTTGGAGTGGGCTGTGTCCTCCCACGTCTCTCCTTTAGGCAGTGTTTTTAGCAGCGTGCTTCTGGGGCTCGTGCTCACCGTCCACTTATTCTACCTTCCTGGCAACGTTTTACCTTAGGGTCCCTGGCCTTTGTGCAGGTCCCAATGCTCACTATGCTGCGCTTGTAAGTAGCTGGGCATCAGCGCTCCTCGTATGTCCATTTCACACCGTGTTCCTCGTGGCTCTAATTCTCAGCATCAGTGCCCCTTCACAGTCCAGCGGTCTGCATCTGCCGAGAACCCCTACAGTGGAAGGGGGTCCACTCACGGGCCTTTGTTATGGCAAGACAAACTGTACAATACTCCCCGATCCGTTATTAAATCCGTTCTGAGCGACACTGATTCCAGACTGTATTTCACATTAAACAGCGCACCACATCATGCGCCCTTAGCACCTGTCATATTCATGCGCGGGCTCCTGTCCCATACTCTTCCAGCGTTGCATTTGCTGGCACTGCAGGGACATCAATCCCTTCATCTGGCTTTTGTTCGGACAAGGGAGTGTTTGTGTGTTTGTGTGTAGCGTTGCACTTTTCGCTCCATCTCGTGTTGCAGTACCCAGGGTTGTCACTGCGTCCCGGGCCCGATGGTGTCTGCTGAGCCCCTCAACGATCTGTGCTTCGTTCCCAGGGCATTCCTTCGGCATCTCGCCTAATCGTATCAATGTTGCACTTGTAATGTTGCACTCGAAACGGTGCTTAGGCACCAATATAGCTGCGAACCCCAGGCCGTTTTACTTGTGCCCCACAGCCCATATGTGGCTCTTCGTGGCCTTCTACGGGGGGTCTGCAGGGGTCTGCCACAATGCACCTCCGTGTGTGCCTCTCAGGTCGCATCTTGCCAGTTAACCTGCCAGGTCTATCTAACCCAGGGTGCGCTCATCTCACTGTGCAGTGTATGCCCGCGAGCATCTGCTGCTCGGTGGCACTCCATCAGCATAGGCGGTCCGGCCAGCATTCGGATCCTCGACTCACTTTCGTGGCCGTGAACAATTGCCACACAGTTAATAAATAATATATGTGGTCGCAATCCGTGCGATGTCGGATAATCCACTGAGCCCCTGTCACAGTGTCTGCATTCTGTTACTTCGTTTCCCAAGTTCCGACGATTATTGTTGTGGAGGCGGCCCTTTGTCCTGCGGGGCCCTGCCACCGCTTTTATGTCCAAGGCCACCCTTATCTTTCGCTTCTGGTGCTGTGCGCACTCGCCAGAAGGCACGGCCGTATTAAGGCTCGGCCCGAGCAATATGATGCCTGTTATGCTGCACGAGCGATCCGCCACTTCAGCCATCCACCGAGTAGAGCTCTGTTACAAGAGTGCGCCCCTCGGAGTCCCTTTGTTCTTGGCCGCTGCCATTTTGATGTCTTCTTTCGCGGCCAGCTCTGAGATACAAAGTATCAATGTGATTGTTCCAAAGCTGTAAACGTGCAGCCAGCCCGCTCGTGCTCTGCTCCGTGCCTTCCCACGCCTATTCATGCGTTTTAAAGCTGCTGTAGGTAAAAAAAAAATGTGCGTTTTTTGTCGGATCAAGTTGCAGGATCGCGGAGCACACAATAATCGCAGCCTATTCCATGGCTGCCAAGCCACGCACCCTCATATTGCTGCAATTGTTATACTGCTTCCTGAATTTCCCTCTGTGGCTGTCATGATCCCAGTAAATGAGCACAGTTCCCATTCAGGCATGCAGGAGAAGCAAGGGACATCACATCAGTCAGCAGGTCAAAAGTGGGTAAAAGCCTGCCACAAATGGTTTTTGTGCCATTCATAGCATGTGCTCCGATAGTCTCTCATAGTGCTTACAGTGGTCTTTTACACTAAACATGGCCGCCGCCAGGTCCATAGATAACTTACAGCACACTCTATACCTATTGCAGAGGGAGATAATTAAGCCCCGGCTCCGCTGGAGCGCTCACTTCGCGTCTGCTCCACTAACAGCGGGTAACGCTACCGGCGTTTCTCCTCACAGAACCTGTCAAAAGAGAAAAAACAAAGTCATTAGTTTTCACAGAAAAAACAGAATTTCATAGTTATAGGTAAGACTTACTGAACCAAAGTATTTCCGAAGCATTTCTTCAGTTAGCTGTATTGTTTCGTAGCCGCAGCATCTTCTGTCAAAAGTTCTCTCACAGCCGCAGCATCTTCAAGGTAGCAGTACCTTCATCAAAAGTTTCCTCGGCAGTCTCTGCATCTTCCGAAGGTATTTCTTCCTCAGCTTTCTGAAAACCTGCAAAAAATAAGGTATTTCATTAACAAACGAACTTAATAGAAATAAGAAAGAAGAAGTTTAAATAAGTTGCGTACCTGAAGTTTCTTGAAGTTTTCACTGCTTAGTTATTAACGTGCAATTCTCTGAAGGCTGCAATTCCTCTGTATAGACGACGTTAAAGATTTCTTCATTCCAAGTAACGACAGTCATTCCGCAGCCATTAACCTTTCCGAATTCAGAGAACCTGCAAGAATAAAAGAAAATATTAGAAAGAGAGATCTCTCCAACGTAGGGACTATTCAAAATCTAACAAACTGTAGTATTTTCTCCAAATACTTACCCAAGACAATTCTGGAAAAGCAAAGACATTATAAAGACAAGAGTTTATTGAACACCTCAGCCTTCCAAGTTTAAAGTTTCTTCATTCCAGCGCGCCCCTGTAGAACAACATGATGGAGAGCTCTACAAAACATAAACACAGGTGAGAAGAGAGGGATTATCAAAAGTACACAGTTATACAGTAACTTTTCAAAAAATAGATATTATGGTAGCTCTAGTGTTATTGTTTACACAGAAAAGGAATCCTGAAGTGCCCAAGTAACAGATCCACTGGCTGAGAAGGTATTACGCTCCTGAGGAGTCAAGGTAAGGGTTGCAGAACGCAAAGCCAGTACTTAAAATACTCCACCTGAGCGTAATGGAGGACACATGAATTGACAATTTATCCCAGCTTTTGGGGGAGTTGAGGGCAGAAGTCCATGCAGCTAGGTCTGAAACAAACTCTCTTAGGAGAGAGTTGGTGGTTAACAGAGAGCGCACTGATGAATTGGGTCACCAATTACTACAGTCCCAAGCAGGACAAGCACCACTTCCGAGTGGGGTTTCACACGGTCAAATTTCCGAAGCTCCAAGCCCTCCTCTACAAGTAGTTTTACCCGGGAACATTCCACTAGCATCCCCAGAGAGATTTACAGGGGACCCAAGGGGTTTTGCAATTTTTATGAACCAATATAATTTACACTTTCTATGTAGACCTGGGGTCTTTCCTTCAGATGGGGCCAAGGTGGCATTTGGGTTGTCCTATCTGAGTGGACATGCTGGTGACTGGTCCATACCTTTGTTTAATAGAGATGATCCATTACTGAGGAATTCCCCTCAGGCAAAGGTCTTAGATAATGCGCTGCTCTCTTTACGCCAAGGTAACCAAGAATTGTTGGCTTATCTAGCCTCCTTTAATCGATTATTGGCAGAGACCAATTGGCCTGAGGAGAAGAGAACCACACTCTTATCGAGGGCTACAAGGAGAACTCAAAGATATTTTAGTGCAAGTAGTGAATCCTCCTACAGGTTGTGTCAAATTCATAGACCTGACAATACAGCTGGATCACCGATTGCAGAACCGGCGCTCTGATCAGGCCAGGTCAGAGACTAGATCACTCTGTTCGTTCAAAAGACTCTGAAACTCGTCCAATGACTGAAAGTCATCCTGAGCCAATGCAGTCAGGTGTTCGGGGTCCCATATCTAAGGAAGAAAGACAAAAGAAGACAACTGAACTTATGTCTCTGTTGTGGTTCAGCGGGTAATCATTTCCAAAACTGTCTAGTGGGAACAGTAGACAAGGTGAACAGGAAAATCACAGAAACTGAACAGCCGGAAAACTCCAACGCCCGACAAGTGTAGAGGTCGACTTGTCGAGCAAGAAGAAGGAAATTCAGATCTCTCATTTCGTTGTTCCAGTCATCTTTAGTTGTGACCTTCAACCTTCCAAGATATATGCCCTGGAAGCATATGTGGACAGTGGTGCGATTGGGAACTACATGGATTACGAACTAGCAGGCAAGATGGGTATTGGTATTCACCCAAAGGCTGTGATAGAAAATGGCACTGCAGTAGATGGTACTCAATATCCGGACCAGTGATGAAGTGCACTGAAGTTTGCACCTTGCTTTGCCAGGAGGGACATCGAGAAAAGATCTTGTTTGACCTAATTAATGCTCCACAGTTTAAAGTCATTTTAGAAATTCCATGGCAAGAGAAACATAATCCACAGATTGAATGGCGTGCCAAAACCTTCGTTTTTACCGAGGAATGCAGCTATTCCTGCTAGGTTCAAGGCAGAACCTTTTGAAAAAGAAGTCCCAGTGATTTTAAGAGATTAAGCCACCTTAGGGTTAATAGGAAACCTTCCTCCGGAGTATCAATATTTTCAAGAAGTATTCAAAGAAGAACAGGCTAACGTATTGCCTACTCATCAGCCATATGATTGTAAAATTCATTTGATCCCTGGTTCAAAATCCACTTGCAGCAGAATATATGCCCTAACTGAACAAGAAAATATTAATTTGAAGTCTTAGTTGGATAATTACTTTGCCAATGGTTTTATTCAACCCTCTAAGTTCCCCATGGCATCTCCTCTGTTTTTCGTGTCCAAGAAAGAAGGCGACCTTTGTACTTGCATAGACTACCGTGCCCTCAACCGATCACAGTCAAGAACCGGTACCTCCTTCCACTCATTCCAGTGTTAATGGATCAAGTTAAGGATGCCAAATTATTTACTAAACTAGACCTTCGAGGAGCTTACCACCTAGTGAGAATCAAAGAAGGAGATGAATGATAGACTGCTTTCCGCACAAAATACGGCTTGTACGAGTACCAAGTCATGCCCTTTGGCGTATGCAACACCCCAGCAGCTTTCCAGAATTTTATGAACAATGTTTTATGCAAACACCTAGATGTCTGCACTGTAGTGTACCTTGACGACATTCTCATTTATTCAAACTCAGTCCAAGAACACATAACCCATATAAGAGCAGTACTCCAGAAACAACTAGAGAAATGCTCCTTTCATGTGACCTCAGTGGAGTTTCTCGGATTTGTCCTGTCACCTACGGGAATCCAAATGGATAACTGAAAAGTTGACGCAGTTCTAAATTGGCCTTCCCCTCTGTCAGTGAAAGGAGTCCAAAGTTTTTAGGATTTGCCCATTTTTAGACGCTTCGTTTCATGATTTTCACAAATAGTCCACCCAATAACTTTGTTACTGCAAAAGCACAAGACATAATCCTGGATCAAGGAAGCAGAAGAGGCTTTCCAGGCATTAAAAGAAAAATTTAACACAGCTCCCAGTTTAAGACACCCACAACCCTCAACTACCATTTGTAGTGAAAACGGATGCGTCCAGTGCTGCAATGGGAGCTGTATTATCCCAGAAAGATACTGAAACTGGACAACTGCTTACAGTGGCCTTCTGGTCCAAGAGGTTTTCCCAATAGCAGAACTAAATTACAGCATCACAGATGAGGAATTGCTAGCAATAAAACACGCTTTCAAAGAATGGAGACACTATTTGTTAGGGGCCCGGCATACTGTCTGTTTTCACAGATCATCAAAACTTGCAATATTTACGCAACGCAAAGACTCAGTCATCCCGACAACTCCGTTGGGTGTTATTTTTCGTGGAATACGTTTTTATGACTTATCGCCCAGGGGTACGTAATGGCAAAGTGGATGCCTTGTCAAGGATTGGAGAGAGAGCAGAGATCCAAAGTACAACAGATCCTGTAAATATAATTCCAGAAGAGGTGGTGCTGGGAGTCACTGGATCTTCAGAAAAAGACTTGAAAGCACAAATTCTACTTAACATGACCAATGGTTATATTGTTATTGTTGTTTACACAGAAAAGGAACCTAACGTGCTGAAGTAACAGATCCACTGGCTGAGAAGGCATTACGCTCCCAAGGAGTCAAGGTAAGTTTTACAGTGGTCTGGGGCTACGCTCTTCGCTGATCTACGAACAGCAGTCAACAACTTCCTGCGGCACTCTGGTGCTGTGAGACTTAGGTGGTCCACCCTGGTCAGACATGCATTCAGGGAGGACTTGCGGCCCCTGAATTTGAGAAGTACTGGCTCACAGCTCAGACCCAGTACGCTGCATACTGGTTTACGGGTGGCCCTCCATTACCGCATATAAGAATTGAGCGGCAGAAACAAGATCAAGGTGGGGGGGACCACTCACACCGATTGCTTGTAATCCAGACTTTACCACAGGAATGCAGGCCAACTTCTGGATACATTGGGGGGGGGGGAGAAACAACATTGTTAAGTTTGAAGACTACAAGGCCAGGTATAATATACCAGAAAGAGAATGTTTTCATTATGTCCAGCTCAGGCATTGGGTCTCAAACGCAAGGTTGAAAGAAGGGGCAACTAGAATTCCAACAGGGGTGGCGCTAACAATACAGGAAGGCCAACCAGACAACGGGTTAACCAGACTAAATCCCCTAATCGGGGGAATAGACCCCGAGGAGAACCTTACTTAAATGCAAAAGTGGGAAACAGACCTAGGGAGACCAATTTCTGGGAACACCTGGGGCCGCATTTGGCATAGAACCACCAAGGGTTCTAGATGCACCTCAATTAAGGATGCAGCATATAAAGTATGCCTCCGCTGGTATATTACGCCCGTTCGCATACACTCAATCAACCCAGAATACCCTGCAACCTGCTGGAGAAACTGTGGCCTTCCAGGGGATCCTATTCACCTGTGGTGGTCCTGTCCACTAGCGGAAACCTACTGGAAGAAGATTTTAAGTCATATTAAAGAAATGACTGGCGTGCAGCTTCCATTCGACCGACTAGTGGTGCACTTGGGGGAGGCGGTTGTGGGATGTTATGCAAACTCCGGGCCCACAGCTACACTTATGACTCATATGTTGAGCGCGGCCAGGTTTACGGTTGCACAAGCATGGAAAACTAAGGAAGGACCAATTGTAGCCATGTGGTGGATGAGATTGTGGGGTGTGATGGCTGTGTAAAAGGTGACAGCAGTAGCCCTTGGCACATACTCGAAATATTTGAACACTTGGCTGCCACTACACAAATTCATGGACAATAAGGAGCAGATGTTCTTCAAGCCTAGATTGCTTCGTGCAATACCTATTATTTGACAGATATGAACTTTAAGCCGGGAGAGCGGTCCAAACAGCTGAACTCTTAAAGCAAGAGCAGAACACTTTTTCACCCATAAATTGGCATAGGTTCGGGGGGAGGGAGGGGATAGTTTAATGGTTACTGTGTATGGTTTTTAAATATGAGCAATGGACTTGAATTGCACTAAAACCCCAGGTTGGGGTTAGAATGAGCTGGCATGAAAATGTATGCTTATTGATATGTGGTTATTAATGCTCTAAAAACTAAAAGTTGGTTAAAATAAAAAAAAGAATTGAGTGGCATGCCACGGGATCCAGGGATCTCCGCTCACTGATGCGGCCCCTGCTCTGGAGGGTTCTGGGTGCACCCTGCCCTGCAGCTGCTACCACTTTGGCCTGGGACAGAATAAGGAGGCAGACCGGAAATTCTCCCCCATTCAACCGGGACTTGCGCTGTGGAACATTTAGCCAGTGTTCCCCAGGCTGTGTAAGACCACAGCTGCTCAGTGGGCCTCGGACAACGACTCTACTCTGGGCGACACGTACGGGACAGGCTCCTTTGTGATGTGGACTGATCTGTGCGGCGGCCCGGGTGGGTTCTTTCCTCGTTAACTACAATACGCAGGGCTGCGACAAGCATTCAAGCTGTCATGGCCGGTGTTTTCCGCTCAGCCCCTGATGACCCACTTATGGCTTTTGTGATTGAAAGCACATTACCCTCAGGAGTGGTATCAGGCCTGTACAGGCTACTGCAGGAATGCATTAACTAGCCACTCACGAAGCTCCGCGAGACGTGAGGTATGGACCTTATTGTTAGATATAACTGATGAAAATGGTAGGCCATGTGTATGCAGACCCGACGGGTTTCGCTTAATGCAAGATTCTGCTTGATTCAATTTAAGGTACTTCACAGGTTTCATTATACCCCTGCCAGGCTCCATATCATGTCCCATGACCACTCTCCACAATGCCCAAGATGCCACATTGATAAAGCGGACTATGTTCATATGCTCTGGGCCTGCCCGCAACTCAATGAATACTGGGTTAATGTCTGTGCTGCTATATCGGCCATGCTAGAGTGTACGATCGATCCTGATCCCATGAAATGCTTATTCCATGAGCTCCCATCATTTGCAGGCAACGCCCGTAAACTCACTAGTCTGTCTGCTCCTTGCAATGCGCTGTTTATTACTGCTGTGGCTCAGACCCGCCAACCCCACCATAAATCAATGGCTCAGGGATGTCACTCGGGCATCGGACACTGAGGAACGCTGGATCAATCTGCACCCAGTGGGCTGTAAACCATGAGACATATGGCCCCCCTTCCGCGCATACTTGCAAACACTGAATGCTGATCCTATTGGTGGGCCACAGGCTCTGTCCCCCCCTGGTACCTCATGACCTCAGAATAACTGTCAGTCATGTTTATACAAACTGCTGCTGCATCCTATGAAAGTGCTCATTCTGTTTATGTTGTACCATGTATCAAGTTCTGTAGTTCATGCTGCACCGTGTAATGCTATATCTGACTGTTTGTTTGCTTGACAAGGTAACAAGACAAAGTTTAAGAAAAAGAAATCCACTAGTAAGAGGCACACTCTTCAGTTGCCGTCCCTTTTTTTATGCAATAAATTAATAGTGGCATCATGCAACGAAGGAGGCAGGTATACCTGCTCAACGAATTTGGCATATACCTGCAGGAGTACGGGAGTCTTAGATCCAGGAAGCTCCTTGATAACAGCCAGAATATTTTCCAGCATCACCTCTCCATTGAGAGATTCCCTGAGTAGCAGATCTAACCAGTACAGTTCAATGTTATTCAGGTATTACTAAATGCTCGCAACATCCTGTGTATATCTAGAAGCGTAGAGATGTCTATAAAAATTCACAGAACATCGCTGTAATGTCTTTTTCTGCATAAAGCGGCATCCCCTGGGGTTCTATGATCACTTCAATATGCAGAGGCCTCTTTTCAGCTGCCAGCAATCTGGGCTTCTGCCCTTCTCCATACTGTCTCACCAAGTGGCCCCTCCTCAGGTACTTGACCTCCCTATATGTGTTTACATGGAAGCTATCTAGCTCCAGCCGTACCTCCTCTAGGACCTTGTGATCTGCAGAAGAGGAGTACTTCACCTCCAACCGCTTCAGTTTCTTTTCATTGGTTGCTAGGTCTTTCCTGATCAAACTGAGTATCCCATTTTCATTAGCCATCCACATTCCCCTGATATAACATTTAAACATTTCCCAAAGCACCCCAGGTGACTAAACCTACATTGTGGTCGAGAAATGCCACAATCTTGTCATGTTGTTCTTGATGGAAAACTGTGCCTGCCAGGGCATCAGACTTCAAACGCCAGGATTTAATTCCCGCTGGTCCCCCAACAACACCGTAGCCCAGAACGGGGAATGATCAGACAGAGTTATAGGAAAAATTTGACACTCGCCCCAAGAAACTCCTCCCCACCCCCATTGTATGACAACAGTAAGTAATCAAGTCTAGAACCTGACCGATGCACCCATGAGTGAAATGTGTAATCATGTCATCCCAGTGTTAAATCCTCCATGCATCCACCAAGTTATAGGTCTCACAGATATCCAAAATGTGCCGACCCGCCTTGGATGGAGATCCCCTGTTATGCCCGGCTCTGTTCTGAGCAGGGTCAATCACAGTGTTCAGATCTTCTCCCCACACAATTGTAGCATCATATCACGAGGCCAGATTAACCAGCACCCAATCAAGGAAATCGGCACTATCCGCATTTGGCCCATAGCTATTAACCAGTTAAACTTGCACTGCCTCCAAGACACCACAGACCATGAGAGCCAGCCTCTCATCAACCTTCACCATTGCTAACAATCAGAATTTAACAGCCTTGTTATTCAGGATTTCTACTCCCCTCGAATAAGCCAAGTATGAGTAATAATACCTGTGCCAACCCCAGCGAGCGGCCCAGTGAGATTGTGTGGAGGAGGCGAGATGTGCCTCTTCAATGTATGTCACTTCCACCCCATGCGTATGCAAGTATTTGTTAGGAATTGCTGTTCTATGCAATCTGGTGTTAATACCTGTAGAAAGAAACTTGCTGGCACGTTTTACACCCAAAAAGAAATCCTTGAGTGTTAGTTTTGCACGTTGCAGATGTCACCATAAGTTAAAACATCGAGCTCCGTTTCTCGCTCGTTACCGGTTGCCCTGGCAACGAGGACGACGCTTCTGGCGCAGACGCTGCCGTCAGCATCTCACGTGACTAGGGCACGTGATATGCAAAGAATAAAGCCGGCCCCCAGACTGCTGCACAGCGCTTCTGATTGAAGTGTTTGGAACCGCTTTGTAATTCTTGGATTCCTCGGATCCTTGACCTGTATTTTGCCTTTTGGATCTGCCTTGTCCTTGCCCCTTGTCTTCCTGCTTTTGTCTCCCCATTTCCTATTCTCGTCCTTGCTGCTGAATCACTCGCTTACAGAACTCTTTCTTAGTTCACCGGACTGCCTCTGCCTTGTTCTTCTGCTTTCTATTGCCTGCACGCTGCCAACCCATTTCTGCATACCGGATTACCTCTGCCTTGTGATTCTGCTTTCCATTGCCTGCACGCTGCCAACCCATTTCTGCATCCCGGAATGCCCCTGCCTGGTGAGTCTGACCATCTTGTCTGCAGAAAGACCTACCTTCCTTGGACTCTTGGAAAGGTTTGTAGGAAAACTCCTCAACCTCCATCGCATTGGATATTGGAGGCTAGAGACTCTGTTTCTGCTAGGTGTCCTCGCGCCGTCGGGGTTGTCCTTGGACATTTGGATTGTTGGAACTCTCAGGCGTCCTCGTGTAGTTGGGGTAGGGTCTTGGACCTTGGACCTTGGGAATTTAGAACTGGGACCACAGACAGGCTACGAAAACACCTAATGGTAGGAACCATTCCCTCTTCCATGTATATTGTACGCTAAGAATTTGTACGCCTAGATTTCTCAAATGACTCTTGTTTTGTTCTTGTACTTGTTTGCTTAGGAATTCCCGGGCTCTACTGAGGAAACCTCCGCTACCCATCTGTAATATCAGCGCTGACCGCCACCGTTCAGGTTGGTGTAGTTGGTATTCTGTTACTTTTGGTCGTACGAGATTACAACAGTACTGATCTTGTTTTTTTCTCTATTATTCCCAGTTGGTGTCCACGGGTGTGTTTGCCTCCTCTTTCAACTATTTGATCCTTCTGTCTGTAAACCTTGCACAGCAGAGGGTTACAATTGTGGGAAGAATTCTATAGCGACTTCCAGAGTTTTCTGCTATTCGTGCTCCTACCGTCCTTGCAATCCGGTGGTGAGTTCTACAGTATTGTAGAATCTTCCTAGTTTTAGAGGGTTGATTACCCACCCTAATATTCCATGTAGCTACTTTGATTTTTTAGCTCCACAGGATGGCCTTCAAAGTATGTGAAAACGACAGCCGTGCTTCTCGTATCAGAAAGTTTCTGGAACCTAAACATAGGTAAGTCGCTGTAATAGTTCTTGGATGCCACAAAAGCAATGCCCCTATGCCCCCCCTCCCCACCACCTGATCCCACCTGTTCCCACCCCTAACCCTCCCACACAAGCAACCCCACTTTGGCCAACATCACCCACCCACACCCCCAACTTCCCAACCAACTTAACATAAACTACGGTGCTGCACTCTGGGCTCTAGTGCTTGCCCAGTAATGTTCAGCTCAAATAAAAAGGATATGAAAATGGAATCAAAATGGCCAGCAAGGCCCCCAGTCCACAGAGTAAGCAGGCAATCATCAATACAAAATCATACAAGACGACATCATGATATAATCCATCCATTCTTCGATTGCTGTCCAATGTTCAGGGATCCACCTGGTCTTCCAATCCACGATTTTTGGCTCCATCACTGGACCGGGGATTGCTCTTCCGAGACGATTAATTCCTGGATGTGATGGGGGAGCTGGCCCCCCCTTGGGATTTAAAGAAGTAAGTTCTTCCATCGTGTTGGATTCAAAGTTTGGCAGGGGAAAAGCATGGAGTACTGCATATCATTGCCCCGGAGTCTATGCTGATTATGATGATGGAGATTTTATAGAGCGCTCGTTCGCCAAAAGGTATCACGGTGCTGGTGCATTAACCACCATCAGCAAAATGCAAAACTAACCAGGAGCTTATAGGAAGAGAGATGTTTTCAATTTCCTCCCAAAGAAAGATGATCAGAAGTCCCACGGAGATGAAGAGGAAGCAAATTCCACAGTTCACAGCAGCCACTGAAAAGGCGAGCCCTCCGACGCGAGAGAAGCTCGCAGCACCAGAATCCGACATGTCATCAGGGACCTTAAAGGTCGATTGGGGACAAAAGGACGGAACCTATCTCTTAGATATTTGGGATCAAGCCCATAAAAAGCCAGGTGCACAATACACTAGGATTTTAACTCAACCCTTTTTCACACTGGCAGCCAATGAAGCCGGAACAAAACAGGAGACATGGGTGTATGATGGGGAGTCCACCACACCAGCATTGCTGCAGAGCAAATGTTGCACTAGGTAAAGAGAGTTGCAGTAGTCAATCGTGCTCAAGACCAGCGCCACAACTACCGGCGCATGGAACTGAGGGGGAATAAAAACAAACCTTTCTGCAGAATCATGTTTAAAGTGGCCAGATTGACAAACTGATACAACTTGTGCCTCAAGTGACAACGAAGAGGAGATTTTTACCCCTAGATTCTTGACATCTAGAGCTGGACTGGGACAGGCCTCAAAAGAACTGGGCCAGAAGGAGGGAGTCCATAAAGAAACAGTAGAGGAAGAAACCACCACCAAGATCTCAGTCTTATCTCCATTCAATTTAAGCCAGTTTCGGGCCATCCACCGCCCAACATCCTCCAGGCAACCTCTTAGCTGAGTAGCAGGATCCGGATGTAGCTCATCAAGTCACACAATAATTTGTGTATCTTCAGCACAGGAGTAGCACTGGAGGCCATCTGAGTGAATGAGCTTAACAAGGGGCTGAATCGTCGAATTGAATAGGATAGGGGAGATAGCTGAGCCTTGATGGACCCCACAAGTGAGAGAGACAGAAACCGAACGAAAAGGTGAGAGAGGGAGAGAGAGTCTGTGAGGGTCCTTCAAGAAAGGAAGCGGACCAGGAGAACACTTGACCAGTGATCCCGGCTTCTGCAAGCCGGGCCAATAGGTTGGGATGATCGACTGTATCAAAAGCTGCTGAGAGATCTAAAAGTACCAGTGCTCCGGTCCCACCCTGACCTGAGTGTCAGGCCAGGTCATCAACCACAAAGACCAATAAACTCTTGGTGCCACGGCTGGGGCGGAAACCAGACTGGAAAGGGTCACTGGAAAGGGACCAAGCAGAGGTGATACCAGAGACTCCAAAGGTTTCATAAAGAAAGGAAGAAGGGAGATAGGCCGAAAGTTAGATGGACAGGATGTGTCCAGAGACAGATTTTTTTAGTAACAGTCACATGCTTCAAGTGAGAGGGAATCATACCAGATTGACATGAGTGATTTATGGCCCGAGTCAAGAAAGGGGCAATTGCTGGTAAAATCTCCTTACAGATTGCCTCAGCGCTTGATCCTATTCTTCTGGCTGACTTCAGTTTAAGTGTGGATTTATTGATGTCCTCGACTGGGAAAAGGGGAAAGCGAGAGCACTGTTACGCAGGAGGACAGACCACAGAGGTAGAGGATACTGCACCAATACCAGAGGCTGATTGTGCAACTACATGAAATTCTATTACACGTAAGTAATCGGAGAGAGAGTCACACAGTTCCTGGGATAGTGTAACATCAGAATGTGTAGCTGCAGGGGATAACAGTGATTGCACCAGCCCGAACAACTCTTTAGGTTGATTCAGGGCGGCCTCCACTTTCTCAGAATAGTATTTGCTTTTGGTGGCAGTGTCATAAATCACCAATGTATCAATTGAAAAGGATACGGTAACCAAAAAAGGATACAATTGGTAGGGCTCTTCCGGATCCTATTTTCACACGACTTGATTGTAGGTAGGTCAAATTAGACCTTCCAAATGATACAACTCTCTGACTGACTGAAATAGGCAGAGAGATGGATCAATGGAAAGGGTGTGGGAATTGTGTAGGAAGTATGCCTAGGATAGATAAAGTATCATAAGAAACTGTCCCAAACTCAGATTACTAAGATAACACAGTATTAGCATTAATTCAGACACTGACCTTATGGCAAAACTGAAGTAATCCACGAAAGTCTCTTGAAGAAAACCAGGAGTTGAAAAAACGACAAAGGAAGGGAAGATTAGTAAGGGAGACTTATCCCGAACGGCACTAGGCTCTCGCTAGATACCAGGTTGGTGCACCACTATCAGGCTTAGTCAGGCGAGTACAAAGGCAGCGAATATGGCAAGGGAAATGTGCACCCAGGAACAACGACTCATGTATGCTAGAACCCAGGAGTGCAAATAGAGTGTGACATCAAAACCAATATGAAAAGGGATGTGGGGTAAGCACCTGACCGCGAGGAAAGCCGGCAAGCGCCTTACCCCCAATTGCTGTTACAGGTACTGACAGCGCTAAACCCACGTGGAGGGCAAGCAATGACAGGATCTGTGTACTAACCCTCTTGATGGTATTAAATAAGGGAACTTAAGAACTGTACTCACGATGACGAGAATAAACCTCTTGAATGTCAGCTAGCCCACGAATCCTGTTGATGAAACTGGGACCCCGAAAGGCTAGAACAGCATTGGAAGGAAAACTAAATACCTAAGTTGGAATAGTGATAACAAACTAGTGAGGAAAACATAAGCATTCACACAGGAGCTAGCTAACCGCACACCACACCTAATAATCAAAAGGGAAAATAAATGCAGAAGTGCAATGGAAAACATGGAATGGATCCCACTAGAAAGTAAGGATCAGGAGCAGGGAAAAACGAAATAACCTATGCAAACTTCTCCCTACCCCTCCGAGGAAAAGACAGGAAGCTAAACTAAGAGGAAGGCTAAGGCAAACGGATTTACAGCAGCAAAGGACAGAGTCAAAGAAATATAGAACACAGACAAACTGGGCTGCATCTAAAAGGGGAAAGCACTGAGAAATGCTGCCTGCAAACAGAGGAAGACAAAAAGGGAATCAATGGAGCAGAAATCAATTAGCGCATGAATCCGAAATACAGGGCGGAGGAAACAAGAAAACAGGAACTAGGAAGTAGGTACAAAGGCAAGGAACCAGGAACAAGGGACTAGTCAAAAACAGGAACACTGCAAACGATGACCAGTGCTGGACTGAAGTAAGACTGAGGCTTTTAAAGCTGCTTAACGAGCACACGCCTCGGGTGTGCTGATTGCTGCACCTGCCGCCACAGCTGTTACCTATCCTCCACCCAACCTTGTCCTGCAAGGGTGGAGGTGGAGCAGTGGGCCAGGCATTCTGGGAAGCATAGCCAATTGGTTAAAGAAGCATGCTGGCTGCCAAAAACCTGGAATGGATCCGGAAGGGAAGTAGCTTGGAAAATAGGGATTTAGCGCTCCCAAATCATCACAGCACTGTAGCATAAAGTTCGGAGGAAAAGTCCAGTAGGGAATAAACCCCAAATCATGCCCCCAAGTGGTGGGAACGGGAGCGAAGGGAGCGAGTCGTGACAGTATACCCCCTCCTACGGCCGTCTTCGGGTGCCCGCCACCCGCACGAGACATCTTCTTTCCATGATGGGAGTGCTTTTTCTTTGGAGGTGGCACTGATGGAAATGGTGGCCTGTGGGCAAAGGCAGATGGACTTCCATGATAGGAGTGCTTTGTCTTTGGAGGTGGTACTGATGGAAACGGTGGCTTCTGGTGCGGAAGAGACTCATGGTTCGAAGAAAGGCATGAAGGACTTGCAGGACCAGAAGCAGAGTTGGAAGGTCCAGGAAGCTCAGTCACTGGGAGTGGACCCTTATAAGTCTTTGAGGAGGGAGGCAGGCTGGTGCAACATGCCTTAGACAATGGTAGAAGCTCTGTTAGCCTTTCTGCCGAGAGTGGACATGCGGGAGGTGAGGAAAGTGCTGGCTTCAGGAAAGGTTTATGTTCAGCCATTAAAGAAGGTGGTGGCTGAGGTAGAGGTTCAGATTTCCTTCTGTCATCCATCTGGGAAAAGGCTTGTGGTTGAAAGTGACTAAGGTTTGACTGCACATGTTCTACGCCTTGGAGACCTGAAAGTCCAATGGGTTGTACAAGGCTAGTACTCCTGGTGACAGTCGTGTAGCCACTTTGTTTCACGTGGGATACAACAGCAGGGACGTTTGGCATACTGATAGGAGTGATAGACGCAGTACTTGGTATTTCAGGCAGACTCGCAGAAGGAGCAATAACAGACACATCTTGAACTGCAGCAGTCATTCCCTTCCTTTGGCTACTAGCACCCGACTGGTGCTTCTTGGCAGAATTCTGTTTCACAAGTCCTGTAGGTAATACGCCGGTCTGCACCACCCCTTGTGCACACCCAGGTGAGTGGTTCTGACTCACCACTTGGTCCAGCTTGATGACTCTGAAGCGGGAGCTGGCAAAAGTCTCAAACTCTGATGCTGCATCTTTAGGAGGCTCTGATGCTACAGTGAAGCAGTTGGGAGAATCGTCTTGTGGAAAAGGCAGGCATTCTGGTGCTCCTCCTGAAGCAAAAGAAAGGCAAGCTAGACGTTCATCGACAGTAAATGGTTGGGATTCAGGAGGAATCGCTGGAGCAGAAGAAAATACAGCAGGATCTGATGGTGTAGACAGGTATATCTCTGATATTGGCAGCGAGGCTATGCAGGATACAGGCGTCTCATGAACTGAAGGCAAATACTCAGTATACTCCGGGACTGAAGACATGCACTTTTGATGGACTACCGGAGGCTCTAAAGCTGAAGGATGATCTACAGGATGAGTCACTGTAGCTGAAGACAGGCAGGCCAGGGGAAACCTTGAGGCTGAAGGCATGCAAGCTGGAGCAATCTCGGTTTCTGGATACAAACATGTCCAGGTCTTTGGGACTGGCTCTTGAGGAAATGGCAGACATGGCAGCGGTTCATTGGTTGAAGACACGTGTGCCAAAGATGACTGCAGGGCTGTGGATTGGATCATAGAAGAGTCAATGGTTGTAGGAGGACAGACAGAAGTCTCAGAAGTTGACAGACCCATTGGTGGCTCAGGAATGAAGGGCACCTTTAGGGCAGTAGACTCATTGGCACCAGTAACCAAAGACTGAGCTGTACCCTTGCAGTCCCTTTCTTTAGTGGGTGACACAGAGTCTCTTTCTTTGTAGAAGTCAAAATCAACCAGTGGAATCACCATAGTAAAGTCTCTGTTAATCAGGATTTCGTCTATTGTCCATTCCTCTGTTTTAGCTTCTGAAAGAGGCAGATTATCAATCAACAGTTCAGGAACCGCCTGACGGTTCTTTGGTTCTGTATACTGTGGAATGAGTCCATCAGAACATGAAATCTGTACTGTCTCTGACTGTTCGTATTGATCAGAATTGGCAGAAGGAAGAGTGAACCCAGAGGTAACATCGTTTTCCACATCAGCTTTAACATCTACTTCAGTCTCAGCAGCTGTATCAAGAGCAGGGCCTAAGCCTACGGTAGTGACTGAATCTGTGTATGCCACCATTGTGGATTGTGTTTGGAAATCAGAAGCTTGTATGTGTGCTAGTTCAGAATTATGACAAACTGCTACACAGGTAATTTTTGGTAAAGGAGTGGCTTGTAAATCTTCAGCTAACTGCAATCCCTGATAAACAGCAGAACTATTGTTAGAACCTGTGCCTAGATTAAGCGCTGTGCTAGACGAAAGACCTTCACTCCCAATAGATCTAACATATCGACAAATATCATGGTTTACCAAAGTCTCTGTACTCAGGGGCTGAACAGTGTTCACTTCCTCCACATCAACAGATAAAGTCTGAGGTGTATTCAGTAAAGAGTGTAAGGTTCTATTTTCCTCTTGTAAAGAAATGAATTCTTGTCTTAACTCCTCAAGCTTAGCTCTTAGCATGCCCTGCATTAACTGTACATCACTATCAGTAGGCACAGGGGGAAGCATAGTGGCATCAGGGCTGGATCCTGCACTAGCAATCTGGATGTGCACCGATTGTACATTGTCCTCTACTGCTTGCAGGTTCTGTGATTTATAGTTTATCTTACCAACTTGGTCTGTGTTTCCCTTAAACAAACTATTGACATTAGACCTCTTGGCATTAGGGACTACAGTATGTACCTGTGCAACGGAGTATGCTTTAGACTGAGGGTAGAAAACAGAAGTTATGCAAGAAACCCCTCCATTCTTTGTTTGTATCATGAAACTGTTCTATCTGAGGTGAAGCACAACTGGAATCATGGGGTTCAACAACAGAGGTACTCTCGTATAATAAGTCTAACAGTGTGTTGTTTTCTGCGGCTAAAGCTTGCGCTGACATAGAATCGGGGTCAAAACAAAAGATAGAACCAGGATCAGGCAATGTAGGATGTGCCATCCTATGGGAAAAATACTTTGCACGTAAATGCCCATTCGTGACAAGGAGTTCATTTGAGTCAGGACTAGTGATTTGATTGTCACAGGTAAATGTAGGGGAAGCTTTCTGTACAAACTTGTTAGAGGCCTTGCTGCCTTTCTTTCTTAAACTTGCCATATTCAATGGGAATTTTGGGCTGGTCATACTATCAGGCTTAGTCAGGTGAGTACAAAGGCAGCGAATATGGCAAGGGAAATGTGCACCCAGGAACGACGACTCATGTATGCTAGAACCCAGGGGTGCAAATAGAGTGTGACATCAAAACCAATATGAAAAGGGATGTGGGGTAAGCACCTGACCGCGAGGAAAGTCGGCAAGCGCCTTACCCCCAATTGCTGTTACAGGTACTGACAGCGCTAAACCCACGTGGAGGGCAAGCAATGACAGGATCTGTGTACTAACACTCTTGATGGTATTAAATAAGGGAACTTAAGAACTGTACTCACGAGGACGAGAATAAACCTCTTGAATGTCAGCTAGCCCACGAATCCTGTTGATGAAACTGGGACCCCGAAAGGCTAGAACAGCATTGGAAGGAAAACTAAATACCTAAGTTGGAATAGTGATAACAAACTAGTGAGGAAAACATAAGCATTCACACAGGAGCTAGCTAACCGCACACCACACCTAATAATCAAAAGGGAAAATAAATGCAGAAGTGCAATGGAAAACATGGAATGGATCCCACTAGAAAGTAAGGATCAGGAGCAGGGAAAAACTAAATAACCTATGCAAACTTCTCCCTACCCCTCCGAGGAAAAGACAGGAAGCTAAACTAAGAGGAAGGCTAAGGCAAACGGATTTACAGCAGCAAAGGACAGAGTCAAAGAAATATAGAACACAGACAAACTGGGCTGCATCTAAAAGGGGAAAGCACTGAGAAATGCTGCCTGCAAACAGAGGAAGACAAAAAGGGAATCAATGGAGCAGAAATCAATTAGCGCATGAATCCGAAATACAGGGCAGAGGAAACAAGAAAACAGGAACTAGGAAGTAGGTACAAAGGCAAGGAACCAGGAACAAGGGACTAGTCAAAAACAGGAACACTGCAAACGATGACCAGCGCTGGACTGAAGTAAGACTGAGGCTTTTAAAGCTGCTTAACGAGCACACGCCTCGGGTGTGCTGATTGCTGCACCTGCCGCCACAGCTGTTACCTATCCTCCACCCAACCTTGTCCTGCAAGGGTGGAGGTGGAGCAGTGGGCCAGGCATTCTGGGAAGCATAGTCATTTGGTTAAAGAAGCATGCTGGCTGCCAAAAACCTGGAATGGATCCGAAAGGGAAGTAGCTTGGAAAATAGGGATTTAGCGCTCTCAAATCATCACAGCACTGTAGCATAAAGTTCGGAGGAAAAGTCCAGTAGGGAATAAACCCCAAATCATGCCCCCAAGTGGTGGGAATGGGAGCGAAGGGAGCGAGTCGTGACAACCACAGGATAGCGTCCAAAGTACTGTGCACAATCACCTTCCAATAGTTCATGAAATACTTCCTTTCCCATGAAGAACAAAAATTAGAATTTCACCTGTTAACTGTCACAGGTACCAAAGGTTCATAGTAGTTCAGAAAACCACGTGCAGGATTGCACGCGACAGCATACACGCAGCCAGGCCAGCCGCGCTTGGAGACAGCGTTTCCGCGTGGAGATTTAGCACACGAACAGGATACACGCAGCCCAGGACAGCCACGCTTGAAAACAGCGTCCGCGTGGAGATTTGGCATGCGAACAGGATACACGCAGCTCAGGACAACCGCGCTTGCAGACAGCGTCCGCATGGAGATTTGGCACACGAACAGGATACACGCAGCCCAGGACAGCCGCGCTTGCAGACAGCATCCGCGTGGAGATTTGGCACGCGAACAGGATACACGCAGCTCAGGACAGCCACGCTGCAAGACAGCGTCCGTGTGGAGATTTGACACGCGAACAGGATACACGCAGCTCAGGAATTAGCGTGTGGAGGAAAACACGCTTCAAAAGGCCAAAGAAGTTGCTGAAGGGAATGCGAGGACGCAGGTCCGGAGTTCAGCAACAAAACGCCAACAAAGAGTTAATCAGAAGCAGCGATCAGCGTTTCCACGCTGCTTATGTACATACTGCCGTGATACACGTGATGAAACTAAATCACGTGAATTTAACAACGTGAAGAATGCAGACGTCGTTTACCGGGCAATGCATCGAACAACCTCCATTTCGAAAAGAATGGTCTGGCGGTTCTATTGGCGTAACTAATTTTGTATGGAGAGGTCGTTCCTGGTCCAGAGATATGTCCAGCAGGCATGACAGTGCCACCCCCCAAAGGAGCAGCCTCTCCCCTTTTCGAGTGGAATCGCCTTAACAAAACAGGAGCATGAATGTTAGACAGAGGTTCCCAGGATCTATCCTCGGGACCATAACCTTTCCAATCCACCAGATAATGCGGCTTCCCAGACCGTAGCCTCATGTCCAGTATGTCCTGTACTTCATATTCGTCTAACCCTTTCACAGAAATAGCAACAGGCCGTATAGGCAATCTAGTAGCATCAGAGCACGGTTTGATGAGTGACACGTGGAATACAGGGTGCACTCGCCACCGTTGTGGCAATGCCAGACGGACAGCAGCCGGGTTTATAACGTGGAGCACTTCATATGGCCTGATGTATTTAGGCAACAATTTCTTTTTTCCGGGTATCCTCAAGTTTTTAGTGGACAGCCATACCTGCTTTATAGACAAGTGCAGGGATTCTATGTGCATCGGCATAGGTCTTATCTCGTTTTTTAGCTTGCTCCAATTGCTGCTTAACTTTCGTCTGTAGACTCTTTAGATCTTTAATATTACGTCCTGCTGCAGGAGTATCCAAAGACAAACTGGAATCCAAAGGAATGGATCGGGGGTGTTGCCCATACAGAGCATAGAAAGGAGAAGTACCTATGGCACTATGGTAGGAATTATTGTAGGCGAACTCCGCTGCCGGCAAGACATTGAGCCAGTCTGACTGAAACTGCAGACACAAACATCGCAGATATTGTTCCATAGTGCTATTGACTCTCTGTCCATCCGTTTGAGGGTGATAAGCACTAGACAACCTGTCATCAATTAGTAATGCCGAATTTAGTGCTCTCCAAAAACGTGACGCAAATTGTGAGCCCCTGTCAGTGATTATCACTGAAGGTAGGCCAACAAACCGGAATATATGCCGGATGAATAGATCAGCCAGACCAGCAGCTGTTGGTAAACCAATACAGGGAATAAAAAGTGCCAATTTTGTAAAGTAGTCCACCACAACCCATATGGTATCGTAGCCTTTGTTTCTTGGAAGTTCTACCACAAAATCCATTGATGATATGTCCCATGTTTTTTTAGGAACAGGTAGGGACTGGAGTAAACCTACTGGTTTGCCAGGAGTGTTCTTGCATTGACTGCATACAGAACATGTGGAAACATAATTTATAACATCTTGTGTTATGGACGGCCACCAACACCATCTTTTCAGCAACTCTAGGGTCTTCTTCTGTCCAGGATGGCTGCAATCAAGGAATCATGACCCCAACTGAGGGCCTTGTTCCGAGTGGTAGAAGTTGGTAGATAGAGTACTCCTTGTTTGAAAGGCAGACCATTGTATATATCAATATTCAATTCCTGAATCATTTGTGGATTTAGTTTCACCCTCTCCTGTAACTCGTTTTTTAGGGAAGATTTTGCAGAACAACTACATATCACGTGATCTGCCAACAACTTATTTTGCACCGATGGTTCTTCATTCACCTCTTCACCAATGCGAGACAAAGCATCCGACTTGACATGTTGTCTGGCAGGGCGATAAGTAATTCGGAAATCGTATTGAGCAAAAAAGACATGCCATCTGGCCTGTCTAGCTGTAAGACATTTCATAGTTTTGAATGCCTGAAGATTTCTATGATCCGAGTACACCAGCACCTGATGTTTGGCCCCAAGAAGATGTCGCCATTCTCAGAAAGCATCCTTGATTGCAAGTAATTCACGCTCAGTGACAGTATAGTTTTGCTCATATGAGGTAAGCTTACGTGAGAAGAAAGCGACTGGATGCTCCTCCTTGGTTTCTGCACAAACTTGCGAAAGTACAGCTCCTGTAGCGACACTGGAAGCATCTGCTTCAACGATAAACTGACAATCCGGATCAGAATGTTGAAGTACAGGTGCAGTGATGAATGCTTCCATTAACATCTCAAAAGATGCTTGGGCATTCTGGTTCCAACAGAAGGGAACTTTGGAACTAGTTAAAGCTGTCAATGGGGCCACTGTTTTGGAGAAAGAACTAATAAATCTGCGATAAAAATTCGCAAACCCTAGGAATGACTGTAATGACTTGACATTGTGTGGAACGGGCCAATTGAACACCTTGATTGGTAATGTCGTAGCCCAGAAATTCCACTTCTTGTGTATGAAAGACACATTTCTCGGCTTTAACAAAAAGCTTGTTCTCTCGCAGTCTTCGTAAGACAGCTAACACGTGTTTAACATGTTCTGGAAAAGACGATGAATACATCAAAATGTCATCCAAGTAAATCACCACGAATTGGTCCATTATATCTCTGAAGATATCGTTCATGAAAAACTGAAATGTGGCGGGAGCGTTACAAAGACCAAAAGGCATCACTAAATATTCATAAAGGCCGTACCGCATCTTAAAAGCGGTCTTCCATTCGTCTCCTTCACCAATTCGAACCAGATTGTAAGCACCGCGCAAGTCCAATTTAGAGAAGTACTTGGAAGTTCCTAATTGATCTAAGCGAACATTTATCAGTGGTAAAGGGTACTGATTCTTTATGGTGATGTCGTTAAGAGCCCTGTAATCAATGCAAGGGCTTAAATCTCCTTCTTTCTTTGGAACAAAGAATAAAGGAGAGGCAGCCGGCGATTGTGATGGCCGTATAAATCCCATATCACAAGCTTTATCGATGTATTTTTTCAAGACAACATCTTCTTTGGGAGTTAAAGAATAGACTCGACCAGAAGGGATTTTAGTTCCAGGAATTAGTTCAGTTGGACAATCATACTGCCTATGTGGAGGCAGCTGTTCTGTCTGGCCTTTGTCAAACACATCCGCAAAATCTGTATACTCACTTGGTATATGTGTACCGCTCTGATGTACCACACTAATAGTGGAAATTCCCTCCATAGAAGCCAAAATATGTGATTTATTTGACACCACCTGACTGGTAAAGCAATGTTCATTGCAAAAAATGGAAGGATATTGGATCAATCCCGTAACCCAGTCAATGGCGGGATTATGAAGAGTCAACCAAGTAAGTCCAAGTATTATTTTGTACTGAGGAGCCGCAATGACATCTAAGACTATTTCCTCCGAATGACCATTTAATAAAGTCATCTGAATAGGTACAGTCTCCTGAGTTACCATACCGGAAATCAAGACCGATCCATCCACAGTATTAACAGTTTCAGGTTTGTTCTTGTTTACAAGGGGTATAGAACATTTCTTGGCATATGTGATATCGATGTAATTATTAGTGGCTCCAGAACCAACCATAGCTTTGGAAACCAATTCTTGATCATCAAAACGTAAAGTAATCTCAACAGCTATAGGTGTGTGCGCTGGAAATGTAATGGAGTCCGATGTAACACTCGACACAGGGACTCCTGCTACTGTCGAGTTTTGGCGTTTCCCGAAGGCTTAATTGGTCTTTTAGGACATGCCGCCAGTAAATGCTCGGATGAACCGCAATGCATACATAAATTATTTTTTCTTCGGTTCTCTGCTCTAGACAACCGGCCTCTCACCACACCAATTTGCATTGGTTCAGGATCATTCGAAGAAGCTGCCGGTGTATCAGAACGAACCGGTGCATGAAGGAAAGGTTTTCTCTCTCCTTTGCGGGCATTTCTTCGAGCATCAATTTGTAAAATCAAATCAAGAAATTCTGAGAAACCTGTAGGAACCACTGGGACCGTGGACAAGGCATCTTTGAGTTCTTCTGAAAGACCCTTGTAGAAAACAGCTGTCGTCTTGTCTTCCGGCCATTGGGTTTCTGCTGTTAATTGGTTGAATCGGGCGATGTAAGCCAACAGGGGTTGAGTGCCTTGTTGTAGATTCAGCAACTCCAGATCTGTGGCTTGAGTAGCGTAGCGCATATCAAAGACTTTGTTCATAGCAGCCAAAAGATCATCGTAATCGTACAACAAGGGGCTATTTGATTCCAATAAAGGATTAGCCCAAGCAGCCGCTGTACCCCCCAAATGGGAAAGCACGAATGCTGCTTTAGTAGTTAGATCGGGAAACAAATTAGGTCGACAAAGAAAATGAAGTCGGCACTGATTAACAAAAGTTCTATAGGTTTTAGGATCACCTGTGAACCTTTCCGGGGGAGCCAAGGGAAACTGTGTTGGCATAACCACAAGAGTTTCCTGTGATAATGATGATGTCGTAGTCCCAGATCCAGATGCAGTGGCTACTGGAACCTGTGCTCCCTGAGGAGTAGCATGCATGGCATCTTGCATAACATCCATGCGATGCCATAGCATATCCTGTGCCGTAATCATTTAATTTCTCAAGTCAGTGATTAACTAAGTCAAAACAGTTAAAGGATCCGTACCCTCCATGGCTTCTGATTCTGTCATAAATCACCAATGTATCAATTGAAAAGGATACAGTAACCAAAAAAGGATACAATTGGTAGGGCTCTTCCGGATCCTATTTTCACACGACTTGATTGTAGGTAGGTCAAATTAGACTTTCCAAATGATACAACTCTCTGACTGACTGAAACAGGCAGAGAGATGGATCACTGGAAAGGGCGTGGGAATTGTGTAGGAAGTATGCCTAGGATAGATAAAGTATCATACGAAACTGTCCCAAACTCAGATTACTAAGATAACACAGTATTAGCATTAATTCAGACACTGACCTTATGGCAAAACTGAAGTAATCCACGAAAGTCTCTTGAAGAAAACCAGGAGTTGAACAAACGACAAAGGAAGGGAAGATTAGTAAGGGAGACTTATCCCGAACGGCACGAGGCTCTCGCTAGATACCGGGTTGGTGCACCACAGGATAGCGTCCAAAGTACTGTGCACAATAACCTTCCAATAGTTCATGAAATACTTCCTTTCCCACGAAGAATAAAAATTAGAATTTCACCTAATTTTGCCCAACATCCTCCAGGCAACCTCTTAGCTGAGTAGCAGGATCCGGATGTAGCTCATCAAGTTGCACAATAATTTGTGTATCTTCAGCACAGGAGTAGCACTGGAGGCCATCTGAGTGAATGAGCTTAACAAGGGGCTGAATGGTCGAATTGAATAGGATAGGGGAGATAGCTGAGCCCTGATGGACCCCACAAGTGAGAGAGACAGAAACCGAACGAAAAGGTGGGAGAGGGAGAGAGAGTCTGTGAGGGTCCTTCAAGAAAGGAAGAGGACCAGGAGAACACTTGACCAGTGTGGAGATTTGGCACGCGAACAGGATACACGCAGCTCAGAACAGCCGCGCTTGTAGACAGCGTCCGCATGGAGATTTGGCACGCGAACAGGATACACGCAGCTCAGGACATCAGCGCTTGCAGACAGCGTCCGCGTGGAGATTTGGCACGCGAACACTATACACGCAGCTCAGGACAGCCGCGCTTGAAAACAGCGTCCGCGTGTAGAGATTTAGCATGCAAACAGGATACACGCAGCTCAGGACAGCCGCGCTTGCAGACAGCGTCCGCGTGGAGATTTGGCACGCGAACAGGATACACGCAGCTCAGGACAGCCGCGCTTGCAGACAGCGTCCGCGTGGAGATTTGACTTGTGAACAGGATACACGCAGCTCAGGAATTAGCGTGTGGAGGAAAACACGCTTCAAAAGGCCAAAAGTTGCTGAATGGAATGCGAGGGCACAGGTCTGGAGTTCAGCAACAAAACGCCAACAAAGAGTTTATCAGAAGCAGCGATCAGCGTTTCCACGCTGCTTATGTACGTACTGCCGTGATACACGTGATGAAACTAAATCACGTGAATTTAACGACGTGAAGAATGCAGACGTCGTTTACCGGGCAATGCATCGAACAACCTCCATTTCGAATAGAATGGTCTGGCGGTTCTATGGGCGTAACTCATTTTGTATGGAGAGGTCGTTCCTGGTCCAGAGATATGTCCAGCAGGCATGACAGGCAGCCACTGCTTTATGGAAAACTAGCGTCGCTCGTCGTAGCAAGGAACAATCAGACTCACTATCAGAATTCTTGAATTTATGTTCCACCTGTCTCTTCCTGAGTCGCAGTTGCCTAAGAGTATCAAGAAACCAGGGTTCTGATGGCTGGGCACGCTGCCTCACCCATTTAACTGGTGCAAAGAGATCAGCTGTGTTAGTAAAAATTCCTGTGAGTTTTAGCAGGTTTAGCTCCAAAGAGTTAAGACAACAGTCCACAATCTCCTGACTAAACAGGGCAGTATCATCGGAGCTCCAGCAACATTTCTGGGCTTATGGCCTGGCTGCGGCGGAAGGAGAAGCTGCCACCTTCAAAATAAAAGTAAGCAGAAAGTGATCAGTCCAGTGCAGCTCTGGAGAGTAGGGCAGACCGTCGCAGTAGAAGAGGCAAAGATCAAATCGAGAATGTTGCCACGACAGTATGTTGGGCCAACCACAAGCTGAGGTAGTTCTAAATCGTCCATCCCTGACAGAAACTGGGAGGTAGACTAATCTGCCGCGCAGCACACTTGTAGATTAAAATCCTCTACAATAACCAAATTATTATGTTTCAACTTAGATCGGCCACAAGATTAGTGAGGGTATTACAAAAAGGAAGTGTCAAATATGGGAGGGAGGTACACAACTAATATGACATGAAATAGTGGGAGTAATTAATAAATGGACCAGCACAGTCTCCATTTTAACTTCATAGTCACAGGGAACTAAACTAGCAGATAGGTGAGATTATGCCACGGCAATCCAACCACCAGCATTCTGGGAGGGACGGTTACAGCAGAGGATAGTGTAATCCAGAGGGAGCGCCTATACTAGCACAGGTACTGAGTGTTGCCGAAAACATGTTTCTGTAAAACATGCTATATCGGCGACGTGGTCCATCAGCAAATTATAGCATGGCACAGAGTGGGCAACCAATGACCTGGTGTTCAGCACTAGACACAGGAGACTATCAGTATGTGCCAAGGTGCTCCTGGGTGGAACAACATTGCAGAACCAGACTGTGTCTCCTGGTGCAAGGTTCATGATTTGGTCACGCGATGAGTACTTCAGAGCAGTGTACGCCAGAGTGTTGCCTCCCCGTAGCCAGGACGAGCACAGACGGGCTTCACTCCCGCTGCGCTCGTCCACTGTGCAGCTATGTGGCTGTGGCTGTATATCAGCACATGGTATTGACCTAGCCTCAACCCGCCCCCTGCTCATGAAGAGAAAGGACAGACTGGAAAAGCGTGTCACATACCAGGGAGTATCCAATCAGGAAGCCAGGCAACTTCGAGACTGGGTAGCATTCTACAAGGAAAGAAATACTAAATAACAGAAATGAAAAGCACCAAATTAAAGAATAAAGTGGCGTCCAGTCACCCGCCTGCTCACCATGCGAGCTAAACGGAAATAAGGAAACTGAAAGTAAAATGAATTACGAAAACAGAAATACTGAGCCATTAGCCATACCTGCAACAGTGAGCCATCTTCTAGAGGCCTGCACAGTGGTGAAACAATCAAGAAAACCCTGAAATGTGTCCCCATCAAACTGAAGCTCCCTTTCGAATGGATTGTGTCCTCCCACGTATTCCTCATCTTTGTTATTTGATATCCAGCTTCAGCTGCTTCTGAATGTATTTATTCAGCAGAGGGTGCTGTGCGTCCATGGCATTGACTCGATGTCCCTCAAGGGCCTCTGTCTCAAGGATGATGTCATTTAAAGTATATATAGCAAGTGTAGCGCCTGTTGACTTCAGTTCGACACCGACAACCCTGAAGACCGGGTTCAAAAAGTGTTGTGATTGTGGGTCGAAAATGTCATTGACCGATCCTCATTATATATGTTTGTGGTACCTCGGGGTAGACAAACTTCAGACTGCTCCAAGTGCCAGTCGATGATAGGAAAGGCCTTGAAGGAACGAAAGGGGAAATTGACGGTAGGTCGAAACCCAAGTCTCCTACCCCGACCAAAAAACCTTCAACCGACGAGTCGAGAGGCGACTCTCCTTGTAGGAAGAAAGTTTCGAGATCGAGGAGTGGCTCCCACCACTCGTCGAATAGGTCTAAGAGAAGGCACCATAATTCCCCTTCTTCGACTTCATCGTCGGACGCTACCCCTGAGAGGGTATCTTGCCCAACTAAAAAATCCACTCTGTGTGAGTGGGAGGCCTTCAGGGCAGAAATGCTCTAAATATTTGAAAAACAAATGCCTCCAAGCCATGCTCCTACTGGGCCTTCGAAAGAAGCTGAGAATGAAAGGGTGCGACCTAAACCCTGCGCGCCTTCGAGCCTGGGACGAAGGCCTGATCCACATAGGGAGCCCTCGAGGCCTCGATCCGATGGCGTAACATCAAAGGATCACTCGAGCAAAAGCATAAGTTGAGGTCGTCGACACCATCGACACCTTCAACACTGAGAACTCATGTCCAAGGTAGTGGGCTACATGGGGTGGAGTAGGCCTCCATTGCGATTCGAACAGCATGATCTGACTGACATCCTGGATAAGGGTCTTCAGTCAGATCCTATATTACCTTTTCACATTGCTCTCCAAAAAAGGGTGGCGAGGAATTGGGAAACATCAGAAACCAATCCGGCTGTAAATAAAAACTTGACCAAGAAGTACCGCCCTTCCAGTAGTCACCCTGACTACCTGTCAAAACACCCCACTCCAGAGAGTCTGGTGGTACAGGCAGCTCCTGCAACCTCTAGGCAAGCGGATTACCCTATCATTCCACCAGATAAGGACGACAAAAAAGTAGATGGATGGGCAAGGAAGGTATTTTCTGCAGAGATTTTGGCACTCAAATCCGCCATCTCTACATGTGCCCTTGCAAAATGTAGTTTCGCTCTATGGGACTGCATTTCCATGGCGGCAGAGCACATTCCCGCAGGGGATGAAAGAGACGGGTTTGCAGCCATAGTTGGAGACGGCAAAGTAGCCATGTGATGTGTGAGTCTCTTCAGTCAGGTCTGGATTCTGCTGACAGCAGCAGCAGAGCCATAGCTACTAGCACAGTTATGCGCAGATTTGCGTGGTTGGGGAAGTCGGGTTTTCCACCGGATGTCCAATAAAGACTTCTCAACATGCCCTTTGACGGGTCTCACTTTTTTGGCAACAAGGCTGACAAGAGTCTTGAGAAGTTGCAGACCTCGAAGGTGTTAGGCAGAAACCGGTGCAGTTCCCTTAGGGACCACTGCAAATGATTTAAGACTACAGGTGTTGGCAGTAAACCCACTTGGTAGCAGTCTGTACCACCCAGATTTATCTGGTAGCTGTGGCTGAGCAGTCAGACCTCCCTCAAGAAGAGTTAGGCAGTATGCAAAGTATACACAATAGGCACTCAGATACAACAATACAAGCAAACACTGACCAGAGCTTTGGTATCAAAGTATATAATTATTTATTTAAAAACACACAGTTTGAAACACTCCAGCACTCTTATTGTAAAATATTCTAAACACAGTTACTATTGTAATATATACACCCCTTTTCCCTTATTGGATAAGTCCCAGTAAAACACCACTTATTTTCATACAGAGGTGAGCGCTTAACTAGATTGCACTCCAATAAGTTTGTGCGAAAGGGGGGAAGAAAGACAGAATATGGAAAGGTACACCACTCTAAGGTTCAGGAACACACTACAAGCAAGGCAGAAGAGCAAAAGTCACTGGTGAGCCAAAGTTCAAAGGCTGGGCCCACTCTTAGAGAGAGCAGAGCACAAATGCGCCCAAGATCACACAGTTACACTAGGCTTCGAAAGTCTTGCAGAGGGTTCAACAAGAGTTTAGAGAGGCTTAGGAAAGTTTAGCCAGGGTGTCGCAACTAACCCAGGTTCGAAAGCCGGGCGCTAAATCTACCCCGTACAGTCGGTAGCGAGGGAAGCCAGGCGGGACACGGTACCTTAAGTGGGAAGGATCCTCCAGCGGTGGCAGTTGTTCCTGGTAGTGGATGCAAGTTGTGTCGTCGTCCAGGGGAAGAGAAGATCTCGACTTGGAGGAAAGATGAAGGTCGTTGCACTACCAGGGCAGAAACCAGCCGCAGAGGTTTCCGGTTAAAGGTGGTACCTTTGTTTCGCGGTCGTGGTAAAACGTGGTATCCCGGTTGCCGGGGTGCTTGGCACAGGCAAGGCGGCCACGAGGTACGTCGGGAAAGCCAAAAGACGGTGAAACTGGTTATCCCCACCAGTCAAAGGAAGAAGACTCTCAGGCGGGAGATCTCCTCTGTCGTTGGGAAAAGTGGTGAGGCAGTCCAGCAGGGCTACACCGGTAGTGGTGTCGTGGCAGGTCGGCTCAGCTTCTCCCTCGTTGGATTCTTAGATTCCTGTGGCCACTTCTGAAGTTCCAGTCCCCAAAGCCCTGCTTTTATGCAGCAAACCCCCATTCACTCAGCCTAGCTGTCACTCAAACATGTTAAGTGGTGAGCCGGCCGGCTCACCACTTGGGCCAATCAGGATGGAGTGCGACTTGAGTTGCCTAGGCAACTCAGTCCAGGGTGCCTAAATTTGCCTCCACCCCTCCTAAGAACCCCAGACAGAGTGGCACCACTTTGGAGGGCTTCTGTGGAAAAGCCCACCAAAAAGTGGAACAAAGGGCTCGACTTGGGTTGGAGTCACAGAAGAGAACACAAACGCCATTTTAGAATCAAGTTTTGGCAAAAAACACCAACCGGAGAATTAATATTAATTAAATAAACCGGCGGTATGTTCGAGGCTACCGTAAATAATTAAATAAAGGTAGTAGCCTAAAACAATGGGAAATCCCATAGGAAAATATTCGCGGTTGAATATAAAAAGTAGTATCCACTGCCACCAGCCAAAACTCGATCAGTGGGGACGGAGACGTGCCCCCTCGACTAACAGACCCCGGGGCAATTGAATTGCCCCCACCTGTACGTCCACAATATGATGGTTTGTACTGGTTCTGTTCAGAATTTAAGACTAGTAAAGTCAATGGTGATTTTACATGCCCTGGGAGACAGTAGTCAGTCCCAGGGTATGGAGTCTATACTGGGGGGTCACTATGACACCCCTGTGTTACTGCACGGAGGGTGCTGTGTAACACACATCACAAAAACACATGAAGCCCTATGGAGTAAAAGACCCCATAGCCCATCAAACACATCTAGATTCAAAGAAACACACTCAATTCATGCCCAAGAGTGAGGGTAAAAGAGTCTCACTCTTGGCAGGAGAAAAAAATAAACCCAAAAAATCCAGCAAAGCTGCTCAGGGACTCACTAGGTTAGGAAATTCAGCCTAAACAGAGAATTCTCCCTAACAGAAGGTGGCAGCCAAATCTTTAGGTGCAGCTATTGGGCAACCTCAGCCTTTTCGACCTAGTGGACAACCTTGGAGGGTTAGCTATTTTCGCTACTACTGAGTTGGAAGGGTGAGCGGAATGGCTGGTCAAAGGGGCCAAAGAAGAATTACTCGTGGTGGACGGGGAAGAGGTGCAAAGCCAGCTCAAGCAGGGGCATCTTTACCATCTGCCACTGCATCAGCTGCCTCAAAACCTCTGAGGTCTTGAGTCACAGTTCACCAGTGGGGGGCAGACTGTATCAGCATCTAGAAGAATGGCAAAACATTACTGAATGTTTGAGCCTTGGAAACGATACCCCACGGTAACTGCCTTCCTTTCATACAGAGACCTCGAAACAATTCACCAAAGGACCACTCTTTGAGGATTCCAGATCCACTCTTTAAGCAGGACATTTTAACCCTGCTTGAGAAAGGTGCTATAGAACCGTTGCCTCTGGCAGAGAGGAACAAGGGTTGGTATTACCCTTATTTCCTAATACCCAAAAAGGACGGAGGACTAAGACCTATCTTGGACTTGAGATACTTGAACAAGTTCCTCAGGAAGGACAAGCTCAAGATGGTCACACTTTCTCAGATCCTTCGGGCCCTCCAACTCCAGGATTGGATGCGTCATTGGACCTTCATGTGCCAATCCATCTCAAGCACAGAAAATACCTGAGATTCGTAGTTGGCGGTTCTCATTATCAATTTCGTGTTCTGCCTCTGACCTTGGCCCTGAGGGTTTTCATCAAACTAATGGAGGTAGTGGCAGCGAGTCTCAGGAGAGGGGGGATTCATGTCTACCCCTACCTGGATGAATGGCTGATCAGGGCGCGTTCTCCCCAACAAGTCCTGGATCATCTCAACGTCACCTGCCACTCCCTTCACAGACTGGGCTTCTCCCTCAATTACAAGAAGTCCCATATGATACCTTCTCACAAACTCCAGTTCATCAGAGTTGATCTGGGTACATCCTTTGGAAAGAGGTGATGGCTCAAGACATTCTACAGATGGTCCCCACATTTTTAAGTACCCAGTGTCTCCTGACCTTTGATTTTTTTGAGGTTGCTCGGCCTCATGGCATCCTGCATTTTTCTAGTGCCAGATGCTCCCCTGAGAATAAGATCCCTTCAATAGCTTCTCAGAACTCAATGGTCCCAGTTCTAAGGAAAGATACTGGACCTACTTCAGGTTCCTAGCAAAGTCGCACAGGATCTTCTGTGGTGGGCTTGCCAGGGCAACTTTCTGAAGGGAGAACCTTTTTGGCAAACATGGCCGGAGATAACAATAGGGAAAGACGCCTCAGTCATGTAGTGGGGTGCCCACACCAACGATCTGACAGTCACTAGTCGTTGGTCTCCAACGGAGACTAAACTACATATCAATCCTTTGGAGCTGAGGGCAATAAGTCTAGCCCTGAAGGCCTTTCTGCCCTCTGTACGGCAGAAAGAATGTCCTGATAATGGACAACAGAGTGGCCATGTACTACCTCAACAAGAGATGAGGTGTAGGCTCACTACCACTGTGCAGAGAGGTAATGCAGCTCTGGTACTGGGCAATTCAAGAGGTTCTCCAGCATGGGGTCTGGCATGGATTCACATGCTCATGAATATTCCCCGTCGTCAGGCCGGGAATCCTCGGTATAGAAAAAATCAGTATCCGTTTCGTTTCTGATCTGTCTTTCTCAGTAGTAACCAATCACTGGTCTCTGGGTCATATTGCCCCCAGCCAATGACTGCCCTCTCCCTAAGCCCCTCCCCTGGCAGCCATCCTCAGATTTTTACCGCACATTCAAGTGTTGGGAGTCCTTGTGCTTAGCTCTCGAGCTTTTGCTGCGTTTTCGCGCTTTTTTCAGGAGATTTTCTCATTTTGTCGGTTAAAAGAGCCTCAAGCTCCACCGTTTCTACTTCCGATCAACGGGGATCCGTTTCGGAGTTTTCTACGCCCCTCAAGGGTGAAGATTTCGTCGAGTTACGCTTTTGGAGGATTCCAGAATTTCCGAGGCCTACCCCGGACATGGCCCAGGAGAAAGGGAGCTCGACGCCCGGGAAGCTATTCAGGACCTGCCCTGGATGCCAGCTTCAGAACGTTTTCAAGGAGGACGAGCATTCGTTATGCCTCTACTGTCTCCATGAGGACAAGACGTACAAGGAAAAGGACTGCACGTTTTGTGGAAACATGTCGGAGCGGACCATGAAGGATCGCCACCTCCGTCTCGCCAACTGGCTGGAAGGTAAGAGCCCGCCAGGCGAGAAGAAGAAGTCTGAGCGGTCTTCTAAGTCCTGTGAGGGTGCTCCGGCGACGGGGGCCCAACAAAAGGCTAAGCACCGCGAGTCCGCGGGCACCGGGAGCGTCGAACGGTCGGGCTCCTTGGCTGCCAGGCTGGGCGCACCCTCCCTGGCGCCATCGACCATGAGCCAACGCTCTCACTCGGGTAAGAGGAAGTCCGAGAACCCGGTGAAGCTTCTGGAGAGGCCCCGGTCGATCCCAAAGACTCCGGCAGAGGGGGAGCGAGGCTCGGACCCTCCCCCGAAGGTGAAGGCCCCAGGCGTACACAAAGTGAAGTTGGCCGTGATTCACCCTGCTAGGACCTCGATTGAGGATGTCGCCACGGCCCTGGCTCAGCCTGTGGAGGCTACACCAGTGGAGGCGCCCTCAGGTACCAGAGTCTTCCTGCCACCGCGGAGGGAGTCATCTTTCAGGCCCATCGAAAAGACCCCCACAAAGTCCTCGTTGGAAAGGGGGGAGGGGGTGGTGGCCGTCGTGGATACGGACACGACCTCTGAAGAGGGGCTCATCCAAGTTGTGGAGGAGACCCAGCCCATCGGGAGGGATCCCGACGAGGGCGACGACGAGGGTGACGGTGACGCAGACGAGGCTCCTCAAGAGCCCTCACGCCCGTCGTTTCCGGCGCCGCAGGACACCTTGGCGGCCATTTTGTCAGCCATCCAGTACTTATGCTCGGAGATAAGGACTAGGTTGCCCCTTCCCCCGACGGAGGAACCTGAGCCAGACCCGACGGAGGATCCGGAGCCAGGACCTTCGGGGAGCCCACCGCCTAAGAGGAGGACGCATCCTAGGCCTCCTCTCCCGCCTCTGCGTCCTTCTCTGCCTTCCCCCCGGTCCACTACCCACGGGGATGATACAGGCATGGACACAACTACGACGGGTACGGATAACGACGGAGGAGACGACGGGACGTGCCCCCCATCGCCCCCTGCCCGGGCATCCCCGCCCGACGAGATTGAATCCTTCCATGCAATGATCTCCAGGGCATCCGAGCTCTTCCAGCTCTACCCCGAGGAAAAGGAGGGGTTCCTTTACCAGCGGCGCGAGGCTAAAAGGAAGACGGTCCTCGCTGTACCGCTTCTTGATGACATCTGGGATGAGGGGCTCGCCCTCCTCAATAACCCTACCACGGCTCCTGCGAAGAGGGACCGGTACGAGAAGATGTACCGGGTCCCCGACACTGCCCCCTTGTGCCTTAGGCCGCAACCTACCCCGGACTCGGTCGTTTCGGCGGCGGCCAAGAAGAAAGCGGGGGGGGCATCGGCCTTGACTTCAACCTCCCCTCCGGACGGTGAGGGTAGGAAACTGGATGCGATGGGACGATGGGTCATCTCATCTGCAGCGACGACCATCAAGGCGGCCAACGCCCTGGCCATCGTAGCCCACTACGACAGGGAGTTGTGGTTCAAGATCGCCCCTCTGTTGGACTTCCTTCCGGATGCCACTAGGGCTAAGGCCCCTGGAAATCTTGCAGGAAGGTGAGATTGCCTCAGACCACGCCATTACGGTGGCTACGGACATTGCCGACACCGGTTTCCGTCAGTTGGGCAACGGCGTTTGCCTGAGACGACGAGGATGGCTCAGGGCGACGGATTTCCGTCAGGACGTTCAGACCAAGGTTTTGGAAATGCCCTTCGATGGGAACAACCTTTTTGGCAAGGCGGTTGATGAATCCCTTCAGGCGATCAAGACGGACACGGAGACGGCCCGTGCACTGGGTGCGCTCCAACAACGACTGCCGCCCTTTCGGAGTTCCGGAGGCAGACAGGGTGCCTCCAAGGGAGCCGGCAGCAGCTCCTCTACTTACCGTCAAGTGGCAAGGTCTTTGTCGCAGGAGACCTACAGGGGACGCGGCAAGTCAGGTGGATCCCGCCGTCATCGCCAAGGTGGTCAAGGAGGCAAAGCGGCCTCCAAGCAAGATTGAACCGTCTGTCGGGTCGGGCCCCCGCCGAAGCAACCCGGTGGGAGGCCGGCTGACGAAGTTCGTCGGCGTGTGGGAGTCCATCTCCACCGACCGTTGGGTGCTGGACGCCCTGGCCCTGGGGCACGCCCTCGAGTTCGCATTCCTCCCGAGGCCAGGAAGGAAAATCACGTCCCTCGACTGCTGTTGGAAGTACGGGCGATGCTCAGGAAAGGTGCCATCGATCTTGTCCCGAAGAGGCTGCGGGGCTCTTGAGTTTACTCAAGGTACTTCCTTGTGAGGAAGAAGACAGGAGGATGGCGTCCCATTCTGGACCTGCGACAACTAAACTAATACATCGAGGCACAGAAGTTCCGGATGGTCACCCTCCAGCACGTGCTGGGACAGCTGGAGGAGGGCGATTTCCTGTCGTCGTTGGACTTGGAGGATGCTTACTTCCACATCCCTTTTCTAAAGAGGCACCGAAAGTTCCTCAGGTTCATGGTCAAAGGGCGACACTACCAGTTCAAGGCCCTCCCGTTCCGATTAAAATCGGCACCCAGGGTGTTCACCAAGTGCCTAGCACCGGTGGCGGCGCGGCTGCGCCTGCAGGGGATCCACGTCTACCCCTACCTGGACGACTGGCTCATACGGGCAAGGACAAGGGAGCTCACCGTGGAACACACTGCGAAGTCCATCCAGCTGCGCACGGACCTGGGGTTCTCCATCAACTTTCCAAAATCCCACCTGGTCCCGTTGCAAGTCGCCCTGTTTCTGGGAGCACAGCTCGACACAGTGGCGCGGCGGGCCTCACCGTTGGAGGAAAGGATAAGGACCATCCTAGGAAAGGTGCAACGTCTACTGGCCACGGACGTGGACAGAGTGAGGTCTATCAAGTCCCTCCTTGGAATGAAGTCCTCCTGCATTTATCTGGTGCCCCATTGCAGACTTCGGATGCGGCCCTTGCAAGAATTCCTCAACACCCACTGGATCCAGACGACGGGCAGCTTCGAGGACAGGATCTCGCTCGACGAAATGTTCCGTCAGGCGATTCGATGGTGGGGTGTCCGCACTCATCTGACAGCGGGAACAGGCTTCCTAGCCCCGGCCCACCAGGTGACGGTGATGACGGATACCTCCCTCGAAGGTTGGGGAGCGCACACCGGGGGCCTCCACGCGAGAGGCCTTTGGTGCTCGGAGGAGAAGACTCTCCACATCAACATCTTGGAGCTCCGCGCAGTGTTCTGGGCCCTCAGGTCCTTCCTTCCGTCCCTCAAGGGCAAGGTGGTGAGGATCTTCACCGACAACACCACCACAATGTTTTACATTCATAAGCAGGGCGGAACCAGATCCCCTGCCCTGTCCAAGGAAGCCCAGGATCTGTGGCATTGGGCCATCGCACAAGGGATGTTTCTGGTACCCTTTCATTTGGCAGGGATAAAAAACACCATCGCCGACTCACTCAGCAGGGAGCTGCGCTCGTGCCACGAGTGGGAACTGCGCCAGGATCAAGTGGACTGACTCTTCCGACGATGGGGCGAACCCCAGATCGATCTCTTTGCGACTGCGGCAAACTCCAAGTGCCAGCAGGTTCCCCCCAACCGAGGAGCATGGGCGATGCTTTCTCGTTCCCCTGGGACGGCCTGTTCCTTTATGCATTCCCGCCGTTGCCGTTGCTACTCCGGCTCGTCATCCAGCTCAAGAAGTCCTGGTGCAGGATGATCCTCGTCGCACCGGCGTGGCCGAGGCAGATCTGGTTCCCGGACCTTCTAGACTTGTCAGCCTCCACACCAGTCAAGCTACCGACGGACGCGGATCTTCTCTCCAGAGAAGGAGGCGCCATTCTTCATCACGAACCAGAGTCGCTGAACTTGCAGGCCTGGCTCCTGCAGCACTATAGTTTGGAGGATACGACCATCCCGGCCGACTGCAGAGAGGTTCTTGCAAAAGCCAGGGCATCCTCAACTCTCAAGTGCTACGGACACAAATGGAAGAGGTTCTCTGTCTGGTGCCGTGCACAGAAGATTAACCCTCTGCGGATTACGGCCCCTCAAGTATTGCCGTACCTACTGTCTTTGGCTAAGGCTGGCCTATCTCAGGCTTCCATCAAGGTACATCTGGCTGCCGTCTCACGTTACACCAGAACTACAGGACGGGCGTCCTTGTGGTCTCATCGTCTGGTGAAGGAATTTATGAAAGGACTGTTCTGATCATTCCGCCAGTGAAGGCCCCTGCCCCGGCGTGGGAGCTCAACGTGGTACTAACTAGGCTCATGGGGGCCTCATTCGAGCCTATACATTCAGTGCCGTGGAAGGCAGCATTCCTTGTGGCCATCACTCTGCACAACGAGTGGGAGAGATCCAGGCCCTGTCTTGCAAACCTCCATACTTGACTTTTCACAACATGAGGGTGGTGCTGAGGACACACCCCTCCTTCATGCCCAAGGTGCCCTCGGACTTTCACCTCAACGAGCCCTTGGTATTGCCAGTTTTCTTCCCGTCGCCTTTGTCGCCGGCGAGAGGACTCTGCACTCACTAGATGCAACTAGAGCGCTGAAGTTCTACGTGGACCGCACGAAGAGTTTCCGGAAGACATCACAGCTGTTTGTGAACTTTGGACCTGTGAATCAAGGGAAGGCTCTCTCGAAGACTTCCATTTCCAGATGGCTCTCCGGCTGCATCATGCACTGTCACCGGTTGGCAAACCGACCGCTGCCCGGCCGTCCGAGAGCCCATTCGACCAGAGCGATCGCTGCTACTATGGCGTTCCTGTCTGGTGTGCCCCTGCTCGACATCTGCAGGGCTGCTACGTGGAGGTCGATGCACACTTTCACGAGATTCTACTGCGTCGACCGGGATTCCAGGGAGGAGTTCAGAGTCAGCCAGGCAGTGCTGCGCAACCTGTTCGCCTAAGGTGAGCCTGGTGAGGAGGTAAGAGTTGCTTAATGTTGAGTTGTTGTATTGCTTGATATTGAGCCTTGTGCCACCTCCCGTGGTTGTGCATATGTTTACTGCTATGTATTCCTCCACCTTTTGCAAGAGGCCTGTCTTTGCAGGTAGATTGCGTACTTTGGTGGGATTGCTAGTTAGAGCTTTGGCCCGGAGGCTGGGTGTATCCAGGTTTCTGTCACTGCAAGGAAGTTCAGGTCCTTGGAGGTCATTAGGTCTGCTATATCCAGGGAGTGAGTGGTGAGTGATCTAGCGTTCACTAATGCTCCTTTTAGTGGTGTTTTCGCAGGGTTGCTAATAGTAAGTTTGGTTTGGACCTATGGAGTGGTTGTGCCTTCTGTTAGAATTTCCTTTCTGTGGTACCTGTGCGATTCTTCAAGAGGATAGGACCTCCAGCAATGGGGGAGGGGTCACTCTTATCCATGATGATTCCATCCGACTCTGTTCTATTGCGTCCAACTCAATCCCCCATTGCAAATTCATCTCTTCTAAACTCCATTGTTCCCCCAGCTGCTCAATCTCATTCTACCTTTTCTACCGAGCACCTGGGCCCCTTGCCACTTTTGAAGTTCCCACAGCACATCCCACTATCAGGCAACGGCAACATCAACTTCTCTGGTGGTGGGATGAGGACAGGTGCTCCGTGGCACAGTAACTTGTGCATTTGTAAAAGTTTTATCCTCATGCCGCAGCGTATGTGTGCGGGTCGCTTTCACGGTTCCCCCTGACTGCGTGGTCCCTAGCAGCTCCCTATCGCATGTGCCTCACGCCCCCCTTCTCCAGATTCCTGCACCCACGCGCCCCCTATGCTATTACTCATTGACTACCCTGTTTTGCATTGTATTGCTTTGTGTTCTTTTGCATCCTTCCTTCTAGGTTTACATTTGTCGACTGCTTTGTTCTTTTGTATATTATTCTGTGTTCTGCTTTGTTCCACTCTCCTTGAGGTTCTCTTTTTAATGACTGCTCTGTTCCTGATGCCCTGGTAACCTGATATGCTTACCGGTCTGCCTTGTTTTCTGCCTGCTCTTCCATCTGAGCTCTTGTCTACTTAGTCAGTCGTCCACTATTGCCTTGTCCCTCTGTCTTGTCGTCTTGCACCCCTCCGTAGGTCCTTCCCTAGTCTCTCCCCCCACCTTTCCCTTCAACCCCTCTTCCTCTCTCCTCTTCCCCCACCTACTCTATGGTTCTCTCTGTTTCTCCTATCTTTTCAAACTACTTCTCAATCAACTGTCCTGCTCTCCTCACTAAGTCTGGTAGGAAGAATGTCACGGATTTCCCCCTTTCTCACCTGAGATCGATCCTTGCAGGATTTCTTGGGAGGAGTCGTCTTGCGCACGAATCGGGTTTTGTACAAGCCCGCGCAAGCCTCTTCATGCTCCAGCGTGTGTGTGTGTTCAGTGTTTCGGGATACTCGGAGGCTCCGGGAAGACCAGGAAACGAGGAAGGTGTACACGAAGACATGCACACGAAATCCGGGAAGCAAGGTAGAGAGAAGAGGGAGGAAGGGAGATGGAATTTAGTGGGTCCGGGAACCAGGAACAGGAGAATAGTTCAGCGAACTACAGAGCACACGTCTAGCCACTAGCAGCGATAGCGTTGAGACGCGCTGGGCTGCGGTCTATTTGTAGAATGCGCTACGTCCGACGTGGAGGCTGGTGGAAGGCATACCACGTTAGACGGCCATGTTGGGAGTACCAAGGAGTGGCAGCCCGTTGTGATAGGGACCAGGAAGTCCAAAAGGGGTGTGTTCTGTGGATCATGACAGCATGCCTCCTCTGAAAACCTGTTCCACCAGGTTTACCCGTGTGTATGAGATGATACCTTCTGAGCAATCGAGTGGTATTCAGATTAGAAATTGGTTCCCAGGTTCGTTCACTAGGAGGATATCCTTTCCACTTGACCAGGTATTGGAGTTGACCCCGTTTATACCTGGAGTGGCATATTCTGGAAACTTCATATTCCAGCTGGTCGTCCACAACCACGGGGTTGGGTCTGCAGGATTTCCGGGAGGATCGGATATAAGGTTTTAATAAAGAAGTGTGAAAAACTGGATGAATCTTTTTCCAGGAGTCTGGCAACTTGAGCCGGAATGAGACTGGGTTTATGATTTCCTTTATGGAAAAGGGTCCATAGTATCGGGGGCCAGTTTGTTTGGTTGTAAATGTCCAGGCAGTAGTGTCGAGGACAGCCAGACCTGATCACCGATGGCATAAGAAGGCCCTGGTCTTCATTTGGTATCCGCATAACGCTTAGTGTGTGTTCGGGCCTTTTCTAAATGTTCTTTGGCTTCCTTGTGTACGTTGATGAGAGTTTCAATCCAGGAGTCGACGGTTGGTACTGGTGTGGGATGTGGGAGAATGGAAGGTAGAACTGACGGGTGGAATCCTTGGCTGCAATAAAAAGGGCTGGTCTTGACTGCCGAGTGATCAGAATTGTTGTAGGCGAATTCAGCCATGGGTATAATGAGCGACCAGTCGTCCTGTACCTTGGTGGCGAAACAATGAAGGTATTGTTCCAGGGTCTGGTTCACACGTTCCGTAGCTCTGTTAGTCTGTGGGTGGTATCCTGATGAGAAGGCACGTTGGATTCCTAGAATGCGACATAGATGTTTCCAGAATTGTGAGACGTATTGAGGTCCTCGGTCTGATATGATCTTGGAAGGGAGTCCATGAAGGCAAAATATATGTTCCAGGAAAATGCCAGCGAGTTCTGAGGAAGATGGCAACTTGTATAAGGGTGTAAAATGGGCCATGTGGGTGAATAAATCAATGGCGACCATAATAGTCGTATAGCCCCTAGATGGTGGTAATTCCACGATAAAGTCCGTAGCGATGAATTCCCAGGGGCTAGAAGGTAACATAGGTTGAAATAGGAGACCTGCCGGTTTCTTGTTATCATGCTTGTTTTGATTGCAGACTGCACAGGCTTGAATGTACCGTTGAACGTCAATTTTCATTTTAGGCCACCAAAATTGTCTTTGTATTAGACGGAGGGTGTTGGTGACGCCACGGTGCCCGGAATGAAGAGTGTCATGACAGAGGTTAATGATCCGTAGTTGCAGTCTTTGCGTGGGAATGACCAGGGCATTGTGCTTGAACAGGTACCCGTCTCTAGTTCCAAGACTCTGCTGATTTTTCCCCGTGAATTCTTTCCAGACCTCAGAGGACTGGGTTTGCATTCGGATATCTTCCAGGAGACTGACTGCTTGGGCTACAAAGATTGTGTGGGGAAACATCTTTGGGTGGGCCCGATCTTCAAGAGTTTCGTAATCAGGACATCGAGATAAGGCGTCAGCAATTATGTTCTGTGATCCAGGGACATGATGGATGTGGAACTTGTACTGGGCAAAGAAGAAGGCCCAACGGGCTTGACCACTGTTCCTACACTCCAAAGATTGTAGAACTTGGAGATTTTGATGGTCCGTACGGACCTGGACAGGATGTTTAGCTCCCAGAAGTAGATGTTGCCATTCTGTGAAGGGTTGGCGGATGGCTAACCGCTCCTTTTCCAAGACGGAATAATGAGTCTTGCTGGCAGTTAGGGTTAGTGAATGTTAAGCAATGGGGTGCTCCAATTTTCCTCGAATTCTTGCTTTAGCACTGCTCCTATGGCGTAGTTAGAGGCATCCATCTCCACTAGGAATGGTCGATTAATATCGGGTTGAGCTAGGATGGGGGCTTGAGTAAACTGTTTTTAATCATTGGAATGCCTTGTCTTGAGCTGAGGTCCAGAGAAACGGAGTATCTTTCTTCAAGAGAGCAATGATCGGTTGAACTATCGCAGAAAAGGACGGTATAAACTTCCGGTAGAAATTGGCAAGCCCCAGGAAGGAATTGAATCTGTTTCACGGAAGTGGGAACCGGCCAAGATAGTATGGCTTTTACCTTTGAATGGTCCATTCCAATTCCTTCTGGATTAAGGACAAATCCTAGGTAATGAACAGAAGTGACATGAAAAAGGCATTTCTCGGGTTTAGCTAGGAGTTTGTGTTCACGTAGCCGTTGCAAGACTGCCTTTACATGCTCTTCATGCCTTAGAAGGCCCTTGGAGTAAATCAAGCTATCGTCCAGGTAAACGATGACGAAGAGGAACAGCATGTCAGAAAATACCCTATCCATAAAACGTTGGAAGACCGCGGGGGCATTAGCAAGTCCGAAGGGCATGACCAAGTATTCAAATTGACCAAAGGGTGTTCTAAAGGCTGCTTTCCATATGTCTCCTTCCCTAATACGGATCAGATGGTAGGCACCCCTGAGATCCAATTTCGTGAAGATTACAGCTCCTCTCACCGCTTCCAGGATATCAGAGATTAAGGGCAAGGGGTAGCGGTCCTTGAGGGTGCATTCCTCCCTGCCTCTTCCTTCCTGCTCCTAACTATTAGATCAAGGGTGTGTCTGGCCTGGGCATCCTAAGCGAAGGGCAGACGAAGAAAAGGGGATTCCTGTTCGGACCAGGAGGACCCAGGGCCCGACCCCCTGCTCAGACAGCAGGTAGGCATGCACCAACATGTGTTACTCCCTCTGGTCCCCCCGTGATGTTCCCTTGTGCACCCCCATTCTCGCACACAGGTGTTGCCTGTTTTGCTTGATTCTCCTACCCTGCTCTCCCCTCACCCCACTCAAGCCTAGTTCTGCAGGAGTCTGTCCTGATACATTCTGGTTTCACCATCACCGTCTTGTGGACAATGCTGGATTTGACTTTTATGGACTTCATTCATGGTGCGTCACCCTTTCTCAACTCTCATGCTGAACTTCTTTTGCATCTTGTACTCATGGTGGCCCTGAATCATGCTGTTCCCATCTTCATCTTGTATCCTGGCTTGCAACATTATGTGTTACTACTGACTTCTGCAATTGTATTCACTCTCCCCTCTTGCTTCTCCACTCTTTTGACTGCTAACTCTCTGTTCTCTCCTCCTTTCCCTTCTCCCTTTTCCTATCTCCTCCCCTTACTTTCTTCTATGCACTTACTCTATCAGAATTGTCCCTGGGCCTAGTATGATAGCAACCTCGTCTGTCTCCTTCTCCCACCCCTTACTGTTTTTTTCCTCCCCAACCTCCCTCCAGCACTATCTGAAATGTCATCAGGCCTAATATGATAGTCGCTTGTTTTGTTCCTCCCCTACCTTTCTGCACCCCTCTCCCTCACCTCTTTTTTTTCCGGCTCTACCAGAAATGTCGTCACGCCTAGTACGGTAGTCGCCTGTCTGTTGCCATTTCCTTCCCACTCTCCCCCTCTCTTCCTTATCAATGTTTTAGCTCTTGCACTATCTGAAATGTCGTCAGGCCGAGTATGATAGTTAATTTCACATCCTTACTGTTCATGGCCTGTAAGAATGTAATTGTTTTTTCCCTTGTTCCCTCCCTTGCCTTGAAGCGCTTTGAAACACACTGTGTATAGGCGCTATATAAATAAACTATCATATCATATCATAGATTTAATCCACGATAATCAAGACAAGGTCTAAGCTCTTTAGTGTCTTTCTTGGGAACAAAAAACAGCAAAGCTCCAGCTGGGGATTTAGATGGTCTTATGGTGCCATTTTCAAGGTTAGTATACAAGTATTCTCGAAGGGCCCTTTTTTCCGGTTCGGATAGAATGAACATCCTTCCAAACGGAATCACTGCTGAAGGTTCTGTATCTATAGCGTAGTCATCAGGTCTGTGAGGGGGTAGGGCCTGGACTATAGCAGTTGAAAACACATCAACGTATTCCTGATAGGCCTTAGGAAAATGTATGATATTAGAAACCATGAGTGGGCCTTGCTGGTCTATTGGTGTGTTTCCGGAAGATGTCAAGGAGGAATCCAGGAATAGACAGTGAGACATGCAAAACTCAGAACCAAGAAACAAGGATCCTGCTGCCCAGTTGATATATGGATTGTGTTTCTGTAACCGGGGCATGCCCAGTAGCATGGGGTAATGAGCCGACTTAATGATGTCAAATTTGATCACCTCTTGGTGATGGTTTATCGAGAGTTGGATCTCTTTGGTCTGCAAGGTTATAGGTCCTGAAGTAAGAGGTCTTCCGTCGATCGCCTCCACAGGTTGCATGATGCTTCGTGTTTCGTATGGAATGTTGTGGCTAAAGACCCAATCTTGATCAATGAATATTCCCATAGGCCCACAATCCACCAAGGGCAAAATGGGGTAGGTCTCATTCTTGGATGGCGATAGGAAGGCCTGTAGAATCACTAGGTTGTTCTGTCCGGGAGAGTTCAAGGATGGAATAGATGTGGAGCAAACATCTCTCTCCCGAAGCCTTGCTCCAAATTTGGATCGAGAGCTGGTGTTTCCCGAACGCCGTGGAGGGGCTAGAGGGCACTCTCTAACTAGGTGTTTAGCTGAGGCACAATACATACATCACCCCGTATGGATCCTTCTCACCCTCTCTTGCGGGGATATGGGTCCACGGAAAGCCCCTATTTGCATGGGTTCTGGATCATTGACAGAGACTGGAGTAGGGTCAGGTTTCGATGAGGTCTCAAAGGACACCTTCTGGAAGGGCATCTTGGACTTTTCCTTCTCTGCCTTCCTTTCCTGGATACAAAAGTCTATCTGCATGGCAAGATCCATAAGGGCCTGAAATGAACTTGGGCGAGACACTCTGGCTAATTCGTCCATGATCTCCTCATTTAACCTCCTTCGGAAATGAGTAAAACTTGCTTCTGAAGACCAATCCGCTTCCTTAGCCAATTGTTTGAATCGAGTTACATACGAAAGCATGTCCTGGTATCCTTGCTGAAAATCAAGTAGACGTTCCTGGGCGCTATAGACCTGTTCTGAGCAGTCAAACATGGTCTTAAGGGCCTGTATAAATCCGTCATAATCATCCAGGAGGTCATGTCCAGAATTGACCAAAGGTGTAGCCCAAGTTAGTGCATTTCCGGAGAGGTGTGAGGTTATAAAGCCCACCTTAGCCCTGGGAGTTGAGGAATAGCAGGTCTTAAAAGTCAAGTGGATTAAACAGGAATCAAGGAATCCACAAAGGGTTTTTGCAGACCCATCGTATTTGTCTACAATGCCGCCCAGTAGTACGCTTTCCTTTGCGGCAGAATCACGGGACAAAACTAATTGTTTCAATGCAGCATTTCTGCCTTTAAATTCTGCACCTCGGTCGTTAATTCTTGTATGCCACGCATGAGATCCTGAACGGCCGCTTCCATGTTAAATTCAACTTCGGTCGTTTGGCGTCTCAAACTGTCACGGATTTCCCCCTTTCTCACCTGAGATCGATCCTTGCAGGATTTCTTGGGAGGAGTCGTCTTTCGCACGGATCGGGTTTTGTACAAGCCCACGCAAGCCTCTTCCGGCTCCAGCGTGCGTTCAGTGTTCCGGGATACTCAGAGGCTCTGGGAAGACCAGGAAACGAGGAAGGTGTACACAAAGACGCCACATGAAATCCGGGAAGCAAGGTAGAGAGAAGAGGGAGGAAGGGAGATGGGATTTAGAGGGTCTGGGAACCAGGAACAGGAGAATAGTTCAGCCAACTATGGAGCACACGTTTAGCCACTACTAGCGATAGCGTTGAGACGCGCGGGGCCACGGGGGCATGGTCTATTTGTAGAATGCGCTACGTCCGGCGTGGAGGCTGGTGGAAGGTGTACCAAGTTAGACGGCCATGTTGGGAGTACCAAGGAGTCCAAAAGGGGCGTGTTCTGTGGATCATGACAAAGAAGTCCAAAAAGGATATCATGGTCTCCAACTAAGGCCTCCCTATCGCTGACACCTATACCAGTGCTTCCTCCAGACAGACCCTCACTGACATCCTCTGTCGTTCCCTTGCCAGACCTATGGACTCTTCATATGGTCTATGTGCTCTCTCCTTTCTCTTCTTCTGCCACTAATGGTGGCACCCGGTGCAAGACCCTCCTTGAGCCCTTCCACTCCTCTAAGCTCATCATTAATGTTTACCTGAATGGCACTGTCTTGGTACAAGGCCCACAGGCCAACCTTTCCGCACCTCGTCTTTCAAGGTTGGCAACCTTCTCCATATTGTCACTGTCAACTCTTGCTTAGCTGTCAAACACTCCTGACATCTGCCACCTCTTGGAAGAACTTGATCTCGATGTCCTCTGTCTCACTGAGACGTGGTTCACAGCCAGCTCCGTCAACAAGCTTTGACACTCTCCTCCTTGATGGCTGCAAGATCGTCTCTGTGCCCAGATCCAACCGTTCCAGAGGGGGTGTAGCCTTGATTTTTCCGCAGTGGATTCCTGCCTCTGTCATTCCTATGCAGGCCTACTCCTCTTTCGAAGACCTTGTCTGTAGGCTCTCTCTCTCTCCTGGCCACTCTTACTGTGGCTACTATCTATTGGCCACATGGTCAGATCACCTCCTTCCTCTCTGAGTGGGCGAACCTATCCTCCTACCTCCTGGCCTCGATAACTCAACTTCTTCTTCTTGGAGACTTTAACATCCAGCTGGATGCTTCCTGTCCCTCCTCTGGATTCTTTTGCGACCTCTGTGACTCTCTCTCTTTGAATTCTCCCCTCTGGCCCGACTCACTCTGTAAGGGCAATCTTTGGATGTTCTGATCTCCTCAGACCCCCCCCTCTCAATTCGCCTCACCACTCCTCTCTTCTGGAATAATCACTTTCTCCTTTCCTCCCATCTCTCGCTCTCTACCCCTCAGGCCAAGCCAACGCCAGCCATGCCATCTACCTTCTTGATCATCCGATCCAAGTAGCGTGTGTCAGTTGAGGTTTTCACCTCCACTTTCTCTCCTCCTCCTCCTCTGGCTGACTCACATCCTGACACAGCCCTTTCCATGCTCCACTCTTCCATCTCTCATACTCTTGATGTTCTTGCCCCTGTCATGAGGATCCGCGTGAAGCCCAAAGCCAAGTGCAACTCCTGATATGACTCTGACCTCGTCACCCCTAAACGCAAGTGCAGGATGGCTGAGAGGAAATGGCTAGCTTCTTGTGCATCCTCTAACAAACTGGCCGCCTGCTCCAAAGGCAATACCGGCTCTCTGTCCGACACTAAGAAGAGAGCCCACATCCAAGCCAACTTCACTGCAGCATCTAACAACTCGGCCGAACTCTTTAAAATCTGCAAGGAGCTGGCCAATCCTGCTGCAATCTCTATCTCTCCTGTCCCCTCCCAGGCCCTCTGCACATCCCTGGCTTCTCATTTCATTTCCAAAACCCAGGACAACCTGTCCACCCTCTCCTCCTCTCCTCCCTCTACCCTCTCCTCTACCTCCAGTCCCCCTGTGGTAACCTCTCCTCCCTCTGTTCTCCCCTGACAAGGTTTCTAGACAAGTTTGATCTATGAAAGTCTTGTCAAAACAGGTTCTACCCTGTTCTTCCAAAACCATTAAGGACCACATTGAGACCCTCGCTCATGCCCTGGCTGACTTCTTCAACCACTTCATTGCCACTGGAGCCTTCCCTTCCCTCCTGAAGCACTCTCTTGTGCACCCTCTTCTCAAGAAAACCTAGGCCGACCTTTCTTGCCCGGGTAACTATTGCCCGATCTCCATCACTCCTTTCCTGGGCAAACTCCTGGAAAAGCTGTCCATCTCCCAGCTTAATCTACACACTGAATCTGTTGGTTGTCTCCATGACCATCCGTCTGGCTTCAGAGCAGCCAGAAGCACGGAAACTGCTCTCCTGAACATCCGTGAAGACCTGCTCTCTAACCTTTATTCTAATCTCCCCTCTGTCCTCATCTTACTCGATCTGTCTTCTGCCTTTGACATGGTCAACCATGCCATCATGCTCAATCGTCTCCGTGATAACCTGGGATCACTAATCAGGCCCTGGCCTGGCTGACCTCGTTCCTCTCTGATTGACCCTCCCAGGTCCAACTTGGGTCCTTCCTTTCCTCTATCTCACGCTCTACCTGTGTTGTTCTGCAGGGGTCTAACCTCTCTCCCTGGCTGTTCAACCAATAGCTGGCACCTCTCGCCCATCGCATTGCTGCTCTCTGCTCCAACATTCAGTGCAATGTGGATGCCACTCAGCTCATTTTCAGGCTCCCCTCTGCTACCTCTTTTCCTTCTCTCATCTCTGACTGTCTGTCTGCTATCCGGGAGTGGTGTGCTGCCAATTATCTCTGCCTTACTGCCAGTAACAGAGATTCTCCTCATCGGCACACCCGCACTCTCCTTTCCTGTCACTCTCTGCCCGTCCTCCCTTGGCCCTCTTCCTGCTTCCACCTGTGAGATTAAGAACCTCTGGGTCATCTTCGACTCCACACTCTCCTTTTCTCCTCACATCTCTGACGTCTCTAAGAAATCAAACTACCAACTGCACCTCCTCAGAGGTATTCCTCCTTTCTTCTCCTTCCCCCAGAAGCTCATTGTCTCTAGAGCTCTGGTTCTCTCTAGGATGGACTACTGCAACAGCCTCTTTCCAAATCTGCCTGCTTCTACTCTCCGCACTCTAACAGGACTGCAAGACTTGTCCTTGGCCTCAAGTACCATCTTCGGTTCCGGAAGAACCTCAAGACCTTCCTCTTTGCTTCTGCCTTCTGTCTTCCTCTCCCCTGCTGATTTCCCGTTTGATACTGCACTGGTCACCTGCCTACCCTCTGATTTCGGCCCAGGTCCCTGTCCGCCGAGTTGCACACCCGCACTGCCTCTCGGCAACCCTTGCACTTGGGTCTGTATTTGTAACCTTACAGTCCCCCTACCTGCACTTTTGGACACCTGATGTCTGCATTTACCCTTGCACTTGCCACCTGCTGGCTGCACTTCTTGTTAATGTTTTGATCCCATGTACAGCACTGCCTCCTCCCCTTTCCCTGGCACTTTTCCCCTCCCCCTCTCCTTTGCACTTGTGCGATCCCAATGTCACTTGGCCTAGTAAGATCGTTCTCTGTCCTCTCTCTGTTCCCCCTTCCTGGCCTTGTCGCGCCTTGAAACACTTATGGCATTTTGGTACGCGCCTAAACACATCATATTATAGCTCTGCCAACTTCAAACCCACTACTTAACTCATCCTTGGAGACTTTAATCTAGACTTCAATGACCCATTAGCCTCAGCCCTCTACCTGGGCTGTACCCAATGCATCCTCAACCTTACCCATGCAAAAAACCTCACATGAGACTGGCTCCTAGACCACAACTGCAATAACTCCATTAACTGTAATTTACCTTGCAGTGTTCAGTCATTTTTTCGAATGCAATATTTTCGAAAGTCATAATGTCGAAAATATTTATTGAAAAAAAATGTTGCAAATACAAAATATAGCATATAAGCATTTATATATATTTTATTAAGCATATTTAACTTAATATTGCAACATTGCAACATAGTATTATCAATATAAAGTACTATATAATATTTTAATAATTTAGTTTAAAAAACTATTTTAAGTATAACTAATAATAAATATTAAATAATAAATAAGTAGCATGTTTTCTTGACAGTGAACATTCATTATCACTATTTTCCATTAGATGGCGGTATTGCATTAGAAATGTACATATTGCTGTTATTTGTTATTGTTTTGTACGTACATTACCTGAGTGTGGGCGCCATTTTTAAAGTTCATACTGAAAGCGTTTCCGTTGCGTTCGGGTCTCCGTGTCTCCGTTCAAGGATTTTGTGGATTTGTTTTTTTTTTACTAAACTTTTTTTGGTCCCAATTGCTTTTTTTCCTCCGGATTCCATGGATGTAATGTTATTTTTGGTTCTATGCACTTTTCATGGTGGATTGTGTTATTTTTTTTTCAGGACTTTTTAGATTTGCACCTTTTCATCTCTGCTGGATTTAACAGTTTTAAACTGCAGATTTGGATTTTTCTTGGATTTTTTTTGTGATTTTCCTACGGATTGCTTCTTGGACTTTGGGATTTATGGAGTTCTCTGGTTGGTGTATTTGGATACGCTTGTGTTTTGCCATATTGGATCGTTGATTCTACGAAAATGTAAGTACTTTTAACACTTTAAATTAAATGCTACACAATCCAGGTATTTTTCTTTATTTTGTTCGTTAAATTTGTGTACCAGTTGTTCAAGTTTTTGCTCATAGTCTCTGTATTTCTTTCTTTTTGTTTCTGCGTTTGCTAATGAAATTGTTTGCGACAGTCGAAATTCCTGATGTGTTTGTTCATTTTGTAACTCCTTTAAAAAATGCTACAAGTTTGGGTTTTTTGTATTGAAATTTTTATTTATTCGAATATGCCATCCTTTCAATGCATTGTTTGTTCTTGGTTTCTAACGTTGCTTGGTAGCAATTCCACAATTTTACATTAAATTTGGGCCTACGTCTTGTCCCACTCTGTGTTAATTGTCCTAGCCAAGTGTTCGCCATATAATCTAACAAGTACTAATTTTCCTCCTCGTGATTTTTATAATACTCACTGTCAATTAAATGTTCGTAAAAATGTATAACTTGATCCTATCTAACAAACGCCAAACCGAAATGTTTTTTTTATGTTATATTGATAAGTACTGTCTTCTGTATATTTTGTGCTTAGTCCCAGTTTCTGTAGTTTCCTCCAAATGCTTTGAGTAAAATGAAAAAAACACCCTTGTATCTTTGTACCTTTATATATTGCAGAAAATGCTCTAATCTGTGCTATTTCGAAATCCAGTTTCTTCACTTTTCTTTGGCATCAAAACATAAACAAGCGGTATACGTCTGTTATTTATTGTTCCATGAATGGTAAAAAATTGCTGAAACAATTGGTGGCACACTTTGAATGTGGCATCACTTTGCCATTGTTGGCTTTGACTCAGTTGCTGGAAGTTTGTAGCAGTTGAAAGTATTTTTTCGTTGTTTATTTCTATGGTTGCGTTGTGGAAATTGTCTCCTTTTGTAGTTAACTTAAACACTTCTGGTATTATTGTATATCATTGGTGCTGGTGGCAGATTTTCTTTTTGTTTTTTTTCAGTTTACCGTACGCTGCATTAGTTTTTCACCAGGCATTTGTGCCGATATGCGTAACGGTAACTTGTCACATACAGTTGATATTACTGAACCACTTGCTTCACTTTGGTTTTCTACTGCCTTTCTTTTGAGCTCGTGAAGTGTTTTTTTTTTAAAATTATAATAGTTGTTTTATCCGGCAGATGGTTATGCTTGCCTTTTATCTTTATATTAGAAGCCTCAGTTATTGCTTGTGCGCTACATTTTGTTTTGCCATATTCAGTGCACTTCCAATATGTGCGTTCTTTTTTTTTCTGCTTCTTTATAGTAAATATATCCATTGAAAACCATCTGTTTTCCTCCCTTTTTTTGAAGCTATATACTCCACCTTGTCTGCCATTTTTTAGTCTAAAACAACGGAGAAAAGAAACTGTTTTACTATTCCTGTCACACATTTATTTATAGTAGGATATTTCAATATCTAGTTACGTGTTAGTTATGTTAATATTACCTGTTTTAGCCTGAAAGTAATTGTATTCAATTCACTGTAGTCCGCTCTGGCGTTTGGTTCTGTCAGGTAATGACGGTTTTTCACAACCGTCATCTGTTCCTCTGTATTTAGGCAAGGTTCTTTACTCGTGGTTGTCACCTATTTGCTTAACACTTTCTACTCTTCATTCTGTGGGGTTTTCGTTAGTCATAATGTATTTCATGTACAAAAAAAACAAATTGGTATGTGTTGCGTACGAGGGGAGGGGGGTGACTGCGGGGTGTCAGTGAGGGGCTTGGGGGGGGAACCCCCCCATTTAAATGGTACTATTGATGACACTTTACATTGGTATATTACCATTGTTGGTCGACTTTTTTTTCGACATTTCTTTTTTGAAAAATTGACTTTTTCTGTTATATGTATGTTTTCGATTTATTTGTTTTTGACATTTTTTTCGCCATTTTTGTATTTCGCCATTATTTTTTCGATATTATGACTATAAACCGTACCTTGCACATGAACTGACCACCACTGAATAACATTCTCCATCCCTATCCAAAACCAACACACCAAAACTCTCTTCCATTTACCACCTATACGTGCACGTAGCACCTGCAACTTAACTGGCGAAAGTCCTCTCACCTTGCTCAACACACAAATACTTCTTCACCACGACAGCTATTTTTTGATGGAGCACTACAACTCCCTTCTACTCCCTTCTAGCTAATGCTGTCAACCATTTGGCCCCTCTCAAGCCACGCAAAAGAAAAACTACCAGGCTCATAAAGACCTGCTTCACCACAGAACTCCACACACTACGAGCAGAAAACCAAGCAGCAGAAGTGGTTTGGCAGAAAAAACCCACAGCCGCCAGCAAAATCCACTTCCTAGACTTGTCATCGACAATCAAAAAAAGCCATCCATGCAACCTAAGCAACTTCCTATAACAATAGGATCGCAGAGGCCTCCTCGAGTTTCCGAGAATTATTCACCCCCCTTCGTGAAATGGAATTTCCTATTGCATCCCCCACGATCATCACGAAAGACAATACCTGGTGTGATAATATCCAAGATACTCTCATCAGCAAAATCACACAACAACAATTTAAAATCAACACCAAAGCAGCTACTGTCTCTGCTATCAACCTCCAAATACTTTCACCGGGCCACACCCAGCTTTTCAGATAGAGTCTTACTTGGCCACCATTATGAAAGGGTTCAAACCGTCCTGTTGCAAAGGTGACATCTGTCCAGCCACCTTGGTGAAAGAATGTACACAACCCCTTCTCGCACTCATTGCCGCCATCCCTCCCCTTTTAAAGAGGCCTGTATCACCCCACTGCTCAAAGAACCCTCACTAGACCAACCATCCACATCAACTACCGATCCATCACCACCGTTACTTTCCTCCTGAAAATCGACAGTCACCTATACTCGAATTCAAGATTTCTTGGAAACACATAATATTCTCAGCCCCGCAGCCGGCTTCCGCCCGAGACATCGGACAGAAACAGCCCTCCTTCAACTAAATAATCAACTTGATGATGCCAATGACTCAGGCAAGCTGTCCCTCTTTTTGCTCCTCGACTTATCAGTAGCTTTTGATCTCGTTCACCACAAGACCTTATGCCACCATCTGACCACGGTTGCATGCTTCTCTCCTCAAGCGACTAGCTGGATCTCCTCCTTCCTCGACAAAAGAACTTCCAGAGACTTCACAGGCGATGCTGCAGCTCAGCCCACTCCTAACCTGTGTTGGGTCCTGCAAGGTTTCTGTGTTTCCCATGCCCTCTACAACGTTTATCCAAAACCGCTATTTGATCACCAGGAATCACTGGGAATTTCCTTCACTAATTACGCAGACGATACCCAAATCCTTATTCTGATTTCTGGTGTACATGAGCAAGACTCTGCTAAAGTGAACACCATTTATGAGATAACCCAAGCTTGGATGACTCTGCACTGTCTCTGCTTGAATGATGAGAAAACAGAGCTTCTTCTAGACAGTTTGCCTGCCCGATTCGCAAAACGTGACCCAGCCTTCGTCTCCCCCTCGGTGAAAACTCAGGGATCCACCTCGACACCTTCCTTAATATGTCCCACCAAATTAACCACATTACTTCCACAACTGCATACGCCACAAAGCTCATACGTGCAAGCAAACCATTATTTTCTTCTGTCTCACTGTTGCTGGCACCCACGTCGGATCCAAGCTGGACTATTGCAATGCCATGCTGCGCAGCATTTTGGAAAATAACTTATATAGGCTCAAAGTTACCCAAAACAATGCTCTCTGTGCTGCTGTGGACTTGCAAAAGTATGACCACATCTCTGAAGCTAGAAGATCTGTCCATTGGCTCCCGGTCTGAGAAATAATTACATTAAAAATCCGCCCAATTACCCATCGATGGCTGTCAAACAATGCCCCATGATACCAAGCCCAGAGGATCAACATAAGCATGCCACCCAGACCTCTAAGATCCACCCAGATCCACTGCCTTTCCACCCCCAAATTTAAACGGAAAAGAGCTAGGGGATCCAGCTTCCCAGGTCTGGCAGCCAACCTTTGGAACAATTTACCACTCTCCCTTCGATCTGAACCCTCCTACACGCTGTTCAGAAAAAAGCTCAAGACACACCTGTTCTACTAACAATATACTGCACTCTCTCATTGTTCCTACTATGTCTATGACCAGCGCCTAGATGCCCGGTGGCTTTGCATGCTTTTACACATGTTAAAATATATAAATAAAATATGAACATAACTCAATACTTATAGAATTACTTATAATTTTACCTATAAAATAGAACATATTTCTATGTACATCAATTTTCATATTGGTATGCCTGAGGTCCTTGAATGATGTTTGTGCCATAATGAAAATTTGCCATTATGATCTCTTTGATTAAAAAAAATTAAACACACAATAGATACACACACGCACAAATATTCAAAGCAATAACACAACTTGAAAAATGGCATGCACATACACTTTTGAAATTATATATAAAACACTTTCAAATTTAAACAAGAGACAAAGCGACTGAAAATTGAACTTTTGTACCTGAGCTCCTTGTGTTTGTTCAGTCATTTGGATGAGTGGGTAAATCTTGGAGTGAATGCAGGTGCATGATGATGCGGAGAGAATGTTGGTGTGCCTGAAAGAATGTTTGGGTGAGAATGCTGTTGTGAAGGTTCCAGGATTTAGCAGTTGGAGAAGCCTAGTGTTATGCCACTTACCCGGGGTGCAGGGCGCATCTACAGGTCCCGGCGATTCCCGTCCTAGCGCATCTATCCCCGATACAGGTTGGGGGAACCTTGGTCATCTGCGGCTCAAGCCGCCTCCGCAATTTCCCGTATGCGTGGTTTGCGCAGACGCGGAGGGCCGTGTTTCGCTCTCCGCGCATGCGCCGTCCACAGAGCGCTCGGGAAGTTGCAAGCTTGCTTCCCAAGCCTCGTTTTGGGCGCGTCAGCACCCGGGAACATCACAGATTGCGTTCCAAGCCTCCCGGATGCTGCCTGCCCTATATAAAGGGCCAGTTTGCTTGAACAAACCGCGTCTCAACGCGGTTTGTTTCCTGATCGCGTTCTCGCTTGTGTTACTCTTGAGTGGCACTTTGTCAGTATTCCCAGTTCTTTGTTCTTGTCCTTCCCTGCTGTAGTTTCCTTTCCTTGTCAGCCTCTGGGTGTTCTTGCCTCATTTCCTTTCTAGCCAGTAGGATCCCTGGGCCTCATTTCCTTCCTGCTCCCTTCCTACCTGCCAGCGTTTTCCCTTGTTCTGCCCCAGGGTTCCTAGTCCCTCCTGCCTCTTGCCTGTTGGTTCAGTGCCTTGCCACCTGCTTCTTGCCTGTTGGTTCAGTGCCTAGCCTTCCCTGGAGTTCTGAGTCTACTAAACCTTCACTGCACCATCATCGGACACCCGCTACTTCCTGAGCCTAGCAGTGGAATCAGCTGTGGACTTTCCATCCAGTCAAGACCCGCCTTCCCTGTCAGTGCTTGCACTGTCCCAACGTCACACAAATCAGGGAAGTGCGCATCCGTGGCGTTGGGAGCTGGTTCACCACTGACCCTGTTTGAATTCAGGGTGGGTGTTGCGCTGGTTCCTCGCGTCACACATTCTGCAACCATCAGTCGGACAGCCTGGCTACTTCACCACGACCATCCACTGGAAGTTCAGGTACCCAGCGCCCACGAGACGCTTTCCTTAACACCTAGCCTGGGTGATGGGACCCAGTGGTTCGCTGTAACATCTTAATATCTAACTAGAGTAAAGCTTACCTGAGGAACCATACCAAAGTGTCCAGGAATCAGCTTTTCTACATCTTTGTACATCACAAAAAGCAAAAATAAATCGTGTGAGAAATGATTGATGATTTGAATGATCTGTTTCTCATTAATTTCAAGATTAATATATTTAATTTGAAAACCTGGTATAGTATACTTAGGTGGGATATTATTGATGTATATAGCCTAACCATGTACATGTACACCCAAACATTCTCTGTCTAACCGTTTACCCTGTGTGTTGTAACTTGATATGTATAACACAGAGTGTTCCGGACTAACCTGTAACAATGTCAATGATTTACATTATATTAGAGCATTGAATGCAATATATACTTGTAAAGTAGTAGTGATGTTCTGTTAATTTATAACATAATTTGTTTTATTTCTTCTTTTCTCCTTTACATTTAGCAGTGATACAATATTGCACTTATTGCATAATACAAAAAATGAATGTTGCATTGATACAATATTTACACATAATACAACAAACAAAAACGAAATGTCATTTTCTTTCCACAAAACAAATAAGATAATAAATAATGAAGACGCAACAAAAGAATCAACAGTACATATTGGCATACAGCGAAACTTAATACATATAGCTGTCTAAAGTGCTAACATGCTCTAAAGTGATCAGTGCAATGTAAAATATTTGTGTACTGATAAATAAATGTTGGGATTCCCCAAGAATCCTGTCGGGCCTGTAACTACTAATCCTACAGTTCCCATAAAATTAGGGTCTACGTCAGGGGTTGCAGAAAATATGAAATTACTTCTGTCTGCCACCCAGCTCACACAATGGTTCGCCAATTTGTGTTAAGTCACTGCCTTCTTTAGGACCCCATGTGGAACCTATGTGGAAAAAATTGAGATGGACATTTACTAATTCCATGCTGACATCCTGGCTACGTACTACCTTGTATTGACCATAGTGTTAATCATAATGGCTTACCGTTTGCATCTGTCCCTCTGTGTGGATCATCCAAGTCTTCAACTGTTGACTTGGCTAGACTGTGATGATATACATCATTTGCTATGATACTTAAAGGTCTGCAATGGCACATATAGAGGGGTACTGGTGGATTAAATGTGTACCCTTTAGTGGTTCAGGACATAGTGATAAACCCAAGAGGACCATTACCAATATGTTGAGCAATGGCCGGAGGTTTGTCCGTCCTTCTTATGCTAAACAAAATTTATTTTCCGAATTTTGGATGAATCTGAGATGGTGCACACAATGGTGGAGCGAAGTACTGCTGGAAAAGTCTGTAGAAATGAAAGGCTGAATATGAAACGGGTGGGGGGGGCTACTAATTCCCATTCCATGATGCAACACAATGATCTAAGAAGACATATAATATGGATGTTGGTATGTAACCTGCCTTAATAGATTCTCCAATATATACACTGTGTGCAAGTGAAGTACATACTCATGGGGTGACTTGATATGTAAACGTTATTTTCTCTGAGTCTTGATACTGCACAAGAAGTGAGGAGAAGAGATTGCAAATAAAATAATTCGAAGGCATAATGTTATAAGGGATTTAAATAGAAAAGATACTTACTCGTTCACCTTAAAATTGTCTAACTGTAGATATTAAACGTTTTAAAAACAATTTCAAAGACATATCCGTTGTCTATTACTAGTGTCATACGGAATGGAGCTAACTTTTTGGCCTAATGCTCCCTACTGATAATCGAAGAATACAATCTATAATCTGAAATTAAAACCTATTATTGTTTGCATATGTTTCATGTATCGCATGTTAGAAAAAGTAGGATCATCATTGCTAAGAAACACGAAGTAAGTTAGTTCTGCTACGCTCACAAATTCACTTTAATGATCACTTGAACAGTGAAAGGTAATTAAATTAAAATGCATAATAAATGAATGTCACTTTTACTTTTGTACCTGTGTTTCTTCCATCCCCATTGCATCAGTAGTAGACTCCTCGTATATAGCAACACATGCAATAAGCACACAAACATTTATAGTTAGTATGACCATTGAGTTTCTGTTTGATCTCATTTGTGATTACACACAAAGCACTATTTATTTTAAAATGTTTTTACTGTTAAGGACATTAGCGACACAGTAACATACAGTAAAATGCCAGGCAACACAAATATTCCAACTATTCAGTAGGATCAAGCTGTGTGCATTTGCCTTTTTTTCAGATGTCGAATCCTTTCCACAGAGTCAACAACAAATTATAAACAAAACAAAACATTAACAACTCTGAAAGGGAGTAAACAAGGCTTAGTTAGTGTATATATTCTGAATGCAGGCCCATAGCTAAGCAGTGCTTCAGAATTGTGGTAAACGGGTATCCAATAAATCCTACATGCTTGGGCTGGGCCAAAAGCGTCAGGTCAGGCAGAGATAATTTTACAAGTTTAATACTACAGCTCAAACAACATTGGCTTGTGGTGCTCAGGGTGGCATATCATCCGATGGGTGGAATATTGCCAGAATAAGGGCGTTTCAGGCTTCAAAGTTATCGGATGTCGCACTGGCATTGCTCAAAGATCAAAGTCAAGTTTTAGTTTCAGCTGGGGACCATTGCTCAAAGTCCTTCCGCCATGCGTATATTGGGGGCCCTGTCTAAGTTTCCAAGACATGGCTATGCGTCTTTTTGCCAAAAAACACACAAGGTCCATAAACTTGATTACGTGGCGATATATATTCGGTCTGGGATATGCGCTCAGCGGGCATTCAAGATGGTTCTAAGTATACCCTAGAATTCCAGCTGTTATACAGGATTGCTTCACTTGTGACCAGATATTGCCTACCATCGAGCACTTCCAAAACATGTGAATCAAGTCAGCTCCCCCTATGTAGCGCCATGGATAATTGGACGATGCCTTTACATCGAATTTGGCCACTCTATAGAGGGTCATGTAAGTACGGTGGAGCACATTTAGCTGGACTAATCAAAAGCGTGCATTTCTGGACACATTTTTTTATAAAAAGCAGTGCATAGTCCCACTGTTGATCAGTGATGTTCAGGCCAATATCTGTCTTCCGCCTCACTTTCAATTGCACATTTCTGCTACCTGTCAAACCTTGCAAACATGCATATAACCTGGACATAGGGTGCCACCCATCGTCCAGTTTAAACATCAAAGTAAGAAGTGCCGAAACCTCAGGCTCGGAAGGCCATTGTTTCCACTTTCTCTTGGCCACCTTCGTTATTCTCAGGTACCTGAATAATTGGCCCCTAGAAAGCCCTTCCCTCTGCATCAGACTCTTCAAGTCTCTAATCGCCCCATTTTCATACAGATCTCCCCATGTGAACATGCCATGTTCCTTCCCCCTCCTAGCAGTGCTCAATTCAGCCGTGCTCGCACAGACATTAGCTACTATGGGGACATGTGGTGAGTAGGGGGTATTGTAGACACAATCATTTCAGTATTCTGGTCCAGACCTGTCTGCCAAATCTGACCAGTAGCGCCTGGGTACCTGGGTACCTATGCCTCTTTTAACCATTCAAGGTGCACCAGCGGCTGGAGCAGTCTACCGTCCGGGGTGAGGTCATCAGATAGCCACGTTGCCAAGTGGCCCATCTGAGCAGCCAAGTAATTGAGCTCCATTTTTGGTAACTGCACACCCCTGTATCTAGAGGGTAAACATAAGGTGCCAAGTGCCATTCGGCACTGCTTCTGCCCCTATAGGAAGTCTCTGAACATGGTTTCTAAAGCGCAAAATAATGCACTTCTATATAGTAATACACATTCAGGAAGGCATAAATTAGCATTGGGAGGACAATCATCTTAACTATGGCTCCCCGACCCATAAGGGAGAGTGGCAGCTTGGCCCAGAACCTCATAGATCTCTTAACACCATCCTGTGCCTTGGTGTATTGCCAGCGTACATTTCTCTGGGGCTGTGCGCTCTCTGTATGCCTAAATATCTAAAGGAGTGTGTCTCCCATTTCATTCCCAGATCAAGGAGTTCTGCAGTCACATACTCCCGGAATGTCGCTAGAGGAAAAAGGCCTGATTTTTTTTTTTTCCTGCTAAATGAGATCCCAGAAAGTTTCGCAAAGTCATCTAACACGTCAAGGATAATGGGAAGGTTATGTTCTGGCTAACATAGATACAAAAGCTTGTCATCAGCATAGAGGGACACCAGATGTCGGACCCCTCCAACCTCTATGCCAGCCTCAAGTTATTCCTGTCGTAAGTACGCTACCAGGGGTTCCAAAGCTAACATGTACAGAATTGGTGATAATGGAAACCCCTGCTATGTCCCTCTTTGTATTTCCCACAATTCAGACACCTGTGTGCCAGATTTTAATCTAGCAACCGGTTGTGTACAAACTGTTTTGACCCAGCGGGTAAGGCCCTCTCCAAACCTGAAGCCCAATGCAATGCTGCATACATCAATGCTGCTTACATCCACTGCCAAAAGACAGAGTTGAAGGTCTTGATAGTGTTGAAGGAAGCCACAACATGTAGGGCATCCCTCAAGTTGGTTTGATCAATAATATGCCATAGTCAACATACATTTAGTGAAGTGCTGCAACCATGCACAAAGCCTGTCTTGTCCGCATGGATCAGAGTATTTATCACTTTACGTAGCCGTCCAGCCAGCAGTGCAGTGTAGTGAGCAGCTTGATGTCACAGTTTAGCATGGCTAAAGTGCGATAGGACTTACATCTTTTGGGAGGCTTCCCTGGTTAAGGAATGGGATTAACCATTGATATTCTCATGCCGGGTGGGAGCAAGCCCTTCTCATAAGATTCCTCAAATACCTTCAGCAACACCGGAGCAAGTGTGGAGTAGAATTCTTTATGAAATTCTGCTGGGAGTCCATCACTACCTGGTGTTTTACCAGTGGTGAGGGAGGCGAACGCTTCTTGCAGCTCCTCTACCATGAAGGGCTCCTCCAGGGAAAGGGACAGATCTGGGGTGAGCCTCAGGAGCTGGATCAAGGAGAACGCAGAACGAATCTGCTCTGGGTAAACCAGCGTGTCGTGTCTGTGCAGTTGGGTTTAAAAGGAGGTACACATATCATTTATTACTGTCTGGGATCTCCACGGGGCACCACACTCATCAGGCAGCAGTGCAGCAGTAGTTCTAGGCGTCTCCCTCTTGCATAACCAAGCCAACATGCTCCCTGATTTATCGCCCTCAGCGTGTGTCCTCGCCACCATTGCTGTGTGGTCAAATCTACACAGACTTTCCCAGGCTTGGGTGCATTGTAATCGCATCCCAATAAGGTCTGCTTCCGTACCAAGCCCCTTAGAGAGTGTAGTTTGCAATATGCTCATTTCGGCTTCCATAAATTTGAGCTCGTTTCGCAGTTTTTTTCCTATTGCCCCCTGCACCTGCTATCATTTCCCCTCTGCCAACCACCTTCAGGGTTTCCCAAATTGTCCGCCAGCCATCAACGTGTCCCACATTAAGTTGGAGAAACTGGTTCAAGGATTCCTGCATCTGTTCCTTAAAGGAAACATCATTCAGTGCATCAGCAGTTTAAGGGAGGCATGGTATCACAAGTATGACACTGACGCAATGGGTACAATTTGTAAAACCTTTATTGCAATTGTTGGGGTTGGAAAAACTCCTATTCTGGCCTATAACTAAGATGGGAGTAGTCTCGACCATCAAATAATAAATAACGCAGTCCTAGTGGAGACTGTCAAAACAAAATGGCCTATGCTAACAAAACCTAATGTCTGCCCTATCTCGTATGCAAAAAAGTGTAAAAAGGAGAAATGGATACAAAAAAAGGAAAAATCAGTGTTCAAATGAAACTGGGGTGTAACCAGCTCCCCTCCCCACGTTAGACCTCACAAAGTAAGGCTGTCTCTGTAGGCAGGATGACACACTCTGGCTCCAATACAATAAACTGTTCCAGAACGTTGATCGAGGCCTGTCTGGCCTTCCACGTTTAAGTCTGTTTTCTCGACTCCAAAATAATGTTTCAACCAAAAAATTCACAAAGGTCCCCCTCGGACACAGACCTTTCACCACACAGTTCCCGTAGGTCCCCTTCAGCCGGGCTCAGACCTCTTACAATAAAGTTCAACTCAAACTTGCCAGGGGGCTCCCTTCCCCAAGCTTATTTCACTTTGGGTCTCCCTCTTTCGGGCTTCGACAACTTTCAGATGTCGAAGACTTTCAAATGTGTGTGGTTTACTTTATACGCCACTGCAGGACCACTTCCACTCACCGTTTACAGTTCAACTTTCACTCTCCCCTTCTCTAGGAGTTAAACCTTGTTATTTCACTTTTGCTGTTCTTTCGCTTTATCACTTTGAACAATTTACTTTTAACAGAGACTTTCAAGTGGGCTTCTTCCTTTCGCCGGACCACTCCGTTACTTAGTATTGCTGATTTTGCAGCTGTCTTGTACTTCAAAGTACATTCACAGGTCTCCCTTTCCTTCCGATATCCAATTCAAGAGTCAAGGTTAGTACCACAGGCTTGGCCTTGCCTCCCCAACTCTGCCGTTCACCCAGGAGGGTCGCTGGCATCCTTGAAACACAATGCAGCCTTCACTTGTAGGATCTGGCCTTCTCAATGTGTTTTCCACGGACTGTCGGTGGCAACGACCTCCGGTAGGGAACTCTTGGGGTTTTCGACATGCTGCTCTCGTCCCTTGGTCCGTCGCTCTGCTCCCGTAGGTTTGCCTTTGTCCCGGAAGTTCTGCTCATACTAGTGTTCCGCCTTGCTCAGAGTGTCTCTTTGGGTTCTGCCTTTTATTCGTGCAAGGAGAGCTGATTGGTATTAAGTGTATGCACTTTGAATCAAGTGCCTGACTTTGCCTGACCCAAAAAGCGGCACATATCCAGTACGATGTGTGAAAGTTAATGTTGTTTCTCTGTCACCCTCTTCCTCGGCCAAGTGTTTGTGAAAAAAGAGTGGGTAGGTTGGGACCTCGGACATCCTAAAACATAGGATGGGTTGGATAAACAAAATAAGGGGGAATACTGTGTCTCACCATCGGTTTTCTGATCCCCCCATTCCCCGAAGACCTCTCACCCAGGTGATCCTCCCGCACTGGTCCACCCATAGGTTCTGGACTCAAAGGCGATGGCCGTGCCCTGGCCACCTGAGAGAGAGATTCCTGGGGATTAGCAGGTGAGACACCCTCTGGTTTCTCACAGCAGGCATGCACCATGTCGGTATAGGTGACCTCAGCCCTCTGCTCCCCCATATGACCAGTAATGGGGAGTGGTCTGATATCGATCGCCCCATATACTCTGCGTCAATAAATTCTGTGCGGTGTTCAATGCCAAAAAACACATAATGTATTCTGGTATTCAATCCGTGGGGTGTCGAATAAAAGGAACTTTGGTGTTCGGGTGTAGCTCCCTCCATATATCCACTAAAGTTAGTTCAGACAGTGCCATGTTTAGTGCCCCAGTAGCAAGCGAGGCCGCACCCTGCCGGGGGGCAGATCTATCTAGTATTGGATCCTTAACACAATTAAAGTCCCCCCCCCCAAAGGAATAATGCATCCTGCCTTGGAGCCATTAGACCACCCAGCGAGCGCACGTGAGCCAGAATCGAGTGGTTAGGAAAGTATGAATTCACAATGCACAGCTCATGATGACCTATATAATCGTTCACCATCACACACCTTCCCTCTGTGTCCACCTTAAACTCTAATAATTGGAATGGGACCCCCTTATCTATCCACACAAGTACTCTCCTAGCAAACATACAATATGTAGAGCCGTAAACACCCCACAACCCCATCTTTCTGCTACCATCTCCTAGTCTGCAGGGAGCAGGTGGGTTTCCCGCAATAAAGCAATGGCTATCTTCTTTCTGTGCGGGATAAGAGCACACTCGATTTCTGCACATGTATGAACCCAAGCCCCTTACGTTCCAAGTCAGAATTTTAAGTGACACCATAAGTGGAATGTAGTAACCCCTCTGTTCCCGTACAGCCTATGCTATGCGATCCCCAGTTCACCGCAGCTCCCCCTGTATTCTCACCCTACCCATCCGCACCCACCACAGATATTCGCTGAATAGAATGAAACCATGCTGTTCTGTTATTCCCCTCTCTACGCCACGCCTAGTGTTCCAGCAGCAGTACATTCCAAGCAGCATAAAACACATATAACCACACCATAACAAACAACCATCAAACCAGGGGCCAGAACTAGAACCAACAGCAGCACACCATTCGGGTCTACCAGCACCTCCAAAACCATTTGGGGCCATTGGGCACAGGAACAGGGCACCAGCAACAGGCCGGTGTCAATAATCCAATCGTATCCGGGGTCGCAGAGTCTCCCCCAGCGGGTAGCGACAACCAGCTCCCACCTCCTTGATTTCTATAGTCTGCGGGTAGTAAATCAACCACACCATATGTGGTATCCTCGGCTGCAACTGTTCATGTTAGACAACATAATCCAGCTTCTGGGCAGAGCAATCCCCCCAATTTGTCAGCTCGGCCCACAAACATGGCTGGGTCACTTTAAAGTATCAGTTTGAGCCAAAGTGGACGTTGTGGATCAACATCGTTCCAGCCATAAGTAAGAGCTATTCCTACTAAGAGGTTGAACCATTATCAGTTTGAGGCATATTAGCTCCTTCAGGCACCATTCATTTGTTGTCCATCCACATATTCCCTGCCTCAGGGCTATCAAAAAAGTGTCTTACCATTGTGCATTACTTTTAGTCTAGCTGGATACATGAGCATATGTGTGAGGCCCATTTGACGTAGCCTTGTCTTTGTGGAGACAAACGTATTCCTCTTCTTTTGCACTATAGGTGTATAATCGGGATACACGGCAGTCTCTGAGTTACCCCTGTGAATTTTCCCTCCTTCTCTAGAGCAATGCAGCGCCACCTCCCTGTCCGTGATGTACAAAACCTTGGCGATAACAGGTCGGGGATGCAACCCTGGGGGTGTGTCTCTTGTGAACGGATCGATGTGCTCTCTCAATCGTAAAACCCTGCTATAATTGCCCAGGACCCACTTCCTGTAGTATCAGGATATCAATGTAGGTGGTCGGGTCAACGCCTTCAAAATCTTTGGAAGGCCAAGTACACAAATGTTGTTCCTGCGTGACCTGCCCTCCAGGTCCTCAGCACGCAGTTCCAATGCAGCATTTTTCCCCTCTAGAGTCTTCAGCCTTACTTCCAAATCCACGGCAGCTGTAGCAGTCCGATTCAGCGGTGTCTCTGCACTTGTGACACTCTCTGCCAACAAGTGTAAGTCTTGCCGCAGAATTTGTACGTCCACCTTTACTTCGTCAATCCTGTTTTCCAGGGAGGTCCGTAAAGCAGCAATAGCTGTCAGGATTTTACCATCCTGAGGATCTGGTTGTTCCTCCGGGGCCTCCGCATCTTCCGGGGGCATAGTTGGGATAGAATCTCATTGCCTCCCCTGGTTTGTAAAGGAGTTAGTGATCATACCCTTGTTTTTGTGTTTGGTGGAGGGCATGGCAGAGAGGGTGTCTGGGGTGTAGGTCACAACTCCCATATCCGTGCCATAGGTGGTGGGGCAAGTATGTTTCAGATGAAGACTGTCACAAACAAATGTCTGCTCCTTTCCAAGTAGTAGCGTATAAAAGTAGTGATATCACAGCAACTGTAAAAAGTTCAGTGCAGCCTTCCAAGAGGGTATTACATATACAGGCACACATTCCCGTCCCCCAGAGTCAAACAAGGGTAGGAGGCGCAAGCAATTACCACCCCAGCTGCTCAAGTAGATAACTTCCAGGCAATATGAAGGGAGGCATATAATGTGTTCTGTAGTTGGGGTGCCTCAGCAGAGTCTCCAGTATCGTGTACTTCCAGAAAATCACTGATCAGGTTTGCACTCGGCATCCACCTGTAAAACTCGGTGTAGACACTTTACTGGGCTCAAGGATAATTAGGGCAGATCAGCACCTGCCCAATTCTGAATGTCTGTGTACCCAAAACAGTACCTGGTTTCCTGTTATAAAAACCAGCTCCAATTCCGCTGGCGAGCACTCCAGGCCACTCCCTTGCACCACTGCAGCCGATGTTGGAGTCCCTGCCAATATGCGTAGGCCTCTTGGTGCCTGATGATGCGTGCCTGCATATAGTTTACAGTTCAAAGTGGTTTGATTCTCCCATTCCAGCAGCGTTAATGTATCTTAGTTCACGCATCATCTAATGCTATCAAGCAGTATTGCACACAGCACACAGCTATGAGCGCACCCTTGACTGCTCCAGCCGGTCCCGTATACATCTCCTGGGGCCCATCTGTATACCCCTGCGTCCATCCCTTAGTCCACAGAATCCTTCCCTCCCGTACCTCCTCCGCATCTCAACATCGTAAGGGTCCCTGCTCCGCAACAGAGCACCCAGGCATCAACCACAAGGACGGGCAGACAGACATGCTCTACGGATATCCAGGCCGCCTCATCAAGCCAGGGGGAGACGTGCCGCAGGAACACAGTCTTCATTAATAAGTGTTGGTGTGCTCTCTTCCTGTCTGTACCGACACAAGCATCCCTCGTGCCGGTCCCCAGCTCCCACCAGGGCTCCCGGCCCACAAAGCAATCAGTGGCTGTGTGGCAAGCCCCCGCCACCAGAGCCCAGCAATTTCCAGGCTCAATCCGAGGCCACACCATCACTCGAGTCAGGGAACAGGCACAGGAGCTTCTTCACTGCCGGCAGGGTCACCATCTAACTTTGCAGCAACCAGTTCTTCACTGGAAGGTTTTTTTTTAAGCCTTCCCGGCTCCGATTTGAGTCTGAGTAGGGCTACGTAAGGGGCAGCACATGTCAGGAGCCAATGCTGATGAGCCAGCTCCCTGGAGCACCTCAGCACCCCTGCATGCAGGATCATTCACAGGATCTGGGTGAGTGCTCAGACAGAACACGTCCTCTCTACATGAGCTCTGCTCACTACCCCTGCACATAAAGCATTAAATGTGCCCTCATAGTTTCTTCATATAGTAATTTTGGACGTGGATTCAAAATAATTAGCAATCCAAATGTTAACCATGTATGGTATCATAAGTTAAGTACAGAATAGTGTCCTTTTCAGCATACAGATTTACCACTATAACTGATAAGATCCCAATAAAGTAATTATATGAAACCGCATAGTATTTTCATTGACCAAAGAATTATTTACAATAAAAACAGAGATACTGATTAAACTAATGTAGAATTTGAATAATAAAACAATGATCAAATATATACCTGTTGAACATCGCTGGTGTCATAGGGTAGCGACGTCAAAGTTTCCACAAAATTCTCCTTTAAATCAAAGTTCAAAATGATATTCAACACAATAACATACATTTACTACATAAATGTAGTTTCTGATGCTTGTTAATCTGCTTAGAATCACATGCTGTGCATAGGTCCGACATCCAGTGGTCACTACGGAGTATTGCATTTTGTTTTTCGTAGTCGAAAAGGGACGTCGACAAGGCGTGTCTGAAATACTATCCCTATAGTGACGTGTGTTGTACCCACAATCCCTCACGCGTCGAGGTCTCTCAGATTGTTTTTTTCCGCCCAGCTACTGGTCGCCTTTACGCGGAGCTCCTCGAGAGACATTGCAGATTCCATCTCCTCGACCTTTGGTCGTTTTTTCCTGTTTAAAGATTTAATATATCGATCCCTCCCTCGACGCAGTTGTGAAGCTGTCTCCGCCGAGCAAGATCTTCGACGGAGGGGACGAGCGGAGGAGATCCTTCGGCGTTGCCGAACACGTGGCCTGGCCGGCCAAATACAGTAGGGAGAGTGGGGTCGTGGGAGATCTCTGATTCTTTTTCTGAGAATGCCTTTCCTTTTCCCCTTCCTTTCCCTTGGGGTAGTTATCACGGTTTATTGCCTCGGCTATGGAGAGGACACCCTTTAGGTTTTGCCCACTTTGTAAGGGCAAGTTTACTTGGAAGGACAAGCATTCACGGTGTAACCGCTGCTTGCCCCTCGGTCACGTAGAGGAGGGTTGCTCGGCTTGTCGGCTTCTAAAGCCAAAGACTCTAAAAGGCCGTAGGGTCAAGAGGTGGGCGGCCTACGCTATGTCGAAGGCCGGGTCTTCACCCGCCGCTGCTACCACCGACAGTGACGAGGAACGTGATAACACGACCTCCGCTACGGAAGTCGTACACCCCTCTAAAGAGCGCTCGCGCTCTTCGTCGTCTGTCCCCGGCCCCGACGGGCTCGGCTCACGACCTGCTTATGGGGATGAACACCCCGGCGACACTGACGCACACGATACAACACATAAACACACAGCCCATAGCTCTTCTTCGTCAAAGACGAAGAAAGCATCAGCGCCCAAGGAGACGCAAGTTACACCAGCGGCCTCCTCGGACCGTTCGGGTTCGAAGCCCCTCTCGCAACCGCAGCCGCGACCAGCGACTGGGCTTTCGGCAAATAAGGGCGCCGCCCCCAAACCATCGCCCGGCGCGCACCAGCAGAGAGTGCACGCCGCCGTAGAACGTTCGACACCCGTAACGTCGAAACCACAGCCCTCCGCTGACAAACGAGTCACAGAGAGCTTGGCGAGGATCGTTGTGGCCGACGCCCAGAAGCGTACGCCGAAAGACACGTCGAGCGCTACGCAATGGTCGAAAGACACGGCGAAAAAGCCCGAAGAAAAACAGGGACTACCCCCTTCAGTCGGGGGGACCCTCAGCATACCGGAAGTCTTTTCGGAGTGCGACGGGACACTTTCCTCGACGTTGTGGGAGAGGTCGAGCCGTTTTCAGCAAGATAACACTAATTTTCCCCCGCTAGACCACTCAGGGGTACCCCATGAAACCATGGAAAGGCTCCATCTCTGCATGGAGAGAATGGAGAGGTTTATGAACACCCAGAACCCTCCCACTCCCAAGAGAACAAGAGAAGGGCCTCAGGAGGACCCCAGGGCCAAATACCCGAGGCAGGACACACCCTTAGACTTCCATAATGTGTATGACCTCACTGGTGAGGAACAATACTTAGAAGAAGAGGATGATTTTGTGGACAATGAAGAAGGACAGAACCAAGAGGAAGGTCTGGAAGACAGCCCAGACATGGTAGGAGAAGGCTTCGGAGAAAATCCAGAAGAAGGACCTTCTCGTCCCTGGCAATCCCCATCAGTATATTCGGACACTGATGTCTTGAACCTAAATCCTCCTGACAATTCACCTGTTAGAAACACGTCTCCCATTGATGATCAGCCCACATTCAATACCCTGTTGCGCAGAGCAGCAGCGCATTTCGAACTGGACACTGGGGAGATCTCTCCGGAAATAGACTTTGTGGAAAGAGTAATTAAGGAGAAACCCCCAGTCAGCCAGACCATTCCCCTCCTCGCTTCAGTGAAGAGAAGAATCATCCCTTCGCTATCCACACCCGCACTAATCAGAGGAGTCAATCCAAGGATTGAAAAACTTTTCACTCCTTCACCCTCAGACCCGCTGTACATCAGGGGACATTCCATTCCGGATTCCCTTGTTGTAACTAATACAAGGAAGAGGGCAGGGGTGCCGCTGTCCACCAGTGAGGCACCACCTGACAAGGAGGGCAAGAGGTTATATGCCCTTGCTAAAAGAGTCACATCCTCGGCTGCCTTTTCGGCAAGAATTGCGAACAACAATTCTTTGTTAGCTAGCTACGCGGACGCGCAGTGGGCCAAACTGCGCAAGGACGCCGAAGAAGCACCGGAACCATTACGTACACGCCTGCTTTCAACTATTGGCGAAGGAACTCAGGTCAACCAGAGTATTGTAAAGAATTCTCTGGATGCTGCTGAGACAGCGGGACGTTCCCTGGTTCAGGGAATACTCCTAAAACGCCATGTATGGCTGCGCAACTCAGGGTTCAAACCGGAGACACAGGCGTCCTTAATAAATAAACCTGTTGAAGACTCAAACCTCTTCGGGAAGGCGGTGGATGAGGCTCTGGAAATGGCTAAAAAAGAGTTCGATACTATCAAGACTCTTGACCAGATCTCTAAGCCCACTACCAGACGTGGCTATGGCAACAAACGCTTTTTTCGTGGCCAACGCCAACAGCAGAATCAGCAGCAACAGTACCCTGCCACCAGTTACCAGACCAATAGTGGGCAGTACAGCCAAAGAGGACAGCGCAGGGGCAAAGGGAGAGGGCGGGGGTCCACCCCCAGAGGCTCCCAAGCCCCCAACAACACCAAGTGACGCGAAGATTCGCGTCCCCTCCCATGCAACACCGGTCGGGGGCCGGATAACATCCTTTCTTCCAGCATGGGGGGGAATAACGTCAGACCGCTGGGTACTTTCCACCGTAGCCCACGGATACTGCATCGAATTCAACAGTTCCCCAACATACAGACCCCCGAGGGGACGACGCATGACACCGGAACACCTTGCCATCCTTCTCCAAGAAGTACAACAACTGCTGGAAAAAGGAGCCATAGAGGTCGTGCCTCTATCTCAGGTAACGGAAGGTATTTATTCAGTGTACTTCCTTGTACCCAAAAAGGATCTAACCATGCGCCCTGTATTAGATCTGCGCCCAGCGAACAAGTTTATCAAACCCCAGAAGTTTCGTATGGTGACCTTACAGGAAGTGATCCCACTGCTATCACAGGGAGATTACATGACAACATTGGACATGAAAGATGCATACTTTCAGATCTTAATGTTGCCAGCGCACAGAAGATACCTCAGGTTTATGATAGAGGGCAAACACTATCAGTTCAGAGTGCTACCCTTCGGCATAGTATCAGCACCAAGGGTATTCACGAAGGTACTGGCAGTGGCAGCGGCCCACCTGCGCAGGCTGTCCATCCCAGTTTACCCTTACCTCGACGACTGGCTCATAACGGGGGATTCTTACGAAACATGCTTCTCCAATACCCAAAAGACTGTAGACCTTTTGTTCCAGTTGGGCTTCTCCATCAACGAAAAGAAGTCCAGCCTAGACCCCAGCCAAATCAAACAATGCCTAGGGGCTCTAATTCAAACAAAGGACGGCCTCGTCTTCCCCTCCAACGAGAGGGTCCAAAACATGCTGTTTCAAATCCCTCAATATGTGACCGGTCGAGAGGTGACGGTACGCAAAGCAATGCGCTTGCTAGGCATGATGGCGTTGTGTATTTATTTGGTACCTCACGCGCGCCTGCGCATGCGCCCTATGCAAGAGTGGCTCAACAGCCAGTGGTGTCAGGCCAGCGGATTATGGGACGATCCAGTGGTGGTCTCGCAGGCCTTGGTTCTCTCGCTACGATGGTGGACAAAGGAAAACCTGGAAAAAGGGAAACCCTTTGCCACTCCCGCGGCGGAAGCCACTCTAACCAGAGACGCATCCCTAACAGGATGGGGGGCTCACCTATCCCATCAGACTGCTCACGGAGTGTGGACTCCGAAAGTAGCATCCAAACACATAAATCTACTGGAGCTACTAGCTGTGTTCAAGGCGCTAAAAGCCTTCCAGGAACACCTACAAGGAAAAACTGTGTTGGTCCTTACAGACAGCACCACAGCCATGTACTACATCAACAAGCAGGGGGGCACCCACTCTCCAGGACTGTCCAAACTGGCCCAAAATATATGGAAGTGGGCTCTCAAACAAAACATGTTCCTACTGTCAGAACATGTACCAGGGGAACTCAATCTGCTGGCAGACAAACTCAGCAGAGATTTCCCCCTGCCCGAAGAGTACGAATGGCGACTGCACGAAGACATCGTCTTCGACGTCTTCACACAATGGGGATTCCCAGAAATAGACCTGTTCGCAACCCTGGAGAACTCACAATGCCCAAGTTACGCCTCCAGGTACCCCCAGAACCAATCCAAGGGGAACGGTCTGTCGATGCAATGGTCAGGGAAATTTGTTTACGCTTTTCCCCCGACTCCCCTCCTCAACAAGGTGGTGCACAAGATGCACCAGGAACAAGTAACCATGATACTGGTGGCCCCAATGTGGGCCCGACAGCCATGGTTCGCTCACTTGATGGAGATGTCTCTATCTCCCCCAGTGAAACTCCTCTGCCCGTACAACATGCTGTCACAAGACAAGGGCAGGACTCTGCATCCATGCCCCCAGAACATGAACTTAGCAGCTTGGCTCCTGAGATCATAGAATTCGGACATCTACAGCTCCCGCAGAGATGCATGGACATCCTCAGGGAAGCCAGAAAACCTAACACTCGCCACTGCTACTCTAGCAAGTGGAGGAGATTTGTCATCTGGTGCAGAGGAAAAAGCATCAACCCGATTGACTGCTCTCCCACACATATTGTTCTATACCTGACCCACTTATTGGATTCAGGTCTAGTGTTCAATTCCATTAAAGTCCACCTAGCGGCACTTTCTGCATACACCACTTCCCAACTCAAGGTGTTGTGGTGGAAGATCCCTGTTATAAAGGCCTTCATGGAGGGAATAAAGAGAATAAACCCCCCGATAGCTGACCCAGCTCCCGGATGGGACCTTAACGTGGTACTTACCAGACTCATGGGCTCACCTTTCAAGCACATGCACAAAGCATCTCTTAAAGACCTCACTTTTAAGACTGCTTTTTTAATAGCTATCACCTCCATCAGGAGGGTAAGTGAACTACAGGCTCTTTCTGTTCTAGACCCCTTCGTTACAGTTCACAGAGATAAGGTGGTTCTACGCACGCACCCAAGGTTTGCTCCGAAGTTCATATTGAAATTCCACGTAAACCAGTCTAGAGAACTGCCAACGTTCTTTCAAAATCCTTCCAACTTGGGAGAAAAAACTCTACACACACTAGATGTGCGCAGAGCGGTCATGTTCTACATGGAAAGAACGAGACCACTGAGGAAGTCTAATCAGTTCTTCGTCTCGGTGGCAGCAGGAAGAGAAGGGGATGCAGTTTCAAAGTCCACTATTTCTAGATGGATTGTTCAATGCATCACTCTCTGCTATACTCTTGCTAAGAGAGAACTGCCCTTTAAGCCTAGAGCACACTCTACTCGAGGCACAGGGGCGTCCATAGCATTCATTGCAAATGTTCCCCTTGAGTCCATCTGCAAAGCGGCTACCTGGAGTTCTGTGCACACCTTTACAAAACACTACTGTCTAGATGCACACTCGAGATCTGACTCCCAGGTGGGTCAGGCAGTATTAAGACATCTTTTCTCTACTGTTCCTTCTCATAACCCACCGCCAACTCCGGGTACTGCTCGCTAGTCTATGCACAGCATGTGATTCTAAGCAGATTAACAAACATCAGAAGACAATGCATTACTTACCGTAAAAGCATTTCTGATGGTTCAATCTGCTTAGATTCACATGCGCCCACCCTTCCTCCCCGCTCGGATGGAAGGAACATAGACTTCCTTTTATATCTCTCTTTTCTGTACTCACTCACGTCTAGAAGGCTCCCTCAGGGCAGAAAAATACAAACAGAGGGACCTCGACGCGTGAGGGATTGTGGGTACAACACACGTCACTATAGGGATAGTATTTCAGACACGCCTTGTCAACGTCCCTTTTCGACTGCGAAAAACAAAATGCAATACTCCGCAGTGACCACTGGATGTCGGACCTATGCACAGCATGTGAATCTAAGCAGATACAACCATCAGAAATGCTTTTACGGTAAGCAATGCATTATCATACAGAGTGTGAAGTTTGCTTGTGGTTTAGTTCTTCAATATAGAAAGGCTTATACTGAGAACTTAGAGGAGAAAAGAATCTATGGAATCGACCAAAACTCACATTTTGATTTACACACTTCTGCTGATGGTACACAGAGCAAGGTGCATGACACAACATTGAAGATTGCGTGCTGTCATATTTTCTAATAGTACATTTTAAAAAATACGATACTGCACAGTCAAACCAATACAAAAGCCAATAGAAGTTTCAAATTTATATATTTAAAAAAAAGTAATGGAATTTAAAAACTGGTCAAATATTACATGCATATATTCAAATGTATCTGATGTTAGGCTGTCATACCTCTTCTGTCTGAGCTGTTCCAAATAAAGTATGTTGCTGATGACCTGGCATCCTCTTGTATAGTAGGTATAGTTATTTATAATAATGTAAACAAAGAAAGAATGCAATATAACTAAATATGACAAGATATGTGAAAAGGGAAAACAGGATACAATTACTAATGTATTATAAACATGTAAATATCACAAATTAAGGTAATTTATTAAAATGTAGTATGTGACAGTAGACATCTATAGTGCGCATATTCAGAAATTACTAAAACTTCCTTAACGTTAAAGCTTGATCTTGCTGAAAATTGATATATTCATGAACCTACACAACATAAAACATATATTATATTTAAAACATAAGCAATAATACAATATATTGCATTCTCTAGCCATGTCATAAAAGCTCACCGGGTTGGGTAGTAGAAGTGTCTGTCGTTTCTTCTGAAGTACCCAGCTGCACTTCCATCTGCTATGCCTACGTAATTAAAGATGTTGAGATGAATAAACAAAACAAATTACTAAGATAACCACAGATATTACAATGACTTGCTAACAGGAGGAGTGACATTGTATTAAAAAAACAATGTATAGCAAAGTTAACAATATAAGCATACATCAAATTACAGCTTTATTGTATACATTTTCAAAAGAAATTGTGGTGAATCATTGCAGTAGAAATCTGGACAGTTGTTATACAGATAATGCAAATAATATATATACAACATATATTTGATGTTATTTCTTCCCTGACTGTGTGTGATGAAACATAGTTGGAACAGCATTGGGAAGTAACTTACGAGTAAGTCTGGGCTGACGCTTTTTAATGAACTTTGATGCTTCATACATATCTTCTGAGACAGCGATGCTGCACAAGTGGAATTGAGTATCCCTCACATCCTCAAAAACAACCTTGGCTCGGCTGTCATGCTTGAAATCTGGGAAGCCACAGTTGAGCAACCATAATCGTATCAGACATGTCCTTCGGGAAAATGTGCAGCCCTTTACCAGGAGTCTTGGCATGCCTGAAATTCAGTCAATCCAAAACAATACAGTTAGGCATTGTGTGACGCTCAGGAAGTTCTAATTTGTTTTTTTAATTATCAAAGTATGTTAATAATTTATAAAGGAATAAATGCCTCTTGCATTCGTTTTAGCGGCTGCCACAGGCCCTATGAGCAGCTCTGACCCGTCAACTCGCTGCCCAACCCCATATAAGTCAATAGTCTTTCACCCGCAAAACCAACACCTGGTGTTTTGAACCTCCATAGTGTCACAAACATATGAAAGGGAAGACAACATATTGGATGGTCACAGAAGAATATATAATCTAATGTAGTCTTTAAAGATATAAATATACATTAAAATGTGGAAATAGATATGCAATGGAGATATATGAAAAGAAATTATGGAGGGAAAATAAGTTAAAATGCACAGTGAATGAACTTCATTAAAAATTAGAAAACTATAATAAAGGAGAGTTCAATTACTTGTGGTTTAAATAATCGACGAGGGGATTCAGCAACGAAGACAAAGGGCCTCATCATGAGTTGGGCGTTAGCCCTTAAATGCAGCAGTAATACTATTACCACCGCATTTAAGGGCTGGCCCTATTATGGTTGGGCGGTAAGTTTGAGTTTTACCTCCAGCAAAAAGCTGGAGGTAAAAATGTCTACTTACTGTCTGTTTTCGGCGCTATTACCGCCAGTGCAATCACCATTGGCGGTAATAGCACCCCCAACCACTATGGACCCAATGGAGAACAGCCAATAACTGCCCAACCACTGCTCGTGATCCGGCGCTAACAGCGCCGGACCGAGTAGCAGTAATGCTAATTTCGCTGGCAATGATGAAATCTGTAGTACAATGTAGTTTTCTTGCTAATGATTTGAAGTCGTTTATAAACACTTTGAAAAGTGTATGTGAAGTTGTTGCAATGAAGGACTGCTGTACTCTACCACCTTGAAAATTTCTCAGACTAAATAACCGGACTGACTCAAAGAAGATGGTAAAATACTGCTTTTATCTCAATGAAGGAAAGCAGGGTTAACCGTCATTCATAACATTGATTTATGCAGGATCACAACATCGTCTTGACTATACTTAGTTTATATAATGCTAGATGTGTCATCTATGATGTCATCCTACGTGGCATATTACAAAAACCTATTGTGGGGTGGGATTGGATTAGGGGAACATTTCTACATATAGAATGCATGAGTGTTAGTCTTTCATTGGTGTTCCCTTGTCTGTAGGACACGCCTTGAGCTACTTCTACATACGTAGTATACTGATTACAGCAGAGGGTACGGCTGCGGAATAGTAATTTGCAACATTGTATGTGAACGTGCATGATCGGCTTTTCTGATTGGTTAGCAACCCAAATCCAACCATGGACATTTGGCTCGCTAGCAGCATGTACATATAAACAAAATCCAGGTGCTTTGAGATATGTCAGCTCTCCTCTTGTTTTCCCAATTAGTCTACCCTCTCTCATCGGTAGGCCTCATGCCAGTGTCCTCTGTTTGAAGACTGACCTTGCCAGTCTGCACTGCCCTGGAACATTCAAGGGAGTGTGGGCACACCATTATCTTAGTTTGAAGCCTAATGAATAGCACTTGTTTGTGGGCTCTTCGTCACGTGTTAAGAGACGGCAAATGTGTCCATTTTGACAATGTATTTAACACTATTTGATTAAATTATACTGGGTGCAGCTGCTGTTCTTGGCCTTTAGTGACTTGCTCACTCTATTCCATATATACTTTATACACTTTTAATTGTCCGATACTTGGCATCTGTAAATGTTCTTGTTCCTCCTAATCTTGAGAAATATGTCCTTCGCAAATGATCTGCTCGTTGGACTCCCTTTGTACTTCGCCTTCATCTCTCGAAATAGCATCTTTGGTCCCAGGCCAAAGGACTCATTTATTTTGCAAGGGAAAAACAGCCACTTCATCATCTTTTCACTTCGTGATCCTGGGCTCGTATTTTGAGCTAGCTGGGTTGATTGACAGCGAACTATCGCTCAATCCCCATCACTCCTTTCCTGGCAAACTCCTGGAAAACCAGGCCATCTCCCAGCTTAAACTTCACACTGAATCTGTTGGTTGTCTCCATGACCATCAGTCTGGCTTCAGAGTTGCCAGAAGCATGGAAACTGCTCTCCTGAACATCCGTGAAGACCTGCTCTCCAACCTTGATTCCAACACCCACTGCGTCCTCATCTTACTTGATCTCTCTTCTGCCTTTGACACGTCCAACCATGCCATCCAGTTCAACCATCTCCATGATAACGTGGGTATCACTGATCAGGTCCTGGCTTGGCTGACCCCTTTCCTTTCCGATCGACCCTGCCAGGTCCAACTTCAGCCCTTCCCCTCATCTATCTCTATCTCTACCTCTGGTGTTTCCCATGCCTCTAACCTCTCTCCCTGGCTGTTCAACCAATACCTGGCACTATTTGGCCACCACATTGCTACTCTCTGCCCCAGCTTTCAGTGCTATGTGGATGACACTCAACTCATTTTCAGGCTCCTTTCCACCACTTCTTCTACATCTCTCATCTCTGACTGTCTGTCTGCTATCGCGGAGTGGTGTGCCACCAATGATCTCTGCCTTAATGCCAGTAAGACTGAGATTCTCCTCATCGGCACACCTGCTCCCTCCTTTCTTGTCGCTCTCTAGCTGGCCTCTCTTGGCCCTCTTCCTGCTCCCACCTGTGAGGCTAAAAACCTCGGGTCATCTTTGACTCCACACTCTCCTTCTCTCCTCACTTTTCTGACGTCTCTAAGAAGTCACACTATCAGCTGCATCTACTGAGAGGTATCCTTCCATTCCACTCTTGCCCCCAGAAGCTCACTGTTTCCAGAGCTCTGATTCTCTCTAGGCTGGACTATTGCAGCAGCCTCTTTCTAAATCTGCCTGCTTCTACGCTCCGCCGTCTGCAACTCATCTAGAACAGGACTGCAAGACTTGTCCTTGGCCTCAAGCCCAGGGATAGTATCTGTCCAGGTCTGAAATCTCTGCACTGGCACCCAGTGGCTGCGAGGATTAAGTTCAAAACCCTATGCATTGTCCACAAGGCCTTCTGGGGACTTTGGCCTCAATACCTTCAACTCTCTCTTCCTAAATATCTTCCTCCTCAAGCTCTTCGCTCATCCGCCTCCAACTCCCTCAGGGTTAGTCGCTTCTCCAAGCAACGAATTGGTGGTAGGTCTTTCCTCTGCTGGGGCCTCCCTCTGGAACAGTTTCTGAAACTTGAGGAGAGCCATCTCCGGAACCGGAAGTACCTCAAGACGTTACTCTTTGCTTGTGCTTTCTCTCCTCTGCTCCCTTGCTCATCTCCTGTTGAAATTGAAACTGCACTGGTTTACCTGGCCACCCTCTGATCTCGGGCCCAGGTCCCGTCCCTGCCAGTTGCACTGCCCCCCTGGCAACCTTGCACTCTGGGACTGTTTCTGTATCCCTAGAGCCCCCTCCAGCACTTGACACCTGATGTCTGCTCTTACCCTTGCACTTGACACCAGCTGGCCGCACTTTCTATTTATTGTCTTATTTATTGTCTTATTTATTTTATCTATATTTTTTATGGATGGTTATCTTATGCACTGCACTGCCGCATCCCCCTTTCCCCCTGCACTTCTCCCCTTCCCCCATCCCCTGCACTTGCAGGATCTCAATGTCACCTGGCCTAGTAAGATCGCTGTCTGTCTTCCCTCCGCCCCCCTTGCCTCATCGCGCCTTGAAACACTTGTGTATAGGCGCATTATAAATGCCATATCATAATCAAGCGGAAAGTATTGTTAACTTCATGGTGATTTGCCCTGAGTATGTGGATCTGAGGAAGAAATTACTTGAACCCTTTGTTTCAGGTTATATCTATCAGACCCACTGCCCAGCCCATTGTGTTACCAATCTAAGGATAGCCTGGCAGTTCATTCAGTGTCCAATTATTTCCATAGAGCTTGGAGAAGGAGATTGGCCATGACTAAATAAATGTTTGTTTTGCTTTGTTACCTTAAAATTGTGTTATTACATACAAGATCAAGCCCCGCTTCCCTTTAGTTAATGTAAACTTGTGACAGAGAAAAATGACCATTGATCATGGCCATTTAGTATGGGTATAGAGGTGCATCCATTGGTTCTTGATTCCCAAAAGCTCATATCCCTCAAGCGTTAGCGCTTTTAATGATCTTTTTTGCTGGAATTGATATGGATTGCCAACTTCTCTGCATGAATGGGAAAAAAATAGATTTTTCATTTAAAGGATAATGTGTGATAGCCCTGTTAGCCCTCATGAGATTTTCTTGGCCATCACCTGTTTTAAAGTGTTTTTTAAAGTGCTTTTATGACGAATGTTGCTGCTAGGTGTTAATGTTATTACCATGATTTTGTGTGTTTTAATACTTGATCGATATATGGTATTGTTAGGCAGAATCACATGCAGTACCCTTTGGGAACACTAAATGCAATTAGGACTACAAGTGTAAGCACCATTTCACCTTTGGTACAAGCCTGTACTGCACAGTAAAGTGGTAGCGATGGCTGAGCAGCCAGACTTATCTCAAGAGTTTAATTGAGCAGTAGAACAAGTTACACAAAGGACCAACTAATACAGTGATTCACACAAACACTTACTCAAGGTTTCTTGGTAAAAGAATATACATTTATTTACTCAGTCAGTTAGAAAACATTACACTAGCATAAACAACTCAATATCACACACTAATAAACCACAAAAATACAACCGGTAAGTAAATGAACAAGTTTAGCTTCCCCGAAGTGGGAGCAAAATGGCACTTCAGTTACTTTTAAAAAGGGATAAAAAGACAAGGTTATAAGAAATGAAGCACAAATACTTTCATAGACCGGGCAAAGGGTTTCAGTTAACTACAACCAGCAATTCAGTTAATAGGCCTGGGCCAAAGTCAATGGTTCAGAGTCTTTGTATAGGATAGCACAGTTCTGGTAGATAACAGTTAAGTCTTTGCCACAGAGTTTACAAGAATTTGCCTAGGCGAAAAGTTTGACAAATGTTTAGGGAAGGACAAGCCTTTGGAGTTGAGGAAAGTTTTGCGCACTTTCTCGATGGCCGAAAAGATTTCCGGACCGCGTTTACACAGTACCTTGTTAGTGAAGAAGAGCTGTAACTGAAGCAGTTGTTCCTGGCAGTTCAAGCAGATCTCGCTGTTCCTGAGCTTCAGTGGTGGGGACAAGAAGGACGACGTCGGGAGGTTCCTGCACTGCCCAGGGATGAGGCCAAAAGCTTTAGCAAGATGTTGGTTTAAGGTGTGAGTGCCTTAACGTCCACAAGCTGGCTTCCTTCCCTCTGGCTATCCGGTTTTCAACAGCACTCTGATGAAAATCTGGCCAGATGGGGACGGTGTCAAGGTGGCTTGCGAGTTGGTTGTTCCCACCAAACTCAAGGGAAGAAGTTAACCTTGAAGGGCTTCTCTGTCAATGGAGTTTCAGGCAGTTCGGACGTGCAGCAGGGCTTCACTGGTCGTCCAGGAGTTGCAGCAGTCCTCTTCCTTCAGCTCGTCTTCGGTTCTTTCGTTCCAGTGGTCGACTCTGCTTTCCAAGTCCCAGAGGCCCCATTCATTCCAGCCTGGCTGTCACTCACAAAGCAGGGTGGCTGTCTTTGCCGGACAGCCAGCCGGCCAATCACGCCAGAGTGCATTCAGGTCTCCTAGGAGATTAAGCATAGGGAGTTTCGGGCACCTCCCTCACATCCTGTCCACCCCAGACTCTCGGGTGCCAGAGGAGGGCTTCAGCACTGAAGCCAGCCAAAGGCCAACGAACAAAGGGTCCAAACCTGGTTTGGCGTGCAGAGACAAACACAAGAAGGACTTTTCCTAAAAGAAATGGCGAAAAAAGATGACCAGAGTCTGTTTTTATAGACGGGTCTGGGGCGCCATATTGAAAAACATGGCTGACCCGATTTTTAGCTAACGTTGTTAGCAGTCGGGGAAAAATCACGGTAGTTGATGTAAACCACTGCCACCAGCCATTTAAAGTAGGAAAGTGTAACATTTGACGGTTATATGAGTGTTTTGACTCAGGGCAAGCTAGGCAACCCCTCCAGCACTCTATAGGAAGATAGTGTGTGCTGGGTCAGTACATTTAAAGAGACCAGTAAAGTCAGTTTAACTTTACATGCTCTGGGATACAGCAGTCTGTCCCAGAGAAGGTATTTAAACCTTGGGAAGTCTAAAAGAGATCCCTGTGCCACTGCACTGAAGGTGCTGTGTGACACACAGAAAAGATGATGCCTATGGAGTTGTGTTAAAACTCCATAACCAAAGAACACAAAAGTAAAACACACATCAAAATACATGGAAGAGTGGGAAAAAAGGCTCACACTCTTCCCAGGTAAAAAAAATAAAATCCTAGAAATCCTGCAAAGTTGCTGGGGGTCTCAAAAGGTAACGGGAAATTAACACATTTTGAGAATTCTCCCTAACAGGTATGCTTTTAGGGTTAACAGCCGAAATAAAGCAATATTAAATTGAGTTGAATTGGAAATATCAACATTAAGGTTGAACATTTTAATTAAATCTAAAACCTTCATTAACAGTAAACCTTACATTGACTGAACTCAACATTCAAACTAACATTGCTGAAACCTTAACTCACCCTTTTTAATGTGTGAATGTGTTGATGTGTTAATATAAGGTGCGTTTGTAGGGCCATGTTTTGGGGTCTTTTGACATAAAACATGATTGTGGGTGTATGCTTTGAGGTCAGTTAATATAAGGTGTTGTTATGGGTTTAAGTTACAAGGTCTTTTAGTATGTGGTGTGATTGAGTGTGTATATGGTTCGAGGTCATTTAATGAGATATGGTTATAGGTGTACATTTTGATTTTATCTAACATATGAGGTGTATATTACATGGTTAAAGTGCTTCGCTTGATTTTAGGCTGTTTGAATGTTTATATTATGTATTTGACTTGTCGTTGGTCTACATTGTAAATGTATGACTTTGCTGATGTTATATATTTGTACTCATTAGCGAGGAGGGTGAGTTAAGGTTCCATTAATGTCTTTTTTAATGTTGTTAATGTTGGCATCACTGTAAGCAGTGGTTGCTAATATTAGTTTTTAGGTGTAATTGTGTTAATCCTCAACCTTAATATGTCCAACATTTGTAGAGTTTTGTATTTTGTTAGGTAGTGGCCTTAACTATTTTACTCTGAATCAATCAGGTGTAAATCAGAGATAATCGGTAATTTATTTCATGAATTGAATAGCCCTCTCCAGGTGTAAGTCAGAGTTACTTAATATAACCTTTTTGAATTTGGCCCATAAGCATATGTATTCTTATTTTAAGAAAATGTGTTTCGAGAGCCCACACATAGGCAAAGCTGTTCAAAAGTGTATTTCGCATTTTGCATTTATTTGTAATTTATATAGCGTCTTACGCAAGGCGCTGTACAAAACCAAACTACATTACAAAAGAAAATGATACAATACAGAAGAAAAATAAAATCAATAACTACAATGAGACTAAAATACAGTTAAGATTGAAGTAAGACATTTTTCAGGGCAGCACAGAGGGTAGAATAGGAGTAAATGGACCGCAAAGAGAGAGGAAGAGCATTCCAGTAAAGATGAGCCAACAAAGAAAAAGAACGCAAGCGAGAAGAAGCACATGGAGGATGGGGTACAATTAAAAGAAAGTGGGATTGAGAGCGAATAGTACAAGAGAGAACATAAAAGGAAACAGAAGTAAGATAAATGGGAGCAGGTCCATGGAGGGTTTTGAATACTATACAGAGAACATTGAATTTAAGTTGAGAATGGAAGGGAAGCTATCGAAAAGAGTCACAAATTGAGTCACAAATAGATAAGAAATATAGGAGACGAATAGAGGAATAAAAACAGACTTAAGGGGAGCTGAGCGAGAGACAGGAGACCATGAATATTATGAATATTAATGAAGGTACTCCTGATGCATTTCTAGAATTATAAGCAACCTTTCCTCCAGGTGGCATTCCAGACCAGCCGGAGGAGTGTGCATTGTGCTATTGTAGTGCTGCCCTGCCAGGCCCCAGATCGTCTGTCCCTGTTTCAAAGGACCATCTGTTATGCATGAGTGACCACATAAGGCAATCGTCCTCTATATGGGGTGACATTCAGAAGGGCTGAAACAGGATGGCTTCCACTTTGCTTTGATGGAGAAATGCAACATGCATATTTATGGAAACAGGTTTGGGACATCTGAACTTATCTATATATAGTCAGAGATATATTTTCATAGATGTATATTATAGTTAAAAGCAGAATAAAAGTGTGTGAGGTCCTCGTAATGCAGTACTTATCTTGTGATCCTCTTGGTTCTGGGCCTTTAGGTATTGGGGTTCCCAGATCTCTTGCAATGTACCTCTCTGCTAAATATCAGGCAGAAGGAGAGTTTCTCTTCTAGCTTACATTTTCTCTTGACCCTTATCTTTTCTTCCCTCTTCTTGTTCCTCATATCTTCTAGAGGTGGTAGCTGCTTCCTATGGCTTTCATGTTGTCAACCATGGACACCAACTCCTGATGGTTGTGGATCCTATTTTTAGTTGTTTTATCAAAACCATTATTTGGATTCCGGAGTGTCTGGAATTTTTCATTCTTTCATTTCCTACCACTATCCATGATTTGCCTAAATTATTTCTGTTATGATATCTGTGAAGTAACAATATCTTAAATAACTCTGCCACACTACCGGGTGAAAGGGTTCCAGCAATAACACGTGGCGTGAGGCACATGCTTCTATTTTGCCTATATGGGGTCCTTTTTCCAATCCGCTGGAGTAGTAAAACTAATGTAAAAACAGACATAAAAGGGTTAGACCTGTTTTACTCTTCTCCAGGGGGACTGGTGATTTTTTTTGGAGGCAGAGTGGGATCCTACAATTCCTGCTGTGCCTACCAAAACAAAACAGTGGTGTATCATCAAGACATTTTCATGCTGGTGGAAAACTATTGGACTTCTTTGGAATCCCTCTCCTTTTAGCACCTGCTATCATCAGGTTGTTTTCATAGGAATGCATTGTAAATCTCTTCTGCCATTCACACATGGCGAGAGATGTTCACTCTTTTAGCATTATGAGGTTCAAAAAGAGCATGCTAACGTTCTTTTTTTCACTTGGCAGTGCAAATGATAAAAATGACACAGAGCGGACCTAGGTGCACATAAGTGCACACATGGACATTTCCCCTCTGTGCAATTTACACTTTCAGGACTGAAAGTTAACTACCAAATTCATTTTCATAGAAAGGTTTCATAACCCAGTATTGCTAAAGATCCGACACTAGCCCACCAGTATACTGCTGGTGTGCATTCACCAAGTTACTCTACCAAAATCAGACTGTGTGTTGCTTGAATATGGTAGGCTGTTCAAAAGAGAACAAATATGTATCTGTTCACCAAACATGGGCAGAATCTGCAAGATAATGCAACGCATGTTTCTTGGAGCGATTCAAAAATGTTTATACAAATATGTCCAACAATGGAAGCAAGTAAATGGACAATGAAATTATCATACAACCTTATAGACCAAGGGAGGGATAATTATCGTGGGATAATGACCCACCACCAAGAAAGTTGGGAAAGGGTCATTATGTCAAGCGATAATGACCTCTTCAGAGGTATATAAGGCACCTAGCAGATGGTTGTAGTAGCAATGCATGCTTTGGAGTTTTGGTTGTAAAGTAAAAAACGTTACTTTAGGAGTCTGTAAAGTAAATGTACGAACTGAATCAGTAAATGCGGTTTTATTTTGTAGTATTTAAATAACATGGTTGTCTATAATTGCAACTAGGTTGAACTGAAACAGGTGTTACATGAGCATGTATTAGTTGTCATGTAAAAGTAAATGGTTTCTCTATAAGAATGTGAAAGCATTTTCCAGTAATTGAGCTTACTCTTTTGTGTGTTAAAGAACATGTTGCATCCAAAAAAGATAGGTGCTTTCATAGAGGTGTCTTGTTGAAACAAATTGTACCTAGAAATTGCATTTGTGTCTCTGTCTGCTTCTGAAGACAGAATGTTGAATGTAAGTGTCCCCAGATACGCACCACCCTTAGTGAGAGGCAATAAGGGACACACCCCAGAAGGGGAATGAGGCCAGGACCAAGTGCGGGTGAAATCAAAAAGAGCTTTATATAATTCAATATAGGGCATGCAAAGGACTCTGCAAACTCCGAGAGCGCTCTGTCTGACAATAGCAAAGGCAGTCAGTTATATTACAAATACACGTCATGCATGAGGTAAGCTGTAGGGGCCACAGAGTCTCAGGGATTGGGTGGTGATGGCTAGGTGGTATACAATGTATACAGTTGCTTCTCCAGGATTGGTGGACGTTGGTGCTGCGCCACGTTCGGTGGGAGGTCAGCTGGGCTCATCGGGGTGTAGCGCTGGGCCGGACATGCCTTGTAATTACGATTGATAGCTAAACTAACATTTGCCCTTTTGGCCACACATTCCCACCCATTCGTCACACTTCATGTGTCCTGTTGAGTTTCAACTCTTGGAAGCGTTGACCTTAGATCAATACATGGCCAGGAACATTGATATGCGATCTGGAGTGTCTTAATACATCAGTTTGGGAGGCACCTTAGGTTCAAGCAATCAGGTCCCATGGGCGTAGTCAGGGTTATGGGTGGGGGCGCTTGACTAACCATCCTTGGCAATTTCGGTGAGGGATGGTATTATGATCTGTTGGTACACGTGTGGGCGCCCCCCCTTTCTAGGGTCATTAATTTTCTTTTTTAAAACTTTATTTTTGGTATTTAACACACCATACAAATACACACCCACATTAGGGTGGACTTTAACCTTGCGCCGCCGCTTTGAGCCCTCCCAACCAACCCCCGCCACCCGCCTCCCTCACCCGTTACACCCAAACAATGTCAACGAGGGGAGTCTTCCTCTCCCTCCTGATCCATGACTAGAGGAAAATTTGGTCAGGACTGAGATTGCCTCAAAGGTGTGCCGCCGGTCTCCGATGTACCAGCTGAAAAGGCCTCCGCTTCGTTCATCAAGAATATTGTCAGTGGGCCCCATATGTCGGGTGGGCGAGCGTGTAGTGGAAGGAGCTTTATAAAGTCTGATTCTACATCTTGGTAATAGAGTAAGTCCTTACGCCAGGCTGCGTAGGATGGAGGGGGGCCTCGGCCCCATGCCATAGCGACTCTCTTATGGGCAAGTGTCAGCAAAACTCCAGTCAACTTCTTTGATGGGGCGGATAGCAGCCTCGTCATACCTAGCAACGCTGCTGTTTGTCTTGGATGTATTGCTTCTCCTACAATCGCCGTTGTCGTGTCCAACACTCGGTTCCAAAAAGGAGCCACTTCAGGGCACTCCCAGGACAGATGGACAAAGTTTGCGGATAATAATCCGCACCTCTTGCACTCCGCTTGCGTGTCATGGTGATGTTTGTTGATTTTGTCAGGTGTGTAATAGGTTTGGTGGAGGAAATTAAAGTGGATGAATTTGAGACGTGAATTGAGTGCGATCTTCTGAGTCTGATTCAGGATGTAGCCCCAATCCTCCTCTGAAATACTGTGTTTAGTGCCTTTTCCCATCTGGTTTTTGCCCCTGTGTTGGCGGGGGTCGCGCTCGGGATTAATGCTTTTACAAATTTGCGACACCAGCCTGCCGTCACCCCGTGCCTGAATAACGTCATGCAGCAATTGCCAGGTTGTAGGTTGACACGGGAAGTCCGGCAGAAGGGTCTTCAGAGTGTATCGATTCCGAAAATAGAGGAATACGTCCAGTGCAGTGTTGACCCCTTTCATTTTCGCTTGGTCTGGGGTTAGGAAGCCCTCCTCAGTAAAAAGGTCCCCTAGGGATTGTATGTGCAGCTTGTCGACCCACTGTGAAAGACCGTTTCTGAAGTTAGGTGGATTCCAGGAATGAACTTGGCTGGCAAGAGTGGAGAGTACCTTGTTTGCACCCCAAGCTTATGGGTTAGGGTCTTCCAGGCCTTGTACGTCACAAGCACCACATTCATCGTGGGGGAAGGCACGGGAATCCGGGCAAAGACCACTGCAGTCAGGAAGTTGGGAGTCGCCAGGGCGCGTTCCACTTGTACATGAGGGCGGACTGCTTGCGTCGCATACCAGTGGCTGAGGTATTGTGCCTGAACTGCCCAGAAGTATTTCTCCAAGTCCGGAAGGGGGCTAGCCCCCCGTTGGACACGGGAAGTGTCAATATTGAGTGCGCCACCCTGGCTGGTTTGCCTGCCCAGAGCAACTGAAGGACCAAGCTTTTCAGCCTTTTCAGGAAGGTCTGTGGTAGTAACAAAGGGATGTTGTTGAAGAGATACAGAAGTTTAGGCAGGACCACCATCTTGACCAGGGCGGCCCTCCCGCAGAGCGTTAGTGGAAGTGACTTGCAGCGTGAGACCCTGTCTTGAAGGGACTGGACCACTTCCTCGTAATTATCACGAAACACCTCGTGCTGATCCAGAGACAGCTGCACCCCCAGGTACCGAACCCCGGCGGACTTCCATGTGAGATTGAATTCATCTGCAAACTGCTTTGTGGCTCGAGTCAGTGGAAAGACGACTGATTTAGCATGATTGATTTTTAAACCAGAGGCCGCCCCAAACTTGATGACTTCCCTCATGACTGGGTTCAGGTTAACTTCAGGGTCTCGTATGAAGAGCGCCACGTTGTCGACGTATAGGGAAACGATGAGCCTGTGTGGGCCGATGATGAGACCCCTCTGTTGTCGGAGCTCTCGAAGGTTGGAGGCTAATGGCTCCATTACCAGGGCGAATATTAAAGCTGAAAGCGGGCAGCCTTGTCTTGTACCCCGCTGCAGGTTTATTGAAGCTGATTGTGCGGTGCCTACAATGATATTAGCTTGTGGCTTGGTGTGCAGGAGCGACACAAGCTTGATGAAACGGGCACCCAGTCCCATCCTGGTGAGAGCCATGAACATAAACGGCCACTCCACTGAATCGAACACTTTTTCGGCGTCTAGCAGGACTGCAAATTGCCTGAACTGTGGGGTCTAGTGCCTCGATGATTCCGAACATTCTCCGGATGCCAAAGGTCGTATTGCAGCCTGGTATAAATCCGGCTTGGTCTGCTAGTGCAAGGGCAGGCATCAGGGGCATCAACCTATTGGCTAGAACCTTGGCGAGTATTTTATTGTCGAGGTTGAGCAGGGAGATAGGGCGGTACGAAGCACAATCTTCTGGTGGTTTTCCTGGTTTATGCAAAAGGATGACATTGGCTTCACAAGAGGAGTGAGGGAGAGTCCCCACTTCCAGCGCTTCTTCGTACACAGCCGCCAGGAGAGGAACCAGGGTATCTGCAAAGGCTTTATAGAATTCTCCCGTTAGGGCCCGGCGCCTTAGAAGAGGGTAGGGTCTTTATGGCAGCTCTAATCTCGTCCTGTGAGATCAGCTCATTCAGTGGTTCACGCAGACGTTGTTCGACCCAGTAGAGCTCTGTGTCTTCTAGATATTCCCGTGGGGCATTTAAGTCTTTTGGGAGTTTAGCACTGTAGAGATCCTGGTAGAATAGACTGAATTCCTCTGCAATCTTTTCGTCAGTGTGGAACACCTCGCCTTGCTTGGTTCGGATCCTTTCGATTTGGGACTGTTTTTTGTCGGCTCTGATTAGGTTCGCCAGAAGGGCACCTGGTTTTTGGCCCTCGCCGTATTGACGGACTTGGCTGGGGCGGCTTAAAAATTGGACCTTCCGATCTGCTGCGGCATTGAATTTTTGCAGTTCTATTTTCAGGTTTGCAGCGGACTCCGGGTCGGCCATGTTCGTGTTCTGGGTTTCAAGATGCTTTAATTTGTCTTCCCTGGTTTTGAGCTCGCTCCTTATGAGTTTGAGGATACCATTTTCTTTGGCGTGGCATATCCCTCTAATTAAACATTTTAAAGACTCCCAGATGGTGCCTGCAGAGGGGACCGAGCCCAGGTTGGCCTCAAACACGTCCATCTCTTCCCTCAATTCAGAGGCGAAGACTACATCACGTAGCGAGCCCCCTTTAAAGCGCCAACGCTGTAATGGCGGTGTGGGGTTGGATGGCATGAGTTTAAGGAAAAGTGGTGAGTGGTCTGAGAGCGTTCTCGGGTGGATACAACACCGGCCACATGTCAATGGGCCATTTTTTGAGGTGAAGAAATAGTCGATCCGGGAGCTTGTGTTGTGGACTGCAGAATGGAAGGTGAAATCTCGCAGCTCCCCATTAGAGACTCTCCATATGTCTTGAAGATCAAACGCTTTGCAAATTTCCTTTATTTGGAGACAGGCCTTAGAGGGCGGTTGTTGTGTGGCCTTTGATCTATCTCTTGTAGGGTCCAAAGCCGTGTTCATGTCCCCACCCCAGATAATTGTTGCGGGGTCGTGAGTGGAGAGCTGAGTTAGCACCCAACCGAAATTGTCGTGGCCGTCCACATTCGGCGCATATGAATTAATGAAAGTCATTTTCTGACCTGCGATGATGCCACACACTAGAATCGCTCTTCCTTCGTTGTCTTTTGCTGTATGAAGTAGCCTGAAACTGAGCTTCCTGTGTATGAGAATCGCGACTCGAGTATGTGGAGAAGGATGAGAAGTACCTGTGACAACCCCAGCTCTTGGCCCACTGATGATCCCTCCCTGGGGTGAGATGAGTCTCTTGGATCAAAGCCACGTCCACTTCGTGGCGTCTGAGGTAAAGCAGAATTTTTCTGGTTTTAGCGGGGATATTGCCGCCTCTTATATTCCACGTTAAGACATTGAATGGGGCGATTTAGTTTTTATATGGGGCCACTTTGCCATTTCAGTGGACTGTGATGGACTAGTTATACTCGGACTAGTGCCAGGATCAATGCTCAAAGGCGGGGAGCTCGGCTGAGGCGATGGCGCTGATGATGGGCCAGGAGCGGGTGAGGAGCAGGATGGTCGGGATCTGGAGGCGCTGAACTTTCCCAATGAACTCTGAGGGCTCGAACCGCGGGCTGACCCCAACAGGCCCGAGACGTTACTCTCTGAAGGGTGGGCAACCCCCAACTGGCCCACCGAGAGGTCCCTCATGAACCAACAAGCAACCAAAATAACCCCTGGAGCCACCATGCCGAGGGGTGAAACTTCACCTCGGCGGAGCAAACTCCACTTGGAACGAAACAACTTAACAGTGGCTGTGCTAGGGGTGCTCGGGGCTTCCCAAGTGACCCCAACGTCGTTGTGCTAGGGGCACCAGGGGCTTCCCTGGTGATTCAGCCCCGACTTACGTATAGTGTATGTGATCCGGTTATTCAGCAACGTGACTATGCCTGCAATGAACCGTGTGGTTCCACTGTTTTATGGAGGATTCCTGAGGTTTCTGTCCCTTTGAGGTCTTGGCCAAGCCTGGTTCTGTACTGGACAACCCAGTTGATCCAAGAAAGTATTGGCTTCTTCGGGGGATTGAAAGAAGTGAACTTTCCCCTTGTGAAGTATTCTAAGCCTTGCGGGGAACAACATTGAATAAGTTAATTGACTGTTTCTAAGTCTCTGTTTAACATTGGCGAATGTTTTCCGCTGAGCCTGGACCGCCGAGGAGAGGTCGGGATAAAAGTGAATTGTGTCCCCCTCATGCAGTAGTTCGCCTTTTTCTCTGGCCAGCCGAAGGATTGAATCGCGATCCCTGTAGTTAGGAAGTCTCGCTACGATTGGCCTGGGTGGGCAGCCTGGGGCCGGTCTGGACGAGGGTACCCTGTGTGCTCTCTCAATTATGAAGGTTTGGGATAAAGCGTCACGACCAAGTAGGGATATGCAAAGGGACTCCACGAAGTCCTCCATTTTCCCTTGCACTTGGTGTTCTCTCACTCCCACTATCCGTAGGTTGTTCCTTCTTGATCGGCCCTCCAAATCCTCACATTTATCAATAATAGATTTCATTTGCCCTTCAAGTTGCGAGACTTTGTTTGTCAGGGTTGAGGAGTTATCATCGAGATTAGACGCCCTTTGTTACATTTCATTCATGCGTTCAGTGTGTGAGTCCATACGATGTTGCATCAAGTCTACTTTGGAAGCTAGACCATCTATTTTGCTATTCAGGCTTCCGATGCCACTCTTCAAGTCCAGAAGTATTTCTTTGATTTCAGACGGATTAACGGATTCCTCTTCTTGGTTTGGACATGCTGAAGAAGGCGCCTGGTCTTCCTGAATGAGGGGTGCTTTTGGGGTTGAGCCGCCGTCAAAGTTTAGTTTCCTCTGGGATTTATCGTATTTTCCCATCTTGACTAAGGGTTTGGAGGGAGCTGGTGGGACGCGGTCCGCCCTGCGCAGGGTGCCCAAGGGGCTCTTCACTAAATAGGATTTCTCGTAGTGTCCTGCAAGTACTGGTCCTGAGAACCAGATGGTTCTTGCTCTTGCCAAGTTCTGTTCCCTCCTGATTGGGAAGAAAGGTGGGGGAGGGTCTCCTGGGACGGGACCCCCGCGACAGAGGTGATGCAGCGTGCGGCCCCGGGGGGGGCCCGTGCTTGTATCAGCGTGTATTTTGATATATTTATTAAAAATTAATTTTCTCGAAAGAGGATGGAGGACCCCCGCTATCGCCGGGGTGTCGCTTCGGGACTCTGTTCTGATTTGGCGTTCAACTCGCCATGCAGCCGTTGTCAACTGGAGCGTTGGGGCCAGAAGAAGGTGGGCCGCCTATGGGCTGGCGTAATGCAGTCCCCCGCAGCAATCTGGCGGACCTGCCCTCCGAGGAGCGCAGCCAGAGGGGGGGGAGGCCCGCGCTCGTGTCTACTCCGAACAGGGGTGGCTACGACCTCCCTCCCGCTCCTTACCTCCACACGTGGCCGTCCGCTCATACTCCGGGCTGTCTGGATCGGGTCTGCGCTTCGGCCCTCCTGGGATTCACCAGACCGCCCTGCTTCTCGCCGCCCCGACGAATCGCTGGATTCTGGTGCGTATTGTCCAGTCTTCAGATGGGGGGGGAATGGGGCAACAGCGGTAGTTAGCCTCGCGCCCAGCCTCCCGGTCTCTGGCGGCTCCGGCGGCAGTGTCTTCACGGTGACTGGGTCCCAGCGGGAACACAGGATCCTTCGCAGCTCTGTCGGGGGGCGTCTCTGTTACGCCTCACTTGTTGAGCACGGCAGGTCTCCGTGCAGGAAGTCTCCGGGCTTCTGCAGGGGGGCGTCGGCGGCCGCTCTCTAGCCCGCGCCCGGCAGGCCTGCAGGATGGGGCTTGGCCTCCAGACCCTGCCGGCCGTGTAATGTCTTGGAGTGACCGATTTTCTTCCAAATTTCGCATGCAGGCAGCTGGGGTTCGTTGTTTTACCGGGGATGTGGAAGGAATACGTGGAAACACCGAAAACGGCAAGGATTATGCAGGATTGATGCGGGGCTGATCGGGAGCCTAAACCAAGGCGGCCATCTTGGTTGGCCCTGTCGACGTCCCTCTAGGGTCATTAATTCAGGGTCAATGGAGGTACTACTGACCCGTGGAGGGCATGCGACTGGTGCCTGTAAGGCGGTGGGATTTAGGACCAGGTAGCTCGTAAGTTATGGAGTCAGGCTGTGGCGGCCTCTGACACGGGGGAGGGTGGCGGATGCTTGAAACGGGTCCAGCAGGGTCGGGAGGGAAGGCAGGGCTGTGCCGTTTGAACACCGTCTATCTCGAGAGGGCCTGGGCAGGAGGAGGGGGAAATGGCCTTGCAGCTCCGTGCGTGGCATCTTGCACGAGGCGGTTTTACTGTAGTATGGGTGAGGGGCGATTAACAACACATGGGGTTTCTAAAAGCACTCATATGTATTTGTATTTACATGGGATACTAGCTGAGGATCATACTTTTTTACATAGAATTTCACATCTACAGTTGACATACGAACATGAGGTAGTGTCAGGCAGGTGTGTATAAAGAGAGCAACACAATTTATTGTTCAGTTATCAGCTGTCCAGTCTTTGTATATCTCTTCATTACATGTAATATTGGTTGCACAGTTTTCTCTTTACCCATTCTCCTTTACATTAGCAGCGAAAGTTAGTCAACAAGGCACATATTGCATAAATGGTTTCTACACGTTGCAAGGGCTTTCGGGATGGGTGTGGGTGCAAGGCTCCATGTCGTCTATAGCTGGGGGGCTTGGTACAGGGGTCAGGGCCTGCAGGGTTTGGGCTGATCTCAGTTACATCCTAGTGTTCTCGTTCATAGCTGGGGCAGTGATGTACTGCGGAAGGTTAACAGCTACAGTGTTTTATTTTGTTGTTCGCTCGCGTCTGGTGACTCGTGAGAACGAGTCTTCAGCGGATCTGCCATGCAGTGGGAGGTGGGGGAAGTGTGGGCCTCTGTGAGCGCAGTCAAGTTGGGGTCACTCTGCAGCGTTCAGTGTTTCTGCCTTGGGTTAGATATGCATGTTTCTAGCAAGATGGGGATGGCTTAATACAAGATGGCGTCTATTCTCTGCCACATAACGTGGTGGTACAGCCCCACGTGTTCGCCTGCAGCCGCCCTGCCGCCTGGGCTCGGGAGGCCGGGGGCTGCCAACGAGTCATGGGTCTTAACCAGGAATGGGACATGTAGTGGGAGAGGGGTCCTATTGACCTACTCTTCCCTACAATGTTCAGAATGCGGTCAATACCAGTATTTATTGATTGCACTCTAAACATTCTGCTTGGCTGAGAGGAGATCAATAACTATCTTCTTGAGCAAATACAGAATTGTGATGTGAAATTAATGCACAATACGCATTGTTGTGCAATACACTATCCAACATGGGAATCAAAACACAAACAAGAATACAGATTAGCACACATCTGTGGAGAAATCCCAGATAAGGCATTGTCCTCTAAATGAATTGCTTTTACTACTACGCTATTGCTGCTACTACTGGTAATGCACATAGTGAGTAACTATGCTAAACAATATGAAAACTGTGTGGCATAAATTCAAGAAAGGCCATCATTAAATTGATGTTCAAGGGTTTTTGTATAGACTTGTTGAATTTATAAAAGTACTTGAATTTTAGACCAAGTAAAGCAACGTCCGAAGTTTACATTTATTTTAGCCTATGAATGCCTTATTTTCCTTATTAAATTGTACTAGGTGAACAAGTAGACTGTTATGTGCTCTGAAATCTAAAAGTATTAGCCATAAGAAACATTTACTTACACAATAAGTGCTGGGTATTGGGCCAGTGGACCATTTGAGAGTGGAAACATTGTGGCTGAACCTTATGGATGTGAATGAGCACACCTATATTTATCATATCATGAAGATCTGGTTTTACATCAGGTCCATGCTAACCGACTTGTACACTTAGTATAATAGCGGGTCTGACTTGGAGATGCTGAATGTTGGATGTTTTGGCTTTTCACTTGATTCTACTGGAATGCTTAGCACTGACTACCAAACATCATTTCCTTTTATTGTAATATATTCTATACTGCTGCTTTCTTGGTATTTTTTGGCTAAGGTTTATCTCTTATTCCTTTCAATGTAATGAAAATGTTTTTAAAGTCTGATTTCAGACTGTCGCATACAATAACAAAATTAAAACAAGAGGCTTTTAAGTTTGTATTTAAGTTGTATAGAGCAAACAAACACATTATACAAAAGATAGATTTAAACCTATATGTTTTTGCTTTGTGTTTACTGACTCTGAGATTTCAACCAATGTTTGGTAATATTTTGTTCTTTTTCTAGGTTCAAAATGTAAATTCACGTAGTCAACATCAAGGAGTGCTTTCATGTACACAGAAAAGTCCTCCCAGAATTTCTACTCCAGTACATTCATTGGCTATAGGTCAAAAACCAACGATAATCAGTTCCAAAGTTGTGCAATCAGATGTTTCCTCTGAGTTGAACAGGAAGATGCAAAGCTCCAGTCCAGAATCTCAATGTACAACTGTTACTCACACATCAAGTTTGCATCAATTAATACCGACAGGTTGGTTGAATCCTCATTATAATATGAAAAAAACATCTATTTCATAAATGATGTGGTACATCACATGTTCACTGTTTTTGGTGTGCCTGCTATACACTTTAAAACTATACCAATAAATGTCATACTAGCTTGGTGCGGTTCATGTTTCACAGGAATATTGACCTCTTTTGCCTAAACTATCTGCAACAGAATCACACTTTTCAACACACATTAAACTGCTCATTATTTGCCAACAATGTGAAAGCCTACTGCTGAAAATGATTAATAACCTTCTCTGCAGGATGGTACTCACTGTCAGGGGTCTACAAACTCTTGTTCATGTTACTCTTTTTATGAACAACTCTTTTGAAAGCCATGGATGTCGGCCCTAGGGATACACGTCATTTTTAAACTTCACATTTAAATGACAACCATGTGCATTGCAGATCAAGGAGTGGTGCTGATGGCCTTGCTTGTCATCAAGAATTTTGAGGGACATATATTTGTTGCACAATTGCTAGCTAGCTAACAGTATATCATTGTTGTACCATTTTCAGTATCAGATTAATATATTTACATCTGATTTGGCCTCAGGATCCATCACCATAAAACTCAACGCTAAAAACCAACCCATAATCATCATACAATGTAACCCCAAACGAAACACCCACTCTGTGGAACTCATATGGTTGAGTCTAATATTAAACACCAATAACAGGAGTGTTCGTTAAGCTCAAGCCTCCTCTTCTTCCCCTAATAACTGACTCACCTCTCCATCTCACATAATCTGTGAACTACACAACCAGCCCAGCACACACTTTATTCTGTTTTTGTTCTACTGCGCATAACTGCTGTTTTCTTTTCTTTACCCTTTTTGAGCTCGTAAATTTCTGTCATTTGTGAGAAACTTGGGGTTAGTCTCTCATTAAGAACCAGGAGAGTCCTCTATTTGGGTGGCCAGGGGAGGGCCATCGTTCTTGGATCCCAACCCTAGGGGTAGAAGAGCGAGGTACGATCGCCAGGGTAGGGGAATCCGGAGTCACCTTCATGGGATTGCCCCAGGCGAGACACAGTATTCAGACGGGGCGAAAGAAGAGGAGGAGGAAGTCCTGGACGCCTTCATGGGAGAATTTTTGATTCCTGTCACCCTAATCCTGGTCTCATTTTCCCTAAATCCACTCCTGCCATCAGTGACCCAATGGGGGGCTGAGGGGGAAGAGTCAATTGCCCAAGGTGGGGAAGGAAGAGAAACCAACTAAAACCAAGCCAGGAGTCTGATATTAATATCCATTCATCCACTTCCAATTTAAACCACAGGGAATACCATCAAGACCCATGCTTGTATAATCAGCCATCAGGAATATGGAAAGGGACAACCATTCCCTTTGAGTGAAAATCAGGCGTAGGGATTTCCCTATGTACATTGTTGATTCCCTGATAGAATCCTCTGTTTAGTCTTCAAATCCCTCTATGGTCTTGCCCCCCCCTTACCTTTCCTCCCTCCTCACCTTCTATACTCCCTCTCGTTCTCTCCCCTCTGCCGATCTCTTCCTACTCTCTCCTCCTCCACCCCCTGAACCCCTTCCCGCTTCCGCTCTTTCCAACTGCTCACTCCTTTCCACTGGAACCGCCTCCCCCTCTCCATCCGCTCTACTACCTCCTTCCCTAACTTCCTCAACTCTCTAAAATCTTCTCTTCCATTCACCTCCCTAATACCCTTTGCTTCTTCTCTCACTTCTGCTACTACTTCTACCCTCTCCTCCTATTCCCTTTCTTACTTCTGTTCCACATTACCCTCTCCTTTCACTGTACTCCCTCCTACCCCACTTCCTGCACTTTTCTAATCCTCATCCCTTCTATTCTTCTCTCTTACACCCTCTGCTTCCTATCTTACTCCTGCTTTCACCACTGCTCATACCTCCCACTTCCTCTCACAACTTGGCCCCTCTACTCTCCAATCCTCTTCCATAATGTAAATAGTTTTTGTATTGTTTTCTGGTTTAATTCAATTGTTATTTATGCTTGTTGTATTTGCTTGTTCCTCTTGTAAAGCATTTCGGATTAAAACGCTATATAAATTCAATAAAATACAAATACAAACTTGACACCTGATGTCTGCACTTACCCTTGCACTTGCCACAAGATGGCCACACTTTAATTTATTGCTGTTATTATTCTGTTTGTTTGTCGATCCCATGTACTGCACTGTCCCCTCCCCCCTTCCCCTGCACTTGCGTGATCTGAATGACACCTGGCCTAGTAAGATTGTTGTCTCTGTCTTCCATCTGTTCCCCCTCCCTTGCCTCATCGCGCCTTGAAACACTTGTATATAGGCACGTTATAAATGCCATATCATATCCTATCATATATCATAACTAGATCTATCCTCCAAAACACTTCAATCACCCCTTCACCATTTCCAGCTAATTCTGGGACGAGGAAGAGGCAACTGGGAGGAGTAAAGATTTAACATAGAAACAAAATGGGGAAAGTAAGGTAAACCTACCATAGAAAGAAGTCAAGTTGTCCCACTAATAGTAAGGCAGCGTCAGTCATTTAATAATGACCAATCCCACCTGACTCCACTTGACTATTTTTTCCACTTTAAACGGTGTAGTTTCTCACAAGGAAGTGAGCGAGCTGGGGATGCTGTCATGCCTCGAGAAGCCAGGGAGCAGAGAGCAGCAGGAGAAAGAGCCTGGAGGAGAAGGGCGTGCTGAGATGCTGGCCCATTGTATGAGAGGTGCTGCAGCGTGGCTAGGGAGCCGTGCCTCCAAGGAGCCAGAGTAAGGCAGCTTATATCCTGCTGGTGACCTGTGAGAAAATGCTTGTTCCCTTGGGACGTGTGCCGGCCCCAAGGATCTCTGAGGGGCAGGTGGTGAGACCCCGACCTCAAGCCTGTGTTTCCAGTGGAAGCTCTTGTCAACGCAAAGCTACCCAGTAAGTGAGAGAAACTCTGGAGCGTGCGTTTCACTGAAGCAGACCAGGAAAAAGACGCAATTTTAAAAGCAGCACAAAACGGAAAGTTCTGAAAGTGAGTGAAGGACAGAAAGTATCAGAAATAAGCAGGAGAAAAGAAATAGAAGGAAGAAAGTTGTGTTAGCGGTCTGGAAGAAGAGAAAAGCGAATGAGACATGTGAAGAATTTAGGAGTGTAAAGCATGTACGATGAACAGAAGTACAAAATGTAAACGGTAAAGAAAGGACAGTGTGTTAGACGTGCAGGAGAGGCACAAGAAGGAAACTGACAAGTGCAAGAGTGCAAAAGGAAACAAACGGATGTGAGGTGTGCAATAGACACAATAAGGAAGTAAAGGAAAGTGCAAGAGTGCACAATTAAATAAAAGGAACAGAGAAGGGAAGGTGCATGTGTGCACGAGCAAGAAGCCAAGGGAAACAAGAAGGGGTGCAGGAAGCACCTGAAGGTGAAAGGTTTAAGAGAAGAGTAAGAAATAAAGAGAGGGGTTGCAGATCAGTGCTCACGCCTAGGAGGAGCAATGAACCAGGCGATTTTGAAAGTCTTTGATTCTACCCCACAAGGAAAGTGTGTGTGAAAGAACTGTTTGAAAGGAAAGGTGCATCCTGACAAGTTGAACTTGTGTTTGAAACGGAAAAGGGGCCTAAGCTTGCGGAAGGGAACCCTGAGAGGCCCAACCAAGAAGGAGAATTATTGTTTTTGCAATATTGAAAGGATTGAAGCTCGGGGAAAGGAACCCTGAGAAGCTTCACAAAGAAATGTTATGATTCTTTTGTGGTGTTTTGAACTTGGACAAGTTGAAAAGGGCCTGAGCTTGGGGAAGGGAACCCTGAGAGGACTAACCTGTTTTGATTGAAGCTCGGTGAAGAGAACCCTGAAAAGCACCCCTGAGAGGCTTTTAAAGAAAAGTAACTGTGTCATATTTCTTTTGTGTTGTTTGGAACTTGAACACGTTGATGCTTGGGGAAGGGATCCACAAGGATCCCAAAGACACTAAAGGTATTTGAAACCACTGCAAGGGCTCTGTGGAGAAGGTCTTACGAACATCCCTTTTTGATTGAACTCATTTTTGTGACATTGACCAAACTATACCTGGTGAGAAGACCACCTGAAACCATGTTTGGTTTCCAATTTTCTGTTGAACCACTATTTTCCCTTTTAAAGACTTCCTATCACATTTTTGCAAAGAGTGAGGGCAAGCATAAGTTTGGGCATAGACAAACTTTTATTTTGGACTATTAGACATCGACGGCCTTTAGAAACATCAGATAAGGGAACCATCCCTTTAGAGTTGGGGCCAGTCAGGCATTACACCTACTAATAGATCAAGGTTTTACAACAAACACCTTTTGAGTCTGTGTCTCTCTTGACCATGCCTGTCTCACAACAGACAGAAGAGCCAAAGAGGCTGCCCTTTCTTGGAGTATAGGAAAGAAAAGTGCCTTGCCTACTTGTAGAGGTCAAAGAATCTTGTCTTTAAATGTCTAAAAATCCTGAAGTACAAAGTTGATGCCGGAATATGGTTGTGTATAAGTCAGTGGATGTCACATTGAAGTTGGATGAAGCAGTGGCATACTGTGGAATTCTGACAATTCTAACAATTCTGCCACATATACTGCAGAGGTCATAACCACTTGGGAAGTTGTAGAAGGATAAGTTGTTAGTCTAGTCTTTGAACTATGGCAAAACAATATTGGAAAGAGGATTTTCCAGTATTACCATTGGTGCTAATTTATTGGCTGGTATTGGAAGGTGATCTTTTCAACTGAAAGCTGAAGAACTGTTACCAGTGAATTTCTGCTTGATGAACTTTTGTTTTATTTGAAACTTACAAGAACTGGTTTAAGTCTTTACTTTTTCTTTAGAACATTTGTGAAAGTTGACTTTGGACAATCCTGGGTCAGGGATTTACCCAGGACAGGTGAAGGTCATCCAAATACTGGTTAATTGTCGTTTACTCTTTTTGTTGTTTATGAATTACTTTGGCCCTCAACAACAAAACATTCAGTTTGTATATGTTAGTAGTTATTCCCTGAGCCTTTAGACTAGGGAGGGGATTCCCTGATAGAGTAGGATTAGCAAGGAATAGGTTGAACCCTTTTTCTCCAATAACATGTTTAATTCAGTGGCGTAACACATAATTTGTGGGCCCCCCTGCGAGCCATGTTGAGGGACCCCCCGAACTTGGCAACCAATAATGGGTCGTGCCACACTCTGGGCCGGCCTAGATTAGCACACTTGTGCAATACGCACGAACGTGCTGCTGCAGGGGTATGCTGCACACTGCACTAGGAGAAAGATATAAATGTGTTTTGATTCATTATACAGCACACTTTCTGAGAAAAATTGGCTAAAAGGCCAGAGCGTTTGCAATTATTCTGTAGAGTAACACCAATCCAATAAACGCAAGTCACCACCAGTGCACAGGAATATTAATGCTTTAATTAATGTAATGCTTTGCTATTAAACATGCTATGCCACAATGAAAACATGTCCGACTGGCTGCACAATGTAGACCAGTCTAGACACGTAATAACATTTTATAGTTTGTAATTGGTTGTTTATATTCTCCAGCATTGGGTCTTTCATGGATTCACATGCTTAGAATATTCCCTGTCGTCAGACTGGGAACCCTCGGTGCACTTATAAAGCCGTTTTTCCCTAGGAAAATTTCGCCACTTTTGTGTCCTATCCACGTCGTTTTTGGGCTGCTCACGCATGCCCCAATAGGACGAAGCGGTATAAATGCCCCGCCCCCGCGGCTCCCTTCAGATTTCAACCGTCTTCCAAAGTAGTGGGATCACCTCGCGTCATCTACTATTTTGTCAAGGGTGTTCATTGTGTTTTTTCCTGATGTCTGGAAAAGCTCTTTTCCGCTCGTGCGCTACATGCAGGCTGAAGAAAGTGTATGAGGGGGATGGACATATGGACTGCATATATTGTCTACACCCTCACCACTCGGCAGACAAGTGCGAGATATGTAAGGGCTTCTCCCAAAAGACTCTTAAAGACCGGAGTCGGCGGTTGGTGGCCTGGTTGAGCGATGGAGCAGGTGCGTACCCGCCTTCGGAGGTAGGCTCCACGCACAGCGTGGCCTCGGCATCAAAATCCTTACGGGCCCCGCGCCGTTCGGCATCGGCTGAACCCCAGGTGAAGAAACCACGCCCTGCGGAGAAGGGGTCTTCAGGAAGCCATTCCGCAAGGGAATCTTCACTGAAGAAAACCTCATCATCGTCAAAAAAGGAGAGAAAGGAGAGGTCGAGATCCTCCTCAAGGGATCACCATAGATCATCCTCGAGTCGAGAGTCTGAGAAACACAGGTCAAGTTAAAAAAAGGCGGGAACGCCTCAGGAATCTACGCAGATACCACCGTCGTCGACGGGAGGGCGATCGTCAACTCCCTCACTTCCAATGGCGCAGTTGGTTTCCTCTGTTGTTATGCTGCAGGTGGTGGCTACAACGACGGCTGGCCCAACTTTAGCCTTGTCGACTGAGATCCCGCAGGAGGTCTGGCGGCCAGAGGTATTCGACACGGTTTTACCGGAATCCTTGCTGCAACAGGAGGCGGCCTTGACTGTATCCTCTGTGGACGAGGAGTGTGAGAAGATAGCTGGGGCTGCAGAGCACAGGTTACAAGGGGTTAGCAAGCTGACTCTTTCCAGCGGGACAAATATCCTGGTTACAACCCCGCTTCTTAACCCGCAGTCTGTTCTATCACTGGAGGTTCTATCCACGTTGCAAACCTTGTTAAAGGAATTGGACGAGAAGTTACCTCAAGTGGCAGCTCCGACCATATCGACCGTCGACGAACCTGGCCCTTCCCGTCGGCCAGCTCCGACGGTGTTGACGGCAATACCGGCCCGTGAGGACCTCGCATGTGCACGCCCGGAGGAAGGAGATCTGCTGGACTCAGACAGAAGGTCCTTATCGGATATTTCGTTCTCCCCCTCTAGGGATCCAACCTGGGAGTCGGAGGCAGAGTTCAAAGCTCCAAGGAGCCCAGCTCAGCCGTCTCCCCTGGATGACATTGGGTGGTTCCATGCCATGATGAGCAAAGCGTGTACCAAATTCGGATTGGCTCAAGAGGAAGAGAAAGAAGACTTTCGAAGGGATTGTGTCCTCCGACGTATTCCTCATCTTAGATATCTCCTTCCAGCTCTGCTGGCCTCGGAAATTTTTTTCTCTAGAGGGCGCTGCGCGTCGACGTCCTCCGAGTCGATGTCCCTCGACAGCCGCCATATCGACGTCGACGTCATCCTGCCTATAAAGGCTGCGCGCAGCGTCCGTTGCTCAGTTCGGTTTTTCCGCGCTTACTCAGTGCCTCGGAATACCGTTGCTCAGTTCTTGTCAGATTAATCCTATTTACCTCGAGTTATTCGATCCGTACTCGATGGCTTCCTCGTCGGAACCGACAATTCCTCGATCCGGCTTCAAAAAATGCCGAGATTGTGGAAAAAAGATGTCACTGACTGACCCTCACAGAGTTTGTGTGTGGTGTTTGGGAGCTGAACACCATTGTTCGGAGTGCGAGGACTGTATGTCCATGACAGCTAAGGCCCTGAAGGAGCGTAGGGGGAAGCTGGAGAAAGGTAAGACTTTTAAAGCTTCTTCTTCGTCGACGAAGTCGAGACACTCGTCTCCTCGTCACCATTCGCGCTCCAGGTCTCGGAGTGGGTCCCTTCACTCCTCGAGATCGAAGCACTCGAAGAGGAGACATCGAAGATCCCCTTCTCCGTCTTCCTCTTCCTCTGTTTCGCCAAAAAGAATCCCTTGCCCCACGAAACATAGTTCCCGGGCTGAATGGGAGGAATTCCGCAAAAATATGATGAGCGTCTTCGAGAAAGCGGCCTCGACCCCCTCGAAGACTGCCAAGAGCGATGCTCTGGTCGAAAGACCCGAAGGTCAAAAACGCTGTGAGTCGCAGTACCCGGCGAAGGAAACCTCTCGAGCACGTCTCAAACCCTTGAGTAGGACTATGACCTCCAAACCTTCCTCTAAGGTTCCGTCGACGCCGTCGACGAGGGTTCCGTCGACGCCGAGGTCGGTGTCTTTGACGCCGTTGTCGAAGGGACCTTCGACACACGGGTCTGTCGACTCGACGCCAGCTTCGACACCGGCGTCGACGCCAAGAAAAGTCACGGTCACGACACACCCAGTGACTATCCCCAGGTCCTCGATGACGATGGCTTCGAGATTGTCAAGTAGAATCCCAATTCTGTCGAGGTCATCGAGGCCTCCGCCTTTGTTTTCGACGCCACGCTCGAAGCCTTCAACGTCGGCGTCGACAACATCAACGTTTTCGAGGCCGATAATGACAAGTTCGGCACCCTCTGCCTTGGAAATGGGATTTACTACCTTTATGAGTTCAGAACAATTGAGAACTATGTCCTCAATTTTGGAAGAGGGTGAATTGTCTGAACAGGAAGACACATTTGAGTTGCAGGGACCTGTAACCCCAATTAGAGAGGAATTTTCCTCTGAAGAACGCAGGTTAAAGGATCTTCATGATTCTTTACATGAGGCAAGTGGGTTAGACACTCCCCCTGAGGTGGAGTTTGCTAGGCCAGACCCGGGGGAGCATGCTGAAACCCCCGATAGAGCCTTAATGGCCAGGATCACAGAGTATATGGGGTGGTCTGCACCTTCACAATCTTTCCAACAAGATGACCTCACGGATATTCTTGATAAAGGCCCATAGGAGGATCCTGTGGGGCCTTTCCATAAAGCTCTTCAGAGAAAGATTATGACGAACTGGGAAACCCCAGATGTCGTCCCGGCAGTAAATAAAAGACTTTCTACAAAATACAGGGTATCCTCTACAGACCCGGAGTTTTTGTCAAAACACCCATCCCCAGAAAGTCTGGTGGTACAGGCAGCATCTTCTACCGATGTCAAGACGGCTTATCCTACCGTCCCACAGGACAGGGACGATAAAAAATATGATGCTATGGCAAAGAAAGTTTTTTCGGCATGTAGCATGGCGTTAAAATCTGTGAATGCTACTTGCACCCTTGCTAGATTCAGCCATACACTTTGGGAGTGTGCTTCTACAGCGGCTGACTGCATCCCGGAGGGAGAAGAAAGCGAGGCGTTCCTGAATATCATACAGGACGGTAAAGACGCTATGTGCGAATCCCTCCAGACGGGCATTGATTCGGCTGACAGTATCAGCAGAGCAATGGCGGCAAGTACAACAACCAGGAGATTTGCTTGGTTGAGAAAGTCTGGTTTTGCCCCAGATGTGCAAGCCAGGCTCTTGAACATGTCATTCGATGGCTCTTCTTTGTTTGGGAAAAAGGCGGATGACAGTTTAGAAAAACTGCAAACTTCAAAAGCAGCAGCAAAATCCCTAGGCGCTGCAATCCGTCAGACACCTTTTCGTCCCACAGGAACCACTGCGAGAGGCAAGTCCTTTCGCTTCTACTCCGCATTCGGAAGAGGTAGAGGAAGACCGGCTCAAAAAGGACAAAGAAGAACTACCCGAGGTGGACGGGGTAGATATTCAAAGACCGCAGCAACAGCATGTGCCTCTTTACCATCGGCATCTGCATCAGACGCCCCAAAACCACTCTGAGGACTTCCCTCACAGGACACCTGTAGGAGGCAGGTTGACTCAACATCTGGCGGAATGGCAGGCTATCACGTCAGATGCTTGGGCATTGGAAACAGTTGCCCAAGGTTACTGCCTGACTCTCCTAAGCATACCTCAGAGTCATCCACCGGGGATCAGCTCTCAGAAAGCTCCAGATCCGCTCCTCTTGCAGGAAATTTTGGACCTGCTAGAGAAAGGTGCCATAGAACCGGTACCTGTAGCGGAGAGGAACAAGGGCTGGTACTCCCCTTACTTTCTCATTCCAAAGAAAGACGGAGGACTGAGACCCATCTTGGACTTGCGAGAATTGAACAAATTCCTCAGAAAAGACATTCAAGATGGTCACTCTTTCTCAGATCCTCCAGGCCCTTCATTTCCAGGACTGGTTGGTATCTCTGGACCTTCAGGACGCTTATTTCCATGTGCCTATCCATCTCAAACACAGGAAATACCTGAGGTTCGCAATTGGCAACTCTCACTATCAATTTCGAGTGCTGCCATTTGGGCTGACCTCCGCCCCGAGGGTCTTCACCAAGTTAATGTCGGTAGTGGCGGCAAGTCTAAGGAGGGAAGGGATTCATGTCTACCCCTACCTGGACGATTGGTTGATCAGGGCTGTCTCTTCGGAACAAGCTCAGATCCAACTAAATCACGTGTGCTACTCCCTTCACAGACTGGGCTTCTCCCTCAATTTAAAGAAGTCACAAATGATACCATCGCAGAGACTCCAGTTCATAGGAGCGATCCTGGACACTTCCCTGTCCCTGGGAAAAGCCTCGCCACCAGAGGTGAGGGCTCAAGATATTCTACAGATGGTTACCAAGTTTCAAAATGCCCAACGTCTCCCAGCCTTCGACTTTTTGAGGTTGCTAGGCCTCATGGCATCCTGCATTTTCCTAGTGCCAGAGGCTCGCCTGAGAATGAGATTCCTCCATTGGGCACTGAGGTCTCAGTGGTCACAATTCTCAAGGAGAATGACAGATCTTCTTCAGGTTCCCGACAGGGTGGCTCGAGACCTTCAGTGGTGGGCCTGTCAGGAGAACATTCTGAAAGGAGAACATTTTTGGCAACCCTGGCCGGAGATAACAGTAGTCACGGATGCCTCACTCACGGGGTGGGGAGCCCACGCCAACGACTTGACCATCAGCGGTCGTTGGTCTCCATCGGAGTCCAGACTACATATCAACCTGTTAGAGCTGAGAGCCATCAGACTTGCGCTGAAGGCGTTCCTGCCAGCTGTACAAGGGAAAAACGTCCTGATAATGACGGACAACACAGTGGCCATGCATTACCTCAAAAGAGGAGGCGTAGGATCACTACCCCTGTGCAGAGAGGCAATGCAGCTCTGGTTTTGGGCAATACAAGAAGGAATCTCTCTATCGGCAGTTCACCTAGCCGGAGAGAAGAACTTGACAGCAGACGCTTTGAGCAGGCAGAGCACAGTCTCCCACGAGTGGGAACTAGCTCAGGAAGTCCTTCAAGAGATCTTCGCCCTTTGGGGAACCCCTCAGGTGGATCTGTTCGCCACCAGCGTCAACAGGAAATGCGATCTGTTCTGCTCAAGGGAATTTCCCCCGAGAGGAGCTCTGGGAGACGCGTTCATAGTGGACTGGGAGTTTCCGCTTCTGTACGCGTTCCCACCGGTCCCTGTCATTCCTCAAATGATCAGGAGGTTGAGAAGATTCCGGAAAACCATGATCCTAATTGCCCCGGATTGGGCCAGGAGAATGTGGTACCCGGACCTTCTAGACTTGTCCATCTGCCCTCCAATTCGACTTCCACTCAGAGAGAACCTACTCTCACAGAAGGGAGGTCAGGTTCTCCATCCAGACATCAAAACCCTCAACCTTCACGCTTGGCTTCTGAAAGGTTGAGGTACAAGGATTGGGACCTCCCTGACGATGTTATGGAGGTGTTGCTTTCGGCAAGGAGGCCAGCAACAAAGTCTTTATACCGCTGCCGTTGGAACAGATTTTGCAGCTGGTGTAGAGAACAGAATATCAATCCTTTTTCATGTGGTACACCAATGGTTTTGTCCTTCCTTCTATATTTGGCGAATTCAGGCCTTCAAGTTGGCACCATTAAGTGCTATCTCGCAGCGCTATCCATCTTTAAGCGCACTGCGGAAGAACCATCCTATTTCAAATTACCCTTGGTAATACAGTTTCTAAAGGGGTTAAGCAATGTTTATCCCCCAAGACCATTCCGAGTTCCCCTATGGGATTTAAACTTAGTACTAACTTTCCTGATGGGCACACCTTTCGAACCTCTCCATTCTTGTTCGTTAAGATTCCTTACCCTTAAAACTGTTTTATTAATAGCACTTACATCTGCTAGAAGGGTGAGCGAATTACAAGCTCTTTCTTGTAAACCCCCTCACACAATATTTCACAAAGACAAAGTTGTCCTGCAAGTGAAGCCTAATTTCCTCCCAAAGGTGGTTTCTGAATTCCATATCACTCAGAAGATTACCCTACCATCTTTCTATCTTCCTCCTCACCCGGGGAAAGAGGAAGAGAGGTTACACAGGCTAGACCCTCGAAGGGCTTTAAGTTTTTACATCAGTAGACTAGTCAGGATAAAATAGGCAGACCAGCTGTTTGTAGGTTACGCAGGTCAGAAGCTGGGGTTACCAATAACTAAGCAGACCATTTCCAGATGGATCATTCTAGCTATTCTGGAATGTTATAAACTGGCAGGGAAAGAGCCCCCTCAAAACCTTAGGGCTCATTCGACCAGAGGTATTGCAGCTTCATCGGCCCTCAAAAGAGGCGTGCCGGTTAAAGACATCTGTGCGGCCGCTACATGGTCGTCTGTCCATACCTTTACACGTTTTTACAATTTGGATTCCTCCTCCAGTCAAGAGACTAGGTTTGGAAGAGCTGTACTGCATTCTATTCATCAATAGAAGACAGCGTGAAGTCAGTACTCCCTCCTCCAATAATAGAATACTGCTATGGGAGCCTATCTAAGATGAGGAATACGCCGGAGGACACAATCCCTTCGAAGAACAAGTTACTTCTTACCTTGTAACGTTCTTTAGACGGGATGTTCCTCCGACGTATTCCTCATCGGCCCTCCCATCCATCCCCGCAGTTCTACTTCCCTTGTTGTTGCAGCTTACGCTCCTTCAGGGTGATTAGTCTAGTCCAGAAAGTATTATTGTGGGCTACAAAACGGAACTCGGCAACAGACGCTGCGCGCGGCCTTTATAGGCAGGATGACGTCGATAAGGCGGCTGTCAAGGGACATCGACTCGGAGGACGTCGACGCGCAGCGCCCTCTAGAGAAAAAATTTTCCAAGGCCAGCAGAGCTGGAAGGAGATATCTAAGATGAGGAATACGTCGGAGGAACATCCCGTCGAAAGAACGTTACAAGGTAAGAAGTAACTTGTTCTTTTGTTCGACCACATGAGAGAAGGAGGTTGGTGTTCTCAGTACCCATTCTGGATCATGTGTGGCAGGAGGGTTTACAGACGATGCGTCATCCCGTCTCAGAGCCCGCAATAAAAGGTAGGCTAGAGAAGAAATTTAAGGCTCCAGAATCCACCCCCAAATGTCTATCCTCCCAACCAGCCCCAGAGTCGGTGTCAGCGGCTGCGGCGAGAAAAGCAAGGTCCCAGCACAAATGCACGACTCCTCCGGAGAACGAGGCCAGGAGACAAGATGCCTTTGGCAAGAAGGTGTTGTCGGTGGGTACAATGATGGTGAAGGCGGCCAACTCTCTGGCTATAATGGCCAGGTATGATAGAGAGATTTGGCACCCATACTATTAAATCTCCCAGAAGAACACAGGAAAGCGGCGATGTTACTCGTCCGAGAGGGTGAAGAGGCCTCAAATCATTCTATAAATATTGCTATGGACCTCACAGAATCGGGATTTAAGCAAGTCAACAACGGGGTGGTTCTACAGAGACAAGCGTGGCTTAAATGCACCAACTTTAGACCTGAGGTGCAATACAAGGTGCTGGATATGCCCATTGAAGGAGACCTTCTGTTCGGCGAAAAGGTGGATGAGGCCTAAAGGGCATGAAGGAGGACTCTGACATGGCGCGTTCTTTGGGTGCCCTCCAGAGTGGAAGGAATTTTCATTCTTTTCGCCCCTTTAGGGGAGCATCAGGGAACTCCCGATTCTCAACATCAAGGGACCGGTCTTTCAATAGGCCGGCGTACTCCTCGCAGGGCTACAGACTGGCTTCTCAGGCCGCGAAACGATGCCGAGCCTACCAGGCCTCCAGGAAGAGGACGGGCTACTCGTCGTCGAAAGATAAGCAGGCAAAAGACCAACAATGACGGGCATCAGAACATCCTGGGAGGCAGGGTATCGCATTGTGTCGACGAATGGGAGCAAATAACCACAGATCAGTGGGTGCTGGACACTGTAAGGTTTGGACATTCCCTGCAATTCAAAAGCAACCCCCCGCATGTTCCACCAGCATTTTTGGCTCAACCCCACCTGAGCGTGTTGCAACAGGAGGTGGTGCTTATGCTACAAAAAGGGGCTATAGAATTGGTTCCTTCATCACAGAAGGGTCAAGGTGTTTATTCCCGATACTTCGTGGTGAAAAAGCCAAACGGAAAATGGCGTCCCATTCTCGACCTTTGCGACCTCAACAAAGCGTTGAAAAGCCTAAAATTCAAGATGCTCACACTCCAGGACGTGATTCGGTCTGTCCAAGAAGGGGATTTTCTGGCGTCGCTGGGCCTTCAAGACGCGTACTTCCACATACCAATGCGTTGACGACACAAAGTTCCTAAGATTTGTGGTAGGACGGACTCACTACCAGTTCAGTGCTTCCTTTTGGACTAAAATCCTCCCCCAGGACGTTCACGAAAAGTTTAGCTCCAGTGGCAGCATGGTTCAGAAAGCAAGGCCATCACGTGTACCCGTATCTCGACGACTGGTTGGTGAGGGGATCCTCCCCTATGGCAACTCAAACAAGTTTGCAAGCCACCATGCAACTTTTATGACGGCTGGGATTTGCAGTGAACTTCGAGAAATCTTTGTTGACTCCGGCGAGAAGCTTAGTGTTCTTAGGTGCACAGTTCGAAACCCAGTCAGGGTTGGTGAGGCCATCCATCGACAGAATCCACAGACTCAATCAGCTAGCAAGTCAGTGGAGGATCAATAGCAAAGTATCGGTGAGGAGATATATGTCGATACTGGGCGCTATGGCATCGTGCATTCCTCTAGTGAACAACTGCCGCCTTTTCATGAGGCCAATTCAAGAGTTCCTGGTGGACCGGTGGACCCAGCCCCAAGGACTCTGGTCGGACAAACTGTTCGCTAACTACGACGAGCTCTTCGATGGTGGCAGAGCTATCAGAACCTATACAGGGGGGTACCTCTGCAGGAATCGGAATTACGCGTGACCATAGTGACGGACGCGTCGCTGATGGGTTGGGGAGCACATATGGGCACTCTCCAAACGCAAGGTCGATGGTCACCGAGGGAATTGCTCCTGCACATCAACGTACTGGAGTTGAGGGCAGTGCGCTGGGCCCTGAAAGCTTTTCTACCACACATAAAAGGCTTGGTAGTGAGAATATTGACAGACAACACGACAGCAATGTTTTACTTGAGAAAACAAGGAGGCACTCGGTCCACAACCCTTTCCACCGAGGCTCAGAAAGTATAGCAGTGGGCTCTGAAGCATGATATAACCATCGTAGCTCACCATCTCCCTGGAGTAAGGAACGAGCAAGCGGACTCCCTCAGCAGGAAAATGGACCAAATACACGAATGAGAGATAGACATTCTTCAGTTGTCGAAGATCTTCAAGAAGTGGGGGCAACCTCCTCTGGATCTCTTCGCAACAAAGGAGAACAAGAAGTGCGAACTGTACGCCAGCAGGTAGCCACAGAGGGGCTCGCTGGGGGAGGCGTTCTCCTTCCCGTGGACAGACAAGTTTCTCTACGCCTTTCCCCCGTTTCCTCTCATACGGAGAACCCTGCAGTGGATTTGCAGATACAGCTTTTGAGTCATCCTAGTGGCTCTGTATTGGTCGAGACAGGCGTGGTTTTCCGACCTGCTTCAACTGTCAATAGAGCAGCCGATAACATTTCGGAAAGTCCCGAACCAACTCTCCAGGGACAAAGGGACAGTGTGGCATCACGACCCGGACAGTCTCAACCTCACAGCTTGGCTCCTGACTTTTTGGAGTTTGGTACCCTGAGTATTTAGTCGGATTGCCGGAGAATCCTGCAGGCCGTACGGGCTCCTTCCACGAACACGTCGTATGCATGCAAGTGGAGGAGATTCTGTGGGTGGTGTCAAAGTAAGCCGGGATTGCACCCCCTGAATATAACTCGAGAACAGCTTCTCCCATATCTGCTGCATTTGGCAAAGAGTGGATTGTCTTTTTCGTCGATAAAGGTACACCTAGCGGCCATTTCAAAATTCACGAGGAAAAGGCAGTCGTCTCCCCTGTTTAGTGATAGGCTGAAAAAGCACTTCATGAGGGGTCTATTCCGTACATTCCCGCCGATTAAGCGCTTTCCACCGTCATGGAGTCTTAACTTGGTGTTAGCGGGGATAATGAATGCTCCCTTTGAACCGATGGCTTCCTCGTCTATGAAGTTCTTATCGTGGAAGTTGGCTTTTCTAATAGCTATTAAGTGAGCTCGACCGCTCTCGGACATAAAAGCATTGGTCATAGATCCGCCGTACTTGATGTTTTTAAGGACAAAGTGGTGCTGTCGACTAATCCTCATTTTATTCCAAAAGTTCCTACTGTTTATCATAAACATTCGTCAATTGTTCTACCTACCTTTTTCGCAACTCCTTCATCGGCTGCGGAAAAGGCCCTCCATACTTTGGACGTGAAGAGAGCTCTGAAATTTTACCTTCATCGGTCCCAGCAAATCAGGACTACGCAGCAACTGTTTGTGGCTTATGGTTCGTCGACGAGAGGAAAGGCAATCTCAAAACAAGGACTAGCTAGATGGGTCTGGTCAACGATTGCCTTTTGTCACTCCAAGGCGGGAAAACCGCTAGAAGGTCGTCTGAGAGCTCATTCCACGAGATCAAATTCGTCCTCGGCGACGCTGTGGGCAGGGATTCCGCTGACGGACATTTGCCAAGCGGTGTCCTGGTCGGTGCCACACACGTTTACCCGCCATTACTGCCTTGAACGGCAACATGCGGACGATGTACAGATGGGAAGAGCAGTCTAGCGCCATCTGTTTCACTGAGGTAAGCCCTGTCCAGGGGATGACTATATATATATATATATATATATATATATCAGAGTTACTGCTGTACAATCTATTCTAAGCATGTGAATCCATGAAAGGTCCAATGCTGGAGAAGGGAATAGTTTCTTACCTGTAACTCCATTTCTCCAGCATTATCTTTCATGGATTCACATGCGCCCGCCGGCTTCCCCTGAATGCAATGTACATGTTGCATCCCCCAGGCTACTTTGGAGGGGTTAAAATTTGAAGGGAGCCGCGGGGGCGGGGCATTTATACCGCTACATCCTATTGGGGCATGCGTGAGCAGCCCAAAAACGATGTGGATAGGACACAAAAGTGTCGAAGTTTTCCTAGGGGAAAACGGCTTTATAAGTGTACCGAGGGTTCCCAGTCTGACGACGGGGAATATTCTAAGCATGTGAATCCATGAAAGATACAAATGCTGGAGAAATGGAGTTACAGGTAAGAAACTATTCCCATATGCTTTAATACCCAGAGGTTTCTAAGCGCAGACCTGGAGATCGAACTGTGTTGCTCATCATGCTTCCAAGGCGAGCGTGTTTCCCCTGAGCTATCCTTCCGAGACACAATACTTTCAAACATTCCAGGCCACATTTAGACATAACTAGACTGGTTTCACCGAAATGCCAGTCAAAGCAATAACACGTATGATTATTTTATCACAGATGCCCAGAAAAATATAGAATGCTGCAGATAAACAGCTAGACTGGCAGCATCCAATTGTCAGTTTAGCAGATAATTACAATTAGCAGGACGGCTTTATCAGAGATTTCCAGTTAAAATGCCAAGCCAAACTAAGAAATGACTAGACTGGCTGCACCCAAAAGCCTCTCTAGCCACTAATACCATATATCATACCTTCTTAGCCTGTACATGGATGACCATTACGATTTATCTCACAATCCCCGTCGCACCCCACTGCCCACACATCCCCTCTCCCTCCCACCCCCTGCCCCAACCCCCAAAACCAGCTTCTCGAGCCAGAATTACCACCATGTCCCTTTTCCTTGTCCCATTGCTTACGTTTAGGCGCCTTGTCTCATGGGTAAGTACTGATATGAGGAAGAGTGGGACTAGGAGTAATGAAAATAACAGGTAACTAAGACCGGCATTACCTCCATGCCCCTCTCATCCCAGTACTTGTGTATGAGTCAAAGTGTCTTAACAAAGGCCCAGCAATTACTAACGTAAAGCATTTCACTGTTAGTCCTGCATTCAAATGCATAACTCTTTAGGCAATTGAAATCTTGATGTGGGTTTAGTACTTGCATACCAGGGAAGTGATACGAAGGGTAGAGAAGGAGACATGGACTGCTGTGAGAATAAGTGGCCTCCTAAGTGAGTGCTTTCAGCCTTACGGAGAGTTCACTGCTTGTAACATTGAAGTTGCACTAGATAGTCCCATTAGAATGCATAAAGAAGTTAGATGCCCCACACAAATAAGTTTGGCCAGCCCCCACCGCCCGTGAAGTTAGCACCTCTCCCAACATTTGAAGGGGTAGCACCCCCCCCCCCCACGAAATTTAGGTTTTGCTGCACCCCTGAACACAAGCACACACACCATTCTCCATGCACACATGGAAACACCCAGCCACCCATATACAGGCAGCCACCTATGCATGTGAGTGTGCACCCTTTCGCCATACACTGACACATGCACACATCATGGGGTTGAGGGGAGCCCTATTACTTCATAAAGAAATTATTTCCATTAAGGAATGAACCACAATGGAAATAAGTTCTTTTGAAAGCGGAGTGACTTCAAAAATAAAGGATTTCTTTTTGAAGTCATAGAGCTCCCCCACCCTGTGACATGGAGGCCTCCAGCCTAGAGCCTTCCATGTTGCGGGGTGGGAGGAGCCCTCGGGCTTAAAAAAAAAAAATAGCTTCCTTTTTTAGTCTCTCTGCCTTCATAAAGAAATAATTTCTGTTACTCTGCAACAGAAATAATTTCAGGAATAATTTCTTTATGAAGTCAGAATTACTAAATAAATCTTTTTAAAAATCTTTTTTTTATGCAAAAGGGGACCCCCTCCCATGACATGTGGTGGTGGGGCCCACCGCAGCGCGGGGGCTGCAGTGGCCCCCATTACACCAGTGGTTTAATTGTGTAAAAAACACAAGCAGTTGTCCGCCTCACCTTACTGACCCCTTACATATGATGTCAGGTGTGGGATCAGACTCAATTGTACACTAAGATTTTCAAATGTAAGGGTTCCCCAATTTGTAAGAGAACTTCTAATCCAACAATAGCTACTGAGCATTCTATTGGATTTGACATTTGTAGTAGAATGGGAGAATTAATACAACCAGGTGAAAGAGCTTTAATCCCCACAGATTTAATGCTTACCCCCCTCCCCAAGAGTACTTATATTTGCCTTGTCTTCAAGTCTGGCCCAGTGGTATGGCCTAGACGTATTGGCAGAGGTTATTGACCCAGACTGTAGAGGTGACATAAACATCATAATGCAAAATAATGGGGGAAAAAGCATAACATGTCAAAGCTGGTGAAACAATAGCACAAGGCATTTTGGAATGTGCTCTGTTCCCAAAGATCAAGAAAATTAAGAATTCAGGGAAAGAGGAACTCATGGGTTTAGGGAAGCAGATTAGAAACAAAAACCTCCCCCGTATATAGATAAAGAAGAATAAATGGTGCCTGACTTATCTTTTGTTCTGCATAATGACCCTTCACTAGCAGAAGCCTTTAAACAAATCAGCAATGAGGAAGAAGGCAGGGCAAAAAGGGGCACATTTCTTTTCTCCAACAGAATAGGTTACTATATCTGGGAGAGATGGATCCATCTGGTAAACCCTGAACACAGCCTGTGGTACCAAGAAGTCATAAAGACACTCTACTAGAGATGACTCATGCTCATCTGACCGGTGGACATTTAGGGATCCACAAAACCCAATCACAAATCGTAAATAGGTTTTATTGGCCCAGTATCTACACTTTAATTTATTTATTTATTTGGTTTGTATAGCGCTGAGCAGCCCTAGGGCATCGTAGCGCTTGTTACAGAGTGCTTGTTGATTACAGAAATTAGTTACATACAGGATATGCAGTGTGCTTGGGCTGCTTACATAATGATGCAAACGTAAGAGGAAAGTTACAGGTTAATTAGAAGGTTACAGTTGATCATGGTTTGAGTTCAGCTTAACTACATATGCAGATGCAGAGTAGTTAGTTAAACAGTTTTGTTTTGAGCATTTTTCTGAACACAGTATAGGATTTTTCATTTCTTAACGCTGTGGGGAGTGCGTTCCAATTTTCTGGGGGTAGATTTTGGAAGCTAGCACCACCCGCTTTGGATCTTTTGAATGGTGGGATGAAGATCTGGTTGGAGAGGTGGGTTTTAATGGGTCTAGAGGATGTGCAGATGGTGATTATTTCGGATAGGTAGGGGGGAGCGTTGAGTGAGAGGCATTTGTGGGTGATAGCTAGTGTTTTGAAGAGAATGCGCTCTTTGATAGGGAGCCAGTGTGCCTCTTTTCTTGCTTGAGATATTTGCTCCCTTTTCGGGATAATGAGTGCAGCTCTTAGGGCGTTGTTTTGCGTTACTTGTAGTTTGTGTACGTTTTTGGCAAAGGTGCCCAGGAAGAGTGCATTGCAGTAGTCCAGTTTGGTGCCGACAGTGGCTCTGGCAATGGATAGGCATTTTGTATTGTTAGGAAGGGTTTGACTGCGTTAATGATTTTAATGCAAGTGCTGCAGACAAGGCTATGGCATTCACCTGTCGGGTCATAGATGGGGAGGAGTCGAGATATACCCCTAGTGTGTTAATTGCTAACGATACTGTAACAGTAGTGTTGTCGACAGGGAAGGAGTTGTAGTGCGGTGATAGTTTGTTTAGCGTTTCTTTGGTGCCTACTACAAGGATCTCAGTCTTGTCTCCTTTGAGACACAGTCCGTTTGCTGCCATCCAGGCTTGGATTGCAGTGTAGATGTTAGGGTAGCTGCATCTTGTTCATAAATGCCGCTGAGTGGGATTAAGACTTGTGTGTCGTCAGCATAGTTGGTGTAGGCTATGTTGCAACTATCGAGGTCATTAAGCAGTGGGAGGGTAAAAATGTTGTAGAGAGTGGGTGCCATGCAAGAGCCTTGTGGAACTCCACAATGAATGGTAGTGGGTTGGGCAGAGGCAGAGTCAGAGAACACTCTCATGAGTCTACTACGGAAGAAAGAGTCAATCCATGCTGTAGCTTCAGGAGAGAAATGGGCCGCATTTTTTAGTTGCTTGCCTAGAATATCATGGTTAACGAGGTCGAAAGCTGCGGACAGGTCTAATAAGAGGAGGAGTGCCGATTTCCCTTTATCCATGATGTCTCTGAGTTGAATTTTTAGATCTAGTAGGGCGGATTCTGTGCCAGGACTAGGGAGGAATCCAGATTGTCTTTTTCCTAGGATTTTATTTTCTTCTAGGAATTGTTCAATTTGAGTATACGCGACCTTATCCAGGATCTTAAGCAAGAATGGTACGGTAGTGATGGGCCTGTAGTTAGTAGCTAATTCAGGGTCTAGTGTGGGTCTCTTCAGTAGTGGACGTACACAGGCCTCTTTAAGGCAGTCTGGGACGGTGTTGGAGTTGAAAGAGGCATTGATAAAGGTTTTGAGAAAGGTGGTTAGGGTTTCGGTGCACTCTTTGACTAGTTTGCCGGGGCATGCATCGCCTTTGCAGTTGGAAGGTTTGATTTTTTTTTTTTTTTTTTTAACTATTTCTATTACCTCGGATGTTGTAACTTCCCCGAATGAAAATGGTTTGATTGTTTGTGGATTGGTCTTGATTTCAGTGCGGGGGAGAGATTAGTGAGATTGGAGAGGTTTTTGTGGTGTTCCTGGATCCTGACCTGTAGTTTTTCAATTTTACTTAGTAAAGCTGTTTGCTCACTAGTGCACCAGGCAGCGTCTTTGGTGATTTCTAGCGATTTGGTGGCTGGGATGGAGAGTTCTCTGTATATAGTGAACAATTCTTTGAATTCGGAGGTGGCATTAGTGATTCTGTTATTGTAAGATGAAGATTTGGCAGATGTTATGGCTTTTCTATAGATGGCGGCAATGGCTATGTAGGCTGATAGCGTGGTATCATGTGGGGAGCCTAGCCTATTCTTCAAAGCTTTGCGTTTTTGTGATCGGAGTTCTTTGAGTTCATTGGTGAACCATGTGTTGTTGTGTTTTTTTTTGTTTTTTTTGTTCTGTAGAGGTGCAATGGTTTCAATGTCGGATTCCATGATGGAGTTGTATGTGACTGCGAGTACTGTGTGTCATTGGAGGTGGGGCGAAGGAGAGTTGGTATTTCTGAGAGGGAGGATGTTCTCCTTGTTGGGTTTCGGGCACTCCTGGCTAGAGCCTCAGGGATGGGAGTATTAACTTTAGTTGTGTTGGTGCGCGTGGGAATAAAGAAGTGGATGAGATGGTGTTCAGACCAGGGAACAGTTGTGGTAGTTGCTTTACCTGTATATTATTCAATGAATTTGGTGACAATTAGTTCCTCATTGTAGCAGTGCTCCACACAGTTACTCCATTACTGTTAAAAAGGAAACACAGCATTTATCTGATCCATGCCTTATGAAATATTAACTTGTTCTGCTAAATTCTGCAAATATATTAATGTGATGTTCTGTCTTGAATCTTGCCTTGTTGCTGCCAAGTCTGGCAGATGGCAAGCAACATGATTGCATTTTAGTAACAGCAACCCTCTGCAAACCATGAAAAGATTTGTTTGAACCTCACATCAGTACCCAGAAAAAGAACATTACGTAGATTGGTCATATCTGAGAAATGAAAAAGGGCAATTTAAGTCAGAATATGCAGTATTTCCTGCACATGAGATAATAGAAAGTGTCCCACTCCTGATATATTTGCTGCTCAGGTTGCTGAACTAGTTGCATTAACACGAGCTTGCATATTAGCCAAAGGGAAAGGGATCACAATATTCACTGATTGATGCGATGACTTTGGCATCTTGCCAGATTATGGATTGCTCTGGAAGTTAAGGGACTTCTTCACTGCAGCAGGAACACCTATAAAAAATGCCCCGACCATACATTCTGACCTCTGTTCATTAATGTTGCCCGAATATTTAACAGTGGTCAGATATGCTGCACACCACACCCCTAGAGTTGATGCCATGCAGGGAAAGGCCCTAGCTGATAGAACGGCCTTGGGGGCTGACCTTCTCTGGTTCACTTACCTGAAAAATCACTATCCCAATTTAGAGTGCATTCATGTACACCTCGCTATTCCACCCTTGATGAACTTGCTGGAATATAAGAATGGACTTTAGAGAAAAGTGCATTGAGCAAGGTACCATGTGTCCTACACCCAGGCAAACTTTGGCAATTGAAGGAGTGTCTTTTATTGGTGCCCAGATCACCTACATCATTTTTCACGTGTGCTACATGGAGTTGCATATATGGGAAAGGGATGGTAGTGGTTCAGTTGCAAACACACTGGTACACTCTAGGTTTTCCCCCCAGTAGTGGAATAGTTGGGTAAGGAATGTTTAGTGTCTCAGCAGCAGAAGGTTGCCAAACGCCTGGGTGTTGACCAGGGGTTGCACACGGCACATTCAGCACCATTTGCCAAAATTGAGTGTGAGTTCATTCAGTTGTTATGGCAGTAGGTGACGATACGTGTTGTTCATAATCAATGTTTTGCAATTGGATCAAAGGCTATTTTACCTGCAAAAATGCACAGGCGGTAGTGGAGGCACTAATATGAGATCACACCCCATGCTTCGGAGTACCAGTGTGCAAAAATAGAACCCCCCCACCCCCCAACACATTTCATAGGGATGGTAATTCAAGGGCTCTGTAACGTGTTAAATATTCAGCAAAAGCTCCATTGTTCCTACCACCCAGAATCAGCAAGACCAGTGGAAAGACAGAATTTGATCCTGAAAAACAAAATCCCACAAATCTGTTGTGAAATGTGTTTGAAATGTCCAGATGCTTTAATAAGTATGCACCCATATAAATAGCAGTATGGGGATGAGCCTCTACAAGATCCTCACTGTCAAATCAATGCACTTACTGTAATTAACCCCGCTCCCCTTGAGTCAGAGACACATGCATCTGCTCGATAATGCCATACTACAATACTGTCAGAATATTGTAAAGGCTGTCTAATCACAGGTCCATCAAGCATTGCCAAAGGAATCTGAATCCCCACATACCCTTTCAAGCATGCCGGCTGTGTTTCATCTGAAGCTATCGGCATCTAGCTGCCTCGCAGTTCTTATGATAAGGTCCCTTTAAAGTGTTACTGGTGATCAACACCACTGTGTGCTGCAGAAATGTTCCAATCTAGATGCATACCAGCTTTTGTTGACCAGCAATGCTGCCACCTGTAGGCACATTGTCTCCTAATTATGATTCTGGCTAGTGGAATGGTATTTTTGTAGTTTAATTTGAACCTAGGCGAGGCACATTTTGTTGATAATGAACAATCGGGCAATTTTAGAGAAAGACTATAGATATCCATGCAGTAGCTACGGAACTGTCAGGAACTGTCCTTGATGGAAAAGGCAGAATTCAGTATGGCAAGGAGGTAACTGTGTGACTACATTGCGACACTGTAGAATTAACTATTGCCTATGAATCTTCTTCAGGTACAGGGAATGCAGGTTTGGTCATGTGCCATCATTTTGTCGAACTCTCTGAATTGGGTTCTGACTGAGTGGGAGAGGGAGGCTTTGTCGAAAGGAGTACCAGACTCTAATTGCGGCAAGAAATAGGTGGCACCAAAAGTTTAATATTTTCCACTTAAATTAGTAAACCAACTGTCAAACTGTGTGGCCTAAAGTGACTGAACAGTGAGAGGTCAAATTCATTTTCTAACAATCTGTATTTGCCAGAACAAGGACAATGACAATTCCACAAATGAGCAATCCAATGGACGACTGATGTAACCATGGAATTTGGAAATGAAGGAGTGATGGAGGATGTGTTCTTCGAGGATGAGTTGTTTTACTGCATGCAATTGCCAGAGCTAGGAGCAACAGTAAAAACCCCAGCCAACTGTGTCAGTCAAGCAGCAGGGTGGAAAGTGGTGTGCTCATGCACAAAATGCACAATACCATTCCAGTGGTAATGAATTGCTTAAGTGCTGGGGAGGTCACCTGTTTAGATAGATATGCTGATCAAAAGCAGGAGGCAGAGGCACATGAACAGTTGTATGTGTCATGGTGTTAATTTGGTAGCCTGATCTTGGAATGTGTACCTCAGAGAGGCACATGAGGAAATGATGGGTCCGTTGGAGAAATCTACAGGACTAATAACCGAGGTACAGGTGTCGCACATAGACGCAAGCATGGAAGAACTCTGATAGGAGATTTAAGCAGTATAACACAACATTTGCTAACAAGTCTTAAATGTAATATCACGTCTGCAGGTCTAAGGTCGCTTGTGGAGAAGTTCAAGATTACCTGAATAACCAGTTGAGAAATATCTGAGATGCCATCAAGCATCAGTCCTGGCCAGAAACGTTGTATAACATTTCTAGAATACCGGCTGTGCTGTGGTCCTTGACATGAACCATCAAACTCGCCCCTTCTGGGCTTCCTGGTCCCTGTCACGTCGGGCCTTACACTCCATAATACTACCAACATGGCGGCAAGCTCAGCACGCTGCTCGCCAGTCTTGACGTTGTACGCAGCGTCCTCTATAAAGAAGCCACACCCCTGCGGCCCCGCGCGTCTCAACGCTGCTACACTAGCTGTGATCGGACGTGTGTTCCGAACCTTCTCTAGTGCTACTTGCTATCCCCTGGCCCCTGGATTCCCTTCTTCCGACTTCTTCCCTCTTTTCTACTTCCCGGAATCCCTGTGCCGCTTCCGCGCACCCCCAACACCTTCTTGAATACTCCTGGAGTTTCCTGTGATCCTGGACATCAAAGCTGAACGTAATCTGGAAGCCGAGGACGGCCGAGCGGGCTTATTTAAATCCCGAACCATACGAAAGAAGACTCCACCTAAGGAGGACATCGGGCAACATAGACAGGTGAGAAGGGGGGAAACTTGTTACAGTCCTGGTGGAACCTATTGAAGTTTGCCAGCTGGCAGTGCGATTTTGAGATTAGTGCAATTTTCCTTCAATGCCTAAGGGACTGTCAACGGACAATATCTGCCATATGGGGAGGATGCAGATGGGTCGGGGTGATTCCTCAATATGGCTTGAAGATCACAGTCCCCATAGAACACAGTTGCTAAGGTGTAGGCGTTCCAGGGAAGTGTAAGCCTACATGTGTCATTCACCCCGAAGCAAGTTGTGTGGATTTAAATTCAAAGTGACTAGATGTTATCGCTGAAAGAACTGTTGCAACTCCAATGTAAAGACAAAGTAAGTCCTGGACAGGTATTGACTGTCGAAGGACATATTATGTTGGAATGGTGTGGCTAAACTGATGTTGAGTGGTACTAGAATATTCATTGAAATGATAGCTGTATCCACCTGACTGCAAAACTATTGACTAATTCAAACTTTGTATTAGTCACAGAAACTGAGGGACACTGGAGCAGATTCTCAAACATGTGCTTCTCAGTGAGATGCATAATGGCACAAAGATGCACCTGCACCATTGTGCATCTCATTGGAAATGGCAAATTCACAAAGAAAATACAAAAACATGCCCAGTGTCAAAGGTCCACAAATTGTAGCACAAAGAAGTGGGCATGCACTGGAACGTCTGATAAGAAGCGCACTTTTTTGGCGCATCTGTCAGCTTCTTTTTTTTATGTTGTGACGAATCTAGGGTGTTCGTCCCTTCACGCCCTTAAGGCTAGTGAGGTGATCCCGCTTAGCAGGACCATTCCTAAGGGTCTGGGTAAGTGGGACCTCACTGGGAATTACTCTCCTCTAGGGGACATGGACTCCCATTCCAACATGGATCTCCCTAACCCAACTATCTGCTTACTTGGGACCGCCCCCAAACATCATTAATGTGAATTCAAATCTATTGGATTCAGGTAATGCTGGACAGAAGACACACCATTAATGGAAATGACACATCCCTTTTCCCATGAGATAATTTGTAAAAGGAACCAACTGGATATGGAAGAGGAGAGCGAGCGATATGCTGGTGAAACCCTCTGACGTATCCACGGTCTGGGGGAGAGGAGCAGAGTGCAGATGTGGAGCTGGCGAGAGGCTGTGCTGTAGGAAAAGTCAAGCAAAAGCGGCAGGAGCCTGGCAAAGAGACCAGTGGGGAAGTCGCTGTACGTCTGAAGGAGAGCTGGCCCTTGCAAGTGGTGGGGCGCCATGGGACAGCCGTAGCGGGTTTGGGACACAGCTAAGAACACCTAAACCTTAGCAGAAACGAGTAACAAAGCCTGGGTGCAGCAAACCTGTGCAGAGCATCCAGAAAGCATGGGACAGGGAGATCAAAACCACAATGAAAGTGAGGAAACTGGGATGTATCTGCTACAGCTTCTCGTCACCTCACAGTCGAGCCTGGTGAATCGCCCAACTCTGAACAAAGGTACCAGGGTGATTCTGAGAAGGGTGAGGCTACAGTGATCAGATGAACGCTATCAAAGTGACTTTCACATTGAATATGAAAATTTGAGACAGCAAGAACACGTATATGTGGGGAGAACCCAGGAGGGTCACGAAGGATAACTATTGCTAAACATTGGCAGTCTATGAGAAAAAATTATAAGAAAACAAATTAGTTAATTCAGAGATTACCTTGTCAAATTCAGAGACATTTAAGAGGAGAATATAACGAAAGGTCCCAGGAGAAGTGGCCTCAGCTATCTAAAGAGAAAACCAGTATTAAGATAATTAAACACTTGTAGTGCATGGTATTTCAACATAAAGGAAAAAGGGGAGAGAAAATCACTACCATCAGAGGGAGAATAAGAGGGAAAGTATCTAAGGTTTACAGAGACAAAAAGCCTTCACCCTATATCAAAAGCTGCAGCGGCTCATTAGTGAGAGCAGTAATAAGGGGAGAAATAGTCTGTGTTGACTTTGTGCCTAACAGAACTTTATGGCAAACCCTGAATTAAAGCCTGGGGAAGTACGGCTAAGGCTAAGGGGAAGATATCTGAGTAAATTATAAACTTAGTGGTAGGGCCAGACAGGAATTTATTGGACGGAGGACATATTATTTTGTGGACTTTGACTGTAGACGAGCACCTTAGTTGGTTTGCTTAAGAAGGGGACATCCCCATTTTGCATCAGATAGGCATTTTCTTTATTTTTAAGAAATAAAGATCACAAAAATTACCTTGTTGTGTCATAGTCCTTCTTCTGGTTCCCCCCAATGTGCAAATGGTGACAGGACCATCATTTTGCACCAAAAACACATGAATCTCATCAGATGGCCCCAAAAAGAGTGCATCTACCGTAAAAAGCACAGGCAAAGTATTTATGACAATTTGTTTAATGTTCATTCTCTATTTCTGTCTTATGTGCATAATTAATCTGAGAATAAGACAATGCATATGTTGTAACTTTATCTTTGTGGTGGGTTTACATTGTAAAGTAGATCACTTCCCACGGGAGTATTGTACACTGTTTAAATGTCTCACGTGGTAGTTTTACCATGTCATTCAGGAATGTAGTAGAGTGATGTCTGAGTGTGCTGATGTAGAGTAGTGTTATGTTATGTATGCATTTAATACATATTGTGTAAAAACTGGCAGTTTGATTAGGAATTAGAACACTTTCCATGTGTCTGTCTACCAAAGTACCTCTCATTCCTGTACAAGTGTTCTGTGACCAAAGGAGTATGAGGGCCACATGGGTGCAGTCAATGGCAAAACAAATGCACGGTATCCAGCTATGTAGTTAAATGCCCTTGCTAATCCTGGCCTGGTACATATATAATGAGTGTGGCTGGTTGGAAGCAGTCGTCGGACACACTTCAGACATGTTAATGATTGTTTAGTCAAATTATAGAACAAAGGCCTATCTTTCCATGTTGCTAAAGGGAGTTTCCCTGCCTAACTAAAATAACTAATGGTGCTCATCGGTCGTCAGGAAGTCTAAAGCAAATATCCTCAGTCCAAACCTATCTCTACCTGACACGAGCACTAATATGAACAACTAAAAATCAGCCAAAAGTATGTCTCTCTTCTCCTGGTCGTTTCCTTTTTTTATGTCTTCCTTATTCTGGCTGTCTTTAGTGACGTCCGTCTTGTCTCCTTGCGGTAGCACTATAGGCAAAGTGTTTCTGCCATCCAATGCAGCAAGCACCTGGTAAGGAGTTCGCAGCCTGTTTGGGGTTCTTTTGGAGGGGTTTGACTGTGTTTTTAGTGTTATTCCCAATCAATGTTTTGTGCTAGATTGTTTGTAGAAGGCACTGCATTTGTGGTGTAGTCGTTTCTTTATTTCTGTCCTTTTTCCCCTCTCCTACCACCTTCATAGCAATTGGTTGAGGCTCCCTCGGCCTGCTCCACCCTCCATTTTTGTTTCCCTGCTGATCTCCCTGACCCACCCCCCACCCACCTCATCCCTGATAGGGCCATCCATCTCCAGGAAGTACTCTCAGAAGTGAGCCCCAGGGCACCCCTGCGCAGGCAGCTGGCTAAGGTCCAAAGGCAAAGGGCAGCTCCAATCCCGTTTGCCCTGTTTGCCCATGGATGCCCAATGACACCATCTTACCTGGTTGTAGCTGCTGAGATGGTTAAGGGTGGCGAATATAGCCATTACTGTCCTCCAGAAAACCCTGACACTGATTTATACGACTAAAATCAGAAGCTACAATCACATATTTACCCTATTGTATGCTGGATTTGCCATTATATTGTACCTTGTTGGACTCCGTGACCGCCGACTCAAATTCTGCCTCACTTGTACTCCCTCTTAAATTGATTCAGGTCATGTTTTCTCTAGTATAACCACTGCCAAATCTGGGTGATTTATAGCAACAGAGCTTCTGTAGATTATAGGCGATTTACACTTAACAGCCAGCTGCACCCAGGTTGCATAGTATAGTAAGCCTCTGATATATCGAGGTGAGGTATTACAACACAATATCTATTTCCTATAATAGCACTATATAGCCACAGTTGAATGTGGGTGAAACCCATATATAGACTTTGCTGTTGTTCGAATCCTGGTAGGCCTTAAGAACCACATCCATTGAATACAGCTGCACTTTAGATACCACATCTAGCTGCATTCTAAGTGCTGCATATACCTTGCCACTAGCTGTTTTTTAGGTACTGCGCCTTTATTGAACCCTGCAGTATTTTAGGTACTGCATATTGTGATGAATCAGTAACGATTCCCCCAGAAAAGCTGGTCTGGGACACTTCTCATGTGGCCAGGGAAAAGGCAGATGCTTTCTGATTCCGACCCCAGGGTGGTGTTCTGCGGGTGGATCACATGGGGGGGGGGCAGGTCAGGAGGAATGTCAAACCCCCCTGTTCAACTTCTCCCAAGACCCCAAACTTCTAATGTCCTATTGCAAAATAGAAGTTCGAAAAACTGATTTTTGCATAATGGACTTTGCCGTACTGGGACTGAGAAGAGGGCTGAAGCAGAACAAAACGTGCAGCTTGTTAATGGGAATTACCCACACCTGAGGGAGACTGGGAGGCTTAAAAAGCCCCCTCGGTGCGGGCCATTAGTATGCAGAAGGAGCAGAGCAATAGTCGTGGGTGGAGGAGTTGGGAACGCTCCACATTGCAGCAGAAGCAGAGACCGGAGGAGAGAGAAGACGCTGTGACCATTGTCGAGTGGCGAGCATTCACTGGTCCTGAGAGGGTATTCGCCTCCGGAAGCCTTAATTGCAGAGGTCGTGCAGCGGGACGCATTAAAGAAGGAAGCTTGCCTACTGGAGACCTGTTTTGCAGCAGCAAGGAGCGAAAGTGCAGAAAGCTTTCCTTCCTGTAAGGTTATCTCTAGTGGAAGGCGAACACCGGAGAACCTCTGGTCAAAGGAAGGTTTGTGTGCAGGTGGCACAGTTGGCGGCAGATTGAAAGCAGCAGGTTGCTGGATTGCGAGGAGTGGCTGAAATGAGGAACCTGCAAGGAGCGAGGGAAACTGATGTGCAGCCTTACCTGGCGAGTTCACAACTGATTGTGACACCAAAGTGCTCCGTGACTGCTCACGTGCCCACTGCAGGAACCTCAATGGTAAAAAGTTATTGCGTATGTGTAAAAGTAAACCAGAAGGCAATTTTGAATACCGAACTGGCAGAAAACAGAGAAAACCTTATTGTAGAAAACCTACTGACCGTGACTTTACGCAAGAGAGGTTATTTAAAACCCAGAAAACCAATGCGGCAATACTTCTAGAACATAAGGCAAACTACCATTACCAAAGCCAAGGCAATTCAAAACCAACAAACATTGCCAACGTCAGGAGGGAGCAAATGAGGTTTTCAAAGTTGGTAACGCTTATTGTACATATTTGAAGAAATATATAACAAAAGCTGATATAAACCTACATTGCCAAAGCAAAGGAAGAAGCAGAATAAATACCTATTATTGTCAGTGTTCGGATGATGAAGAGTTGGGGAAACAAAAGTGGCAAGAAGGCTGCCCTTCTGAAAAAGGTTATTCAGAAGGAGAGTGCAAAGGTGTACTAAAGACCAGCAGTGTGAATTTTGCCTTCCCTGAAGAATTGCTTAACACCTGATGTTATAAAGTGAAAAACACTTTAAAGCTGCTACAAGCTAATATGAACCACAGTGTGAGAAACCTGAAGGTGTCTCACCCGCTAGTCCCCGGAAGTCTCTAAGGTGGCCAGGGCACAGCAATTGCCTTTGGATCCAGACCCTGGGGGTGGACAAGTGTGGGAGGATCACCTGGGTGAGGGGTCTTCTGGGAGTGCGACAACTGATGGTGAGATGCGGTATCTCCCCCCCCTTTACCACCTTTCCCCCATCCTACATGGTAGGATATTCAGGAACTTTACCCCCCCCCTTTCCCTTCACGAACACTTTCACACAGACAGCCAACTCTTGGAGAAAACAGACTCGCACCCGAGCATTGTACCAGACATGTTGCACTACTATGGTCAGGCAAGGTCAAGCAATTATTGATAACCACTCACACCTGACTTCCATTAAACTTCCCCAAATGAATAAAAGGTGGAGCACGAGAGCCCACTCTGAGTGAGGCAAAGCACACGAAGGAACAGCATTTTCCAGAATGCAGCTGAATGAGGGAATAAAGACGGTAAACCAAGAAGGGTGCGCAAGGAAGGAGATTCCCTTGTCCTTTCCAGCGAGAAACCTTTACTTTCCAGAATCCTTCTGATTAAAATGCTTAAAACTAGGAAATCAGACTTAATAATTCTGCATTGTGTGTCGGAGATACCCAGGGCCCTCCTGCATGGCTGACTAAGTCGGGGAGGCGCAGCAGCTGCTGTGGTACCGTCCTTGGCTCCAGGATCAAAGCCGCGCCAGAGAGCTCAACACAGCCAGTGAGTCGGGAAGACCAATGCAAGACTGGCCTGTGTTGAAGTCAAGGTTTCAAGCAGCATCATTGTATAAAGAGCACAAGAATGAAGATTGGTGACGTGTGTGATGAAAGACGCGAGGAAAGCTTAGTTGCTGATGGATGTTTGAACTTTAACAGAGTATGACACAATACCAGCCACTGAGCGCACTCGCGGTGCTGTACCACTCTATCGAAGGTCTCTGTGGTATCCAGTCAAGAAGTGGCAGAAGCGAAAGTAGAATCTGAGAATGAGAAATTAAGTGAATCGAAGTGGTCCTGTGACGATTTAAGCACAATCCATCGCACAACCGAAAGTCTTCGATTTGTGATATAAAGAGGAAAGCTTAGAAAGTGAGATTACACGATCTGAGCAAGAACGAGGGAGACCAAGTATGAGCATTGTGCCTTTATTATTATTTTATTGTCGTAGCTTGCTCCCATCCTTAGATTTAGGGTTAGATAGACGTTCGACCAACCCATTGAAGTTCAACAAACACAAGTGATCACAGTTCAAGGGTGTCTGTCTTCACTGTTTGATACCATGCTTTCCTCACAACAGAGACACTTGTAGTTTTTAAATGTTACTGTTTGGGCAGGGCAGTATACCCGGACAGAGGACTTAGAAGTAGTAGGCCCGGCATGGGAGTAAACCAGGTGTGATTGAAGTAGTAGGCCTGGCATGGGAGTAAGCCAGGTGGAAGTTGAAGTGCTGTGAAGTGGTGTTAACAAATTATCCTGACAAACATTCATTGCTGAAGCAAAACTTGTATAAAACTGCTACGGAAGTGTTCTAAATCTTCAGGACTAATATTTTGTTGCAGTAGCATCCTGACGGTCAATGTATGTTAAAATTGATGATCTAATTATATATCTTTGGTTTATGCGAAGATGGTTTAAGTCTTCATATTACAAGTGGAAGAGAAGGAACCATTGATGAACAATTCGGAAGTGTTGGAACTTTTTTTTAAGTTTGAGCCACAAAGAACTGTGTTGCAACTTTTGTTACAAAACAGAATATCGTTATTTCTTTTGGAACTGTGGAACAGAATCCTGCTTAAATCTGGGGAAGGGAAATTCACCCAGATTAAAAAGAGAGACTGGTACATTATGGTGAACTTAATTGTTGTATTTTTGTTGCCTTTTAACTGCCATGCATTACCTTGTTGAGTTACTGTATGTATAAGTGTGAGGGACAGAAAACTTTTGTTGAAGTGTTTCCTTTAAATTGTTTTAGGCAGGGAAATCCTTGTCAGGGTAGGGTTAGCGAGGCGTTCATCCAACCGTTTGAGGTGATAAAATAACTTTGTGAAGGTTTTTCAAAAGATGTCATCTGCCTCACATTTCTGACCCATCACAATATGTATTGAAACAAGCTGCATTTTAGGTACTGCATACATATTGAAACGAGCTGCATTGTAGGTTCTGCACACATCTTGAAACTAACTGAGCGCACAAAGGTTTACATTGCTGTTGGCCCCAACCACTGTTCAAATCTTGCCACACTCAGACTGCACACCACGCTGTAACTGCTTTAATCTCTACTGCGCCTAAAGGTTTAATGTGTTGTTGATGCCTCTCGCTGTTTAATCTTGCTGCATTCATAAACGCACATTGTGACTGCTTTAATACTTGCTGCACACAAAGGTTTAAGTTGCTGTTGGTCCCAACCACTGTTCGAATCTTGCCACACTCATACTACACACCATGACCACTTTAAACTCTGCTGCACTCTTAGCCTCAAGTGCGGTTGATCCCTTGCGCTGTTTAATTCTTGCTGCATTCATAAACGCACATTGTGACTGCTCTAATACTTGCTGCACACAAAGGTTTAAGTTGCTGTTGATCCCGACCACTGTTTGAATCTTGCTGCATTCAAACACCACACCGTAACTGCTCTAAATTCTGCTGCACTCAAAGGTTTAAGTGTCAGGTATAGGGCTTACCTGAGGTTTTTGTGTAGACGCAGACGTAGACGAAGTTCTGGTTGTCCATTGGTCCCACAGACATGAATCCCGCAGGTAGGGGCGGTCCTCTCTGGTAGCCACACCGCCTGTTACTGGCTGCAACAGCCAGTGTGAACCCCCGAAGCGAATGCCAGAATCAAAGGGAAAAACCAAAAAGGGGTATAAGAAGCATTTTAAGGCAGATGGTGTTTCCTGGGTAATGATTATTGGCAGAGAGCGAATATCACAAAAGGTTATTGGCGGGTTAATGCAGGCTGAGGAATACTGAGATGAGAGGATATACGAAGACCGACAAAACAGGAATGAACGAAAAATTATAGGCAATCCAAGGAAATGGGAGTAAACGTTGAATGGAAAAATACAGGAAGGAACACGAATAACTGGACTAGCAAAACAGAAGCAGAAGGAACAACCCCAGAAGCGGGAGCAAATGAAAGGGAAAACAAATCAGCTGGGAAGTATGAGGGTCTAGGAAATAAGGCAGTGCTGAGCTAATGGTGCCAAAGTTAGCTAAGGATTGAGAGGCTTGGTAATGCATTCCTGAGTGGACTTTATGGAAACGCTGCACGAACTGCAGCGCTGCAGTGCCTGCCAGTGACACAGCATTCTGGCGTCTAGTGCTAAACAGAGAAACAGGAGAGGCACGGCAATGCATATCCGCCATGTTGGATGAGGCAAAGAATGCTGTGCGAGCGATACGAATAGTCCTGGAAGGCCGAGTTATCCACCTTGGCCACAAGGACCATCGTAAACCTGGGTAACACATGACATTAAGGTGCAGTTGATTCCTCTCATTGTTCGAATCTCACCACACTGTATCCTGAGTTTTGTAACTCTCACTCCCCATCTTGTAGAACACAGAAGTAATCACCTGCTGCAACATTGGCTAACGCCCCCCTAACCCTACAAAGGTAAGGTTACACTCAGAACCCAGATAACAAGACTTTGAGAATCTTGATAATACTGCATTCCGACACAGCTCATTTTCCACCACGACTTCAGACCCGAACCCTTCATATCTTTACTACACCCAATTACACCAACGCAGTGTATGTCTCCCATATGGCAGACCTGACAGTGCTCCGCCTACATCCCCAACCTAGCACTGGATCACCATTGAGCGGTCCTCAACTCAGGGCACCAAACTCTAGCACAAAACCCAACTACATAAAAAAGAAATTCGCCACCGCGAAGCAGCTCGGGATTACTACAAGGGACCACTGCCTCTGTGAACCCAACACCAGCACATAACCCAACTACCACAGAGAGGGCTTTGCCACTGTGAAGCAATATTGGGACACCACAGGGTGGCCTTTGCCACTGTAAACCCCACTAATCACAAAATGCAACAAATATAGACAGGCCTGAAGCAGAGTTCTACATAGCACGGCATGCTCAAACCAAACCAAAAGGAAACCAGGAATGCATGGAAACATAACTGGACACCAGGAAATAATCTACCCCTTGAGGGCACAAGCCCTTGGTAAGCAACAAACGTACATCACAAACTTAAAAGGAAACCGTGAAAGTGAGGAATTATAACTGGGGACCAGGAAGCCGCTGACGCAAGTGGGTACCCGCCCTTGGGAAAACTTATGTTACAAACTCAAATCAAACAATAAATACTTAACCCGACATGCCTCAATGCAAGAAAGACAAAGAAGCAAGAAAGAAAAACGGAAACAGGAGGTAAACCACTACCCAGCAGGATGGAACCTACGCACCAGAATTCACACCACCAAGAAAGACAGTAGGGACACCACTAAATCGACTAAGAGTACAGACCAAGAAAAGAGCAAACATGGAATACATCTCATGCTACCTCTCCATCTACGAGTCCAATTTAGTGCTTAACCCAAACAAACCTGGATCCCACAGGGCACCAAAACAAAAACAAATACACCAAAATGCAAAACATAGCAACTCAGAAAACACCCTTAGAAAAAACGCTAATAAGAATTGGAGGCAAACGCAGGTCCATAACCATTATCATGCCCTACATTACCAAAGAGTGGAATAAAGAGCCCACGTAACAACAAGCCACCAGGCACAAAACTAAGCAGCCTTGCCATCAACCTAATTAGACTACTCAACGAGGTGACAGAACACCCAAGAACAATCCCAACAAACACCACACTGGCTGGGACGCACGAAAGAATAGACAACCCACAAGGGAAAATAGATAAACTGCACTGCAGCGTAGTCAACGTAAGATCTATTTCGAAGGGATTGTGTCCTCCGACGTATTCCTTATCTTTGATATACGTTTCCAGCCTGCTAGCCTCGGAAATTTTTTCTCTGTAGAGGGCGCTATGAGTCGACGTCCGCCGAGTCGATGTCCCTCGACGGCCACCGTATCAGCGCCGACGTCACCATGCCCATGAATAGACACGCGCTGCGTCCGTTGCTCAGTTCCGTTTTTCCACGCTTCGTGGGGCCTCGGAACGTCGTTGTTCAGTCAGTTTATCTAAATCTAATTCGACGAATATTCCTTATCGTTCTCGATGGCTTCTTCATCAGAACCGACGACGCTGCTATCCGGCTTCAAGAAATGTCGAGACTGCGGTAAAATAAATGTCAATAACGGATCCACACAGGGTCTGTTTATGGTGCGTGGGGTCCGAGCACCATTGTTCGGAGTGTGAGGACTGTATGTCCATGACGGCGAAAGCCCTGAAGGAGCGAAAGGGGAAGCTCGAGAGAGGTAAGTCAGCCAAAACCTCCTCGAAGGTTTCATCGGTCGAGGCATTCGTCTCCTCGCCGTCGAAAACACTCCCATTCTAGATCTCGAAGCAGCTCCCACCATTCGTCGAGATCTCGACACTCAAAAAAGAGACGTCGAAGGTCCCATTCCTCGTCGTCTTCGGTGTCCCCAGAAAGAGTTTCCTGTCCCACTAAACACAGTTCTCAAACCGAGTGGGAGGAATTCAGAAAGAAAATGTTAAGCGTCTTCGAGAACGCGGCCTCGACCCCCTCGAAGACAGCTGAGGGTGATACGTTGGGTGAAAAACCCAAAAAATCAATACGCCGCGAGTCGCAGCACCCGGCGAAACATTCCACCCGAGAGCGCCATGAGCCATCGGGTAAGAAGGCACCGTCTTCGACGCTGTCGTCGAGGGTTCCTTCGCCGTCGTCGAAGATTCCCTCGAAGCACGGGTCGGCACTATCGATGCCGTTGTCGAAGGGTTCCTTGACGCATCGGTCATTCGACTCGACGCCATCGCCGACATCGACGCCGATGAAAGAGAGGACCAAGGCTCCACAGCCAACGGGGTTTTCAAGGGCCTCCGGCACGAGGCCGAGACCGTTGTCGATGCCCTCGAGTAGGATCCCGATCCTCTCGAATTCTTCGAGGCCCCTTTCAGTTTTTTCGACGCCATTTTCGGCGCCTTCGAGGCCGGTTAGATCGGCGTCGACGACGTCGACATTTTCTCGTCCGATAACGACGAGTTTGGCTCCTTCAGCCCTAGAGATGGCCTTTACTCCATTTCAGAGAGAATACCCTGGTCTTTCTTCAATTTATGAAGAAAGAGAAGACTCTGACCAAGAAACTTTGGTTTACAGAGATCCTCACTGCCTGCTGCAGAGGATTTCACCTCTGAAGAAAGGAGGCTGAAGGAACTACAGGACTCACTTCATGAGACCAGTGGACTTGACACTTCCCCAGAAGTGGAATTTGTAAAGCCATACCCAGGGGAACATGCAGAAACACCATATAGAACCCTGATGGCAAGAATAATTGAGTTTATGGGTTGGTCTGCGCCTTCAGCTGTTTTCCAACAGGATGATCTAACGGATATATTGGACAAAGGCCCACAGGAGGACCCGGTGGTCCCCTTCCATGAAGCCCTACAAAGAAAAATTGCTTCCAATTGGGAGACTCCCGAAGTCATCCCAGCAGTCAATAAAAGACTGTCGACAAAGTATAGGGTAGCGGCTGCTGACCCTGAATACCTGTCAAAACACCCGACCCCAGAGAGCCTGGTGGTTCAAGTGGCAACTTCATCCAGCAGTAGGACTGCTTACCCTACTGTCCCACAGGACAGGGATGATAAGAGGTACGAGTCTATGGCAAAGAAAGTCTTCTCTGCTTGTAGTATGGCGTTGAAGTCCATCAACGCCACCTGTACGCTCGCCAGGTTCAGTCACACATTATGAGTGTGTGCTTCATCAGCGGCTGACTGCATACCCGATGGAGAGGAGAAGGAAGCCTTCCTTAACATCATTCAAGATGGCAAAGATGCCATGTGCGAATCTCTTCAAACTGGCATCGATTCCGCTGACAGTATCAGCAGGGCCATGGCGGCTAGTGCAACAATCCGCAGGCATGCGTGGTTGCGAAAGTCTGGCTTTGCTCCAGATGTACAGGCCAGACTTTTGAATATGCCCTTTGACGGCTCTTCGTTATTCGGAAAAAAGGCTGATGACAGTCTGGAAAAGTTACAGACTTCTAAAGCAGCAGCAAAATCCTTAGGAGCTGCTATCCGCCAAACTCCTTTTCGCCCCTCAGGAACCTCTGGAAGAGGAAAGTCCTTTCGCTATTATTCCGCATTCGGAAAAGGCAGAGGACAGCCGGCTCAAAGGGGCCAAAGAAGATCCACCCGAGGTGAACGGGTCAAAGGTACTAAGATCGCAGCAGCAGGTGCCTCTTTACCCTCGGCATCTGCATCAGCCGCCCCCAAACCACTCGGAGGCCTTTGCACACAAGACACCTGTAGGGGGCAGGTTAACTCACCATCTGACGGAATGGCAGGCTATAACGTCAGATGCTTGGGTGTTGGAGACAGTTGCCCAAGGTTACTGCCTACCCTTTCTACACATCCCTCAGTCATCCACCGGGGAACAGCTCCCGAAAAGTTCCAGATCCGCTCCTCTTGCAGGAAATTATGGACCTGCTAGAGAAAGGTGCCATAGAACCAGTACCTGTAGCGGACAGGAACAAGGGCTGGTACTCCCCCTACTTTCTCATACCAAAGAAGGACGGAGGACTGAGACCCATCCTGGATTTACGAGAATTGAACAAGTTCCTCAGGAAGGACAAGTTCAAGATGGTAACTCTCTCTCAGATCCTTCAGGCCCTCCAGCTCCAGGACTGGCTGGTATCTCTGGACCTTCAGGATGCTTATTTCCATGTGCCAATCCATCTCAAGTACAGGAAATACCTGAGGTTCGCAATTGGCAACTCTCATCAATTTCGAGTTCTGCCATTTGGGCTGACCTCCGTCCAGAGGGTCTTCACCAAGCTGATGTCGGTAGTGGCGGCGAGTCTAAGGAGGGAAGGGAGCCACGTCTATCCCTTCCTGGACGATTGGCTGATCAGGGCCTTATCTTCGGAACAGGCCCGGACCCAGCTAGATTATGTCTGCCTCTTCCTTCACAGACTGGGCTTCTCCCTCAATTTAAAGAAGTCACAGATGATACCATCTCAGAGACTCCAGTTCATTGGAGCAGTCCTGGACACTTCCCTGGGAAAAGCCTCGCCACCAGAGGTGAGGGCTCAAGATATTCTACAGATGGTCACCAAGTTTCAAAATGCCCAACGTCTCCCAGCCTTCGACTTTTTGAGGTTGCTAGGCCTCATGGCCTCCTGCATCTTCCTTGTGCCAGAGGCTCGCCTGAGAATGAGATCTCTTCAGTGGGCACATTCTCAGGGAGAATGTCAGACCTCCTCCGGATTCCGGACAAGGTAGCCCACGACCTTCAGTGGTAGGCCTATTCAGAGAACATCTTGAAAGGAGAACTGTTTTGGCAACCATGGCTGGAGATAACAGTAGTCACAGATGCCTCGCTCACAGGGTGGGGAGCCCAGGCCAACGACTTGACCATCAGCGGTCGTTGGTGTCCATCGGAGTCCAGACTACACATCAACCTATTGGAGCTGAGAGCGATCAGACTAGCGCTGAAAGCTTTCCTGACATCAGTACAAGGGAGAAATGTCCTGATAATGACGGACAACACGGTGGCCATGCACTACCTCAACAAAAGAGGAGGCGTAGGTTTACTACCACTGTGCAGAGAGGCAATGCAGCTCTGGTTTTGGGCAATTCGGGAAGGAATCTCTCTATCGGCAGTCCATCTAGCCGGAGAGAAGAATTTGACAGCGGAAGCTCTCAGCAGGCAGAGCACAGTCTCCCACGAATGGGAGCTAGCTCAGGAAGTCCTTCAAGAGATCTTCGCCCTTTGGGGAACCCCTCAGGTGGATCGGTTCGCCACAAGCACCAACAGGAAGTGCGATCTGTTCTGTTCAAGGGAATTTCCCCAGAGAGGAGCTCTGGGAGACGCGTTCGTAGTGGACTGGGAGTTTCCACTCCTCTACGCGTTTCCACCAGTCCCTGTTATTCCTCAAATGATCAGGAGGTTGAGAAGATTCCGGAAAACCATGATCCTAATTGCCCCGGACTGGGCCAGGAGAGCGTGGTACCCGGACCTTCTAGGTATGTCCATCTGTCCTCCAATCCGTCTTCCACTCAAAGAGAAGCTTCTCTCGCAGAAGGGAGGTCGGGTTCTCCATCCAGACATCAGAACCCTCAACCTTCACGCTTGGCTTCTGAAAGGTTGAGGTACAAGGATTGGGATCTCCCTGATGACGTCATGGAGGTGTTGCTTTCGGCCAGAAGACCAGCAACAAAGTCTTTATACCGCTGCCGTTGGAACAAGTTTTGCAGCTGGTGTAGGGAAGAGAATATCGACCCTTTTTCATGCGGTACACCAAGGGTGCTATCGTTTCTACTCTACTTGGCAAACTCAGGCCTTCAAGTTGGCACTGTAAAAGGCTATCTCGCAGCACTTTCTATCTTCAAGCGCACTGCAGAGGAACCATCATATTTAAAGATTCCTCTAGTGGTACAATTTCTCAAGGGTCTGACTAATGTTTACCTTCCAAAACCATTCCAGGTTCCATTATGGGACTTACATTTTGTCTTAAACTTCTTAATGGGCACTCCATTCGAGCCACTTCACTCTTGCGCATTAAGATTTCTCACACTTAAAACTGTCCTACTTGTAGCACTAACATCGGCTAGAAGGGTGAGTGAGCTTCAAGCTCTCTCCTGTAAACCCCCACATACAATCTTCCACAAGGACAAGGTTGTCCTCCAGGTGAAGCCTAATTTTCTCCCAAAGGTAGTTTCTGAATTCCATATTACTCAGAAAATTACCTTGCCTTCATTCTACCCTCCTCCCCATCCGGGGAAAGAGGAGGAAAGGCTACACAGGCTGGACCCTAGGCGAGTTCTCAGCTTTTACATCAGCAGAATGGCTAGAATCAGGCAAGCAGACCAGCTGTTTGTAGGATACTCAGGTCACAAGTTGGGACTACCCATAACAAAACAAACCATCTCCAGGTGGATTATCTTGGCCATCCTGGAATGTTATAGACTAGCAGGGAAAGAGCCACCCCAAAACCTCAGGGCTCATTCAACCAGGGGTATCGCAGCTTCTTGGGCTCTCCAGAGAGGGGTATCGATCCGGGACATATGTGTGGCTGCCACATGGTTGTCCGCACATACATTCACAAAATTTTACAACCTGGATTCCTCCGCTGCTCAAGAGACCAGATTTGGCAAAGCCGTATTACACTTGGTCCATCCCTAAAGGGATATATAACACTATCACTCCCTCCTCCAATTACATACCACTGCTATGGGAGTCTATCAAAGATAAGGAATACGTCGGAGGACACAATCCCTTCGAAGAACAAGTTACTTTCTTACCTGGTAACGTTCTTTCGACGGGATGTTCCTCCGACGTATTCCTTATCGCCCCTCCCATCCATCCCCGCAGTGATAACTTCCCTTGTGGTTGCAGCTTTCGCTCCTTCAAGGTTACTAACCAATTCAGGCATGTCTTTCTTATACTACAAAACGGAACTGAGCAACAGACGCAGCGTGTGTCTATTTATGGGCATGGTGACGTCGGCGCCGATACGGTGGCCGTGGAGGGACATGGACTCGGCGGACGTCGACGCGCAGCGCCCTCTACAGAGCTAAGATTTTACGAGGCCACCAAGCTGGAAACGTATATCAAAGATAAGGAATACATCGGAGGAACATCCCGTCGAAAGAAAGTTACCAGGTAAGAAATTAACGTCTAAACACAAAACAGAAATATGACTTCCTAAGTGAGGGAGGAACAGACACACTTTTCCTCACAGACACATGGCTATCAGACAACTACAAATAGATTGCGGACAAAGCCATGCTGGACAACCTCAAACGAATACATACTAACAGACAAAACCGAAGAGTAGGCGGAATCGCAGTGGTGCACAAAGAGCATGTCATGATGCCTACCCCCGGGGACCCAGCCCAAGTCCAGCAACCCCGGAAGCAGGCGTATTCTAAGCAAACTCAACAACCCCTGCTAGGGGCTATTTGAGTGTAGTCCTGGCGCCTATGGCTCCTATGGCGCCAGGCTCATATGGAGAGTCAGTCCTCATAGATTAAAACTTACCTGATGCAGACCATGCTGCAAGAGCTCCAAGCCTAAAGAGGCTTGGAAGGGACTACTTTACCTAGGGACTATTTTTTACTAGGGTGGGGCTGGGGGGGAATACTTACCTGGGACTACTTTGGAGGCTATTTAAACCACGCCCGAAGAGCAGCACACGCTTCGCGTTATTCTGCATCCAGCAACGTAACGCTCACCGTGCCTGCAAGTCTGCATCCAGTCTTCTGCCACGCCCGCCTTGAGTCTGGAGCTCCTAGAAAAAGGGAGAAAGAAGGAGAAAAGGTTAGAACAAGAGCAATACCTTTGATCCTTACCTGAATTCCCGATCCATCGCGCCTTCAAGCTGGAAGAAAGAAGTTATTTTATGCGCGACGCCTCGCATGCTGCAGCGCCACACTGAACTCACCGGCCTTCGCAGCATCTTCACATTCCACCACATCCTTCTGCATGTTCCCGCCGCACTACGGCACCCAAAGGGGAAGACAAGAATAGCAAGGTGAGCCAAGGGAATACACAGAGGCGATATTAGTTAGCCCCCATAGACTTACCTGATTTTACCACCGGGGTACTATTCTTCTTCACGGGTCGGCGCAGCTTCCACAGCATCATCGCCGAACCCCGGCCACTAAGGGGAAACAAAAGGACAGCAAGGTGAAACAAAGGGAAAAACAAGGGGAAACCTCCTCACTACAATAGACTTACCTGATTTTACCGCCAGAGGTATTATTCCCCAATACTTCATACTTTCTCTGAGCGCCTGAATAAGGGAGAAAGCAACAGGTTACATATTGACATTACTTTATCGAACTGTGTTGGATAATGCAAATCCTTACCTGAATATTACCTGTTGCTATGACAAACTCTTCGCTAGGGTCAAGCTGCAACCTGCAAGGAATCGGACAAGAGTGAAAGTCAGACATTTGAACTCTTACGTACTACATACTTACGGCGTCTTGCCGGGAATCTGAGTCAATATTGTTCTGGAACTCACCAATTCCTTCGAGCCAGTGAAGTAACTGGTTATCTATGCACCCCTGCGCTCAATGCAGGATGGAGAGCTCATCTTTCCAAACCATCAGGTGAGACTATAAGAGGGGACATCAAAGGTGATCAGTGGGGAGAACAGCGGGAGTGGGGGGGGGTGTTAACGCTCAACTCCACGGGTGGTTAATTTCCTTTCTCCATTTGCAGAAGAACATTCCTACGGGCCAAGCAAACGAAGCTTGGTGGGCCAGTCCAGTCCGTCATCTCGGCACTACGCGTCACATTGGTGGAGACCGCAGCTGTCCAGTTCAGATCGACGCCCCTGTGGGAGCCAGGTGAGCGTAACAGAGCACATCGGCACCATGCCCCTTCCCTCAACTGACAGAAGACTTTGATCTCTCCTTGTGAAGACCAAACTCAGCGACGACGAAAACACAGTATTCCTTCTGATCTACAGGCCGCCATCCTACAACCCGAACTATGCAACGAAACTCCCCGACTCCATCGCCAACCTTTCCACCTAGCATGATAACCTTATCATCTGGGGAAACGTCCACATCTGGTTTGAAAGCGAAAACAAAAACACAGCAAACTTACTCTGCACCCTCCTGGAAACACTACTTCAAGCAAATGGTAAACGGATTTACCCACAATGCCAAACACACCTTGGACGCAATCTTCTGCAGAGAAGGACTCTGTATCTGCCCCACCGATACCAATGGTATGGAGTGATAGCTACCTGATACCATTCTCTGTCAAACTTCAAACATGCATACTGTTCAGAAATGCAATATTACACACCACAATGAAAAGAAACAGGAAGAGTCATGACTTGGTATCCTCATCAGATCTCCTGGAATCGTTGCAACTAAACATTGCTGAGCTGAGCAGAATGACCCCAGACTCAGCAGGAAAAATACTCAACTCCTGGATCACCAAGGCCCTAGACCAACTAGCACTGGCAAAACCATTCAAAGCCAGAGCAAAAAAGATGGCAGCAAGGTGATTCACTAAGAGCTGAGAGAACTCAAAAAAACAAACGTAAACTGGAAAAAATATAGATAAACCATTACAGTCCATTTGACAAAAATACCAAAGACAACTCGGAATATAGAAATCGGCAGCCCTCAAAGCGAAGAAAAATACTACGCCACAAGAATCGAATCGGCAACAAATCTGCAAAAAGAACTCTTCAGAAAGATCAATGAGATCAAAAACCCTACATCCAGCAACAAAGGCATCATTTCATCACAAGCACTATGTGAACTCACCATCTACCTTACAACAACAATTAAAACAATCCAACAGACCATAGGAGCAAGCCGCAAAACTATAAACACAACCACAGAACCACTGACAACTGGAGATCCACCAACACAGCAAGACTCGTCCGATTTGAACCAATAGGCGAATATGTTTTCTTCACACTTACAAAGGACAGCAACCTCGCTGGATCTATGAGTGACCCTTGCCCCCTGGGCATCTACATGGAATTCATCAACCACAGCACCCCAGCATCACACTTCTGGCTTCTGATGAACCTATCCCTAAACACAGCAATAGTATTGAAATAATTCAAAACAGCTGCCCTAGCCGGCGAAAAATACTGGAGAACCATGTACATACAATTCTACTTAGCTACTTAGAAACTAATTGAATACTTGACCCCTCCTAAGTCGGCTTCAGACCCATGAGAGGAACGGAATCGGCACTCCTATCCATATGGGACAACAACAAAATAAATGCAGACAACGGCACCCAATCTCCCCTCATACTACTGGACATATCAACGGCGTTCGACACAGTCGCACAACACTAATCGAAAGACTGGAGGAATGCAGTGTAAAAGACTCTGCCTTAAATTGGGTAAAATCCTTCCTTCCAAATTAAACTGAAAGAACCTACCTGTCGCCTTTTACCTTAAACACCAAAAACATCTCATGTGTGGTGCCACAAGTCTCCAGCCTCTCCCCTCCTCTCTTCAACATCTACATGTCCCCTGTGATGAATCCTGCAGAGTCCTCGCGAAGACTCTACCTAAAGTCTCCTTCCATATGGCCTGGGGAAGGCAACCACTACATGATCCCGACCCTGGGGGTTGTATTAGCCGGGAGGATCATCTGGAGGAGAAGGTCCCCAAGGGAATGGGAAAATTCTGTTCAGAGAGATGCAGTGTTTGCCAGCCATTACATATTCCGCCATCATAGATGCTTCCTCCTCAGCGGAAGACAGTCGGAGGGAGCTTTTCTTTCCCAAAGCTTATTATTCTGTTGGTGGTGAAAACTGTTATCACCCATCATTTATTGGGAGTAATAATCCCTCTTGTAAAGCCACTCATATTCATGTAGGTAAAAGCTACGTGATCAACAAAGGAATGTTAAATGTGAGTCTTGAAATATTAACAGCTCTAAAACTCTAATTTCCATGTAAAAACAAACCACTCAGTAAAACCATTAAGCAAAAACGTATAATACTCATTTAAAAAAGGCAATAAAGGATAGAAAGGAATGTGATAACAATATTCTCATTAAAAGAAGCAAGTTGAACCTGCCCGAAGTACTGGAACGAAAAAGAGAGATGCAGAGGCACTGAACTGCAAGTTGCAGCCTGATGGAGTTAATGACTCACACCTGAGGGAGACTAAGAGGCTTAAAAGGCACCCTCAGGTGCAGACCAGAGGGAGTAGCAGAAAGAGCAGTAGTGGGAGATGGAATGATTGCAGTAACTCCACGCTAAAGAAGAGTGGAGACGCCGGAGCCACCGTTGATTGCCAAATGGATGCTGGCTCTGAGAGGGTCTTTACCTTCAGAGAACGTGAATCCAGAGGTCACGCAGTGGGAAGCATGGTTTATGGAAGCTTTCCCCCTGGAGATCATAACTGCAGAGGTTGTGCAGTGGGAAGCTTGAAGGTAAGAAGCGTTCCCCTTTTTGAAGCAGGCTCTGGTGGCAGACGAGCACCTGAGTATTGGGAGCAAGGATTGCTCCATTTCTGAACGGCGCGGGCCGCAGAAAACCGAGAAGTGTATGCCGGGACAAGTAGACCTGAAGAAGCAGAGGCCCTGAAGGCAGCTGAGCGAGCGGACGCGCAAGCAAGATCCAGTGAGTTCACTAGAATACTGTGACCCCGGAGCTCTCCATGATCGGCCGCTGGTCAGGCACGGGAACTATTAATGCCGAGCAGATGTAAAAATTGTGAAGTGGCAGAACATTGAGTTTTTTTTAATAACGTACTGATGTAAAACAGCATAATAAGTATTTTGAATATTGAACGTATGTAAAGCAGCATGATGATCATTTTGAATACTAAGCTGATACGAAGAGGAGGAAGTGGCAGAATAAGAACTTGGCGAATAGGCCAGAAGGATGTCATTGTGTTGATGGGGGTCAGAATAATTGCCAGAAACAAGAGAAGGCAATATTAATAGAAGCCAATACAAACAAGCATTGCCAAAGCCAAAAGAGGGCAGTAGCAAAACAAGTTAAAAATATCCAACATGGCCAAAGACAAGAGAGGGAAATTAAGAAGCAAGTTGTTTGTAGACCCTATTGCCAGAGTAAGAAAGAAGGGGAACTGACCTAAACAAGCATTGCCTAATCCAAAGATGAGCACAAGTAAGAAAAGGCCATTATCAGCATTTGGTTAACACGAGTGGGAAAACAAGAGTGGCCACCCTTCTGACATGTGGCAATGAAAAGGGTGGAAGAAACAGCACCAATGGTTTTCATGTTTTCACAGTAGAAGCAGTCAACACTGATGTTGTGGAAAGTCAAGAGACTTTACAAGCTGTTTTGAAGCAAAGTGAACCACAGAAGTACTTGTAGTAGTAGTAGAAGAGGTTTTCATTGGTCCGGGTAGGCAAGTACACCAGGGCAGGGACTTTGTAGTGGTAGACCCTGCAGATGAGTGGACCAGGTAGGAGTCATTGAAGTACTCAAACTGTGGTTAAATCTTGTGGAGAAGAAGTGCAAAGACTACTGAATAATGTTGTGGACAGTTGTGGAATCATCCTGACCAAAAGTCTATTTGTTGAAACAGATGAACTATGGAAATATCCTTGTTATTTGAAAAGAGCTTGTGTTGAACTCTCTACCGACAGTGGAGAGATAAAGACTGGTTGAATATTTTGGAACTGTTGATTCAAGTCTGAGTAAGAGACATTGGCAGAACAAGAGGAAATGTATCCTTTAAACTTTCCTCTTTTGAACTGTGAAGAAAAACCTTGTTGCATCTGGGGACAGGGATTTCATCCAGATTTCAAGGTAAACCCATTAGCCGATGTTCATTAAATATAAATGTTATTTTGAATTGAATTGCCGTCCATTACCTTGTTGATTGTATGAAAAAGTGTGAGGGACAGATTCCTTTTGTTAGAGTGTTTCCTTAAGTTACTTTGATAGGAAGAGAAATCCTTGTTAGCGTATGGTTAGTATGGTGTTTGTCAACCCCATTTAAGTTAATAAAACGGTATTTCTGACCCCTCACATCCCCCTGGTGAAAACCATTTGAAACCATGGATTGACCGCCTACAACTATGCAGATGACCCTCACTCATTTTCAAGACAGCCACGACCCAAAAACCAAGCAACATCCTGAACAATTGCCTCACAGACATACACAGCTGGATGACAACTAACAACCTCAAATTAAAGCAGGGGTGTTGCTAGGTCTGGATAAGATCCAGGGCTATGCTAATTTTGGGACTGGCAAGACTGGGGCCTAGCTAGGCTTTTTGGTTGTAATCCCTGAGCTTCTCTCTGGGGCTACAAGCAAAAGACCTAGTGCTATAGCCCCCTCAACCACCTCACCCGAGCAATGCCTCTGCAACTGAGTCACAACTGGACTGGCCGACTGGCATGGGAACCCAACCGGAGACATCAAACATGGTAAAAATCCTAGGAATACTCATGGATAACAGACTCTCACTGGAACCACAAGTCAATGCTATTGCAAAGAAATGCTTCTACCTCCTGGGGCTACTTAGAGGAATGCTCCCCTACTTTTCCTTCCCACATAAAACCCTTACAGTCATATTCCTAGTTAAATCAAGAATCGACTATGCAAACAGCCTCTATCTTGGAATGTCAAAATAGCTCACCAAGATACTTTAACACATCCAAAACACTCTAGGAAGCATACTCCTGAGACTAAACGAAAGAGAGCACATCACACCAACTCTGAAAAGCCTACTTTGGCTCCTAGTAAATAAAAAAACTGCATTAAATTCAAAGCACCTGCATTGCCCACAAATCATTACGTGGATAAGGAGCCGAATTCCTCCAGGCCAAGATCAACCACTACCAACCAGGAAGAGACCGAAGATGAAGGGAGGACCCCCAAATCGAAAAGAAACAATACGAAAAAAGGAAATTCATAGGAACCGCATTCTCATGTCTAATTGCTAATCTAAGGAACCCAAAACTGAAGGAAATTAGGAATTCAGAAGACCACTCCACTTTCAGAAAATTACTGAAAACATGGCTATTCAACCCCCAAAGACCAGCATAAAATGGACACTGCTAGCAATACCAATGGAGACAGAAGGAAAGCCACCAACTACTAACCCCCAATTTCCAACTCCTCTCTAGCATACCCAAACGTACCTCAAACGATCCTTGGATCACTCTAAGTCACACTGAAACACGCAACCCTCACATCAACTACAAAACTAACTGCCGCAAACACCCAATCACTGGATGCTACCCATCCGGACACAATAGCCCCTGTTCGCACTATCCAAACATACCTAGAAACCAGACCTGCACTAGATGCCAGTTCCACCTGGTTCTACAAGCACCAACAGAAAAGCACAACCTCTATCCTACTCCCTTTTCCCTCACTGACCTACTCAACATACTCTATTACAGAACCACATAAGCGCCTGGAGACTATGTCGAAAAAGAGGGGAGAAAACGTAGGATTACGTAGAGGGGTACAACAATTAAAATGGATGTTGCCTTCTTGCTTGTTTCCTGTTTAGTAAAGCAACACCTTTTGTCAAAAAACTAGGTAGTTCAATTATTGAAGATACACTTCAGGTGCATATGGGTATAATCTTCCGGCCTTAGGAGACCTAACTCAACACTATCACACAATCCCTGTTGTCGCACTCTTAGAGGCCTAACACCTCCTACATAACAATTTTTCATGTCAAAAAGGAAAATCACTTATTTTTGTGTTAAATATCACAACAAAGTGTATATTACATAACCAGAAAGTACTCCTTCAATAGAAGACTGATCTCTTTAGTTTCAAAGTTATCAACCATCCAGATGTATTATAACATTTATCGATTATGATCCAACATTTTCCAATTATCCAACAAATGTTAGATGGATTCATACAAAGTAGAACTTCTTAAATTGGCACTGCAGGACAAGGTACATATTTCAACTGTAGCTTTTCTTCAACCTGGGGGAATTACTTTCTTTTTTAAGTAGCGCTGTTCGCTGCTTCGTGCTCTAAGATAACGAAGAGCTCTGGGAGTCCGCCCTGACGAAGGACGCATCGTCCGAAATGCATCGGCTCGGGCCTCTGCTAATTAAAGATCAAAATACAAACTTTTGTTGAACATTTGTAACAAGTGCAATCAAATAAACGGAATCACTAATTATTTGATGCAACCTCAATAGGTTGAACAGAGAACACAATATATATATATATATACACTTGCAACTAAAGATAGAACATTGAAGTAGTTTTCACTACAAATAGGGCATCTCCAAGCTCAGGGAGAGTCTCAATGAGCAAACCCTGCCTTGGAATTACTTTCTTCCCCAGGCTTCTTGGCTTTTCCCTGTGGATGTAGGACTATCAGGAGAATAACTTCCTTCTCCTTTTATCTTGGTTTCACAGTCACTTTACCCTAAGCGATACTCAGGGGGAATGACTCCCTTTGCCTGATGATCCTTGTTTCACTTTCCTTCATTTTCAACAGTTCATGTACAAGTATGATCCTTGACTCCTGGCTTGCCAAGTACAGCCACAAGGATGATGACTTGTATATTTCTCCTTGTTTGGGTGCAGGTCCCAGACCTATATTTCCAGTTCTTGTAATCTGGATGACTTGGTGCACTCTTCTGCCAAGAACTTCGACAATAAATATGACTTGTACTTCTCTCTTTATTTGGGTGCAGGTCCCAGACCTGTGTTTCTCTGCTCTGCTCTGATGATTTGGCAGACTTGGTTCACTCTCCTGCCAAAACCTGCCATTGGGAAGATGATTTGCCTATGTGTTACTGTTAGGGTCCCAGACCCTTCTTCTCGGTTTGTGGTTGGGGTTTCCCTTAGGGCATTTAAGTTTCATGTGCCAATTTAGCACCTTTCTGCTCCTCCGGTGAGCATGTAGCTGCTTGCTCGCTATACTAGGCCTGCCTCTGCCCACCTGGTGGCTGTCTCTGAGCCCCCTCTGGCGTTCCCATTGCACCCGTTACCTTGCTTTGGGACTTGTTAACTTGCCGGGGCTTGCTGGGGCTGGACTATGCCTATCTGCTTCACCGGGCTGTCGTCGGCAGGGTCTGTGGTCGTCCGGCATCTCCTGTTCTCAGGCTGCTCAGCTTCCCTTCTTACAGTTGACACGGCTCTGCAGCTGCAAAGCCCTCCAGGAAGTATTGCGGCTGCCCATCTGCACCCTACCGTTTTCTGTTTCCCGGCTGTGATCTTCATCATTCCGCGGGGCCAACTCGTTTCAGTCCTATATGTACTTGGGTCTAGTATGTTCTTTTTCATCCGAGTATTTGCCAAATGGACATGGTTTTGGGTCTTACAATAGTATAGGTTTCTACAAGGTACTGCACTCTCAGAAGAGGTGACAGCAAAGTGAGGATGTGTGGTTGTGGTGTGGTGCCCGAGGCCATACTCTAGATGGTTTTCCCTGTTCCCAGAGGGGGGGGTCTTTCTCCATGAGATCCTCTTGCTGTGTACCACCCCAGGAGGACTTTTGGATAGCGGCCTTACCACCCTGGCCTCATGTGAAGGCGTCCCCCCTTGGGGAGAAGCAACAATATCTACAGATTCATCACACCAGTTATCCTGACTTCTTGTTGATATTTCTCTTTGGGGTTTTATGCCCCAGGGTAGTTGTTTCCATTGTCTTTTGGATTTCCAAACAACCGTAGTCGATATTCTCATTCCTAGTTTCTCCTCTCCCTATTAATGACTTCTTGCTCATATTTCTCTTAGGGTTTTTATGAGCTTCTCTCTTCATGGCAGGCTGTCCCGGGCGGCCACCCACTTCTCCCGAGTACCTTTGTTTCTGCAGGGGAACGTCGCTTGGCACGGCACTCGCTCAGATAATTGACCTTGCCTTCTTGCATCTTGTTCTCTCTGGTGTGCCGTGGTCTGCCTTGTTGCAGGATGGTGCCGCCTATGGGTGCGGGGTTTTGGGAGCTGTCAGCTCTCCTCGCTGCTGTGGTCTAAGCCATTAGACGGACGTCTTGTCTACCACAGGGCGACCATGGTCACGCCACCACTTCGTGCGATTCTTCTCTCCCTGTTCGTCCAACAGTTTTCCCAGCCCTATGGGGTCTCGACTTAGCATTCTTCTCCTCTCCGAAAGTCACAGGCTCCATGGCTTAGTTCTGCTGCGCCTCTCCACGGTGAGGAGCGATTACATCAGGGAGCTTATATCAGGGGTCTTCCCCTCTTCCTCTTTGCTTTACTTGTCCCAGTTATATACAGATCTCTTCTTAAAGATATATTTTCTTTTCCTGTTTATGGTTGGTTGGATTCAACAATGTCAGAATGCAAATAGGAGGATTCATCTTTCGTCATAGAACGCACTCCCATATATGCATACAGTATGTTTGGTCTAGGGAGTTCCTCATGGGAAGGAGAGTCTGTGTCCCCTAATGGGGAGTTCCTCCCAGTGAGGTGCCACTTGCCCAAACCCCTAGCAAGAGTCTTGTGGAGCGGGCTCACCTTCCTAGCCTCAAAAGGGCTGGCTCCCCATTAGGGAGAAGGTACAAACACTCTTAATTTGTCACATGCGGCATGCCTATATATATCCTGGCAGATGTAAGGATCATGTAGGAGACCCTGTGTAGGGCCTGTGACTAGAGGATTATGATATTACCACCCAGATGCCACTGTTGATCTGGAACAAGCCTTTTGAAAATAAATGCAGGGCTGAAAGTACATTGATCAGTGGTTGTATGGCATGGGCTTGCATTGTGGGTGTGGTAAAGGCCCCCCTCTCACTGACTCACCATCTTCAGTAAGCAATGGCGTGGGAAGTGGTACCTCTGGCTGACCTCTTCACCAGCCTGTTGAAATATGGTGGTCCTCCTATGTCTCGGGAGGATAGCTCAGCGGCGACGTGCTCGCCTTGGAAGCAAGACGACACGCAGCAACACAGTTTCGATCCCCGGGTCCGCGTTTATAAACCTCTGGTTATTAAAGGAATGGTTCGTTCAGAAATATTATTGTCCCTGTGGTTCGGCCATGTGTTTTTAACCGTAAATCGATCGATCGATCGTACAAACATTTCCTATGCACCTTACCCGAGTTTTCGTCTCTTGAACACAAGCGAAATCAGGCAGCAGGGCGTGGCCATCTTGTGATAATCTTATCACTTGCCGCATCGCCCTGGGTGACCTGCGTTTGTGGCACTAAATCATATCCCCCGCCCCAGAGCCTGACATCACCAAATTATTGATATTCTCCGCCTCTCTCCGTGACGTTACAGGGCAGCGTATTCGAACGCGCCCAGCCTCACCTACGCGACTAGACGCAGAACCCGGAAAACAACACACATTGTCGCACAGCGCGTCACAATTAGGAATATGAAACTGTAGTTTAAAAGGAAACAACAAGACTGTACAATTGGTAAAGTACATTCATTTCACAATAAATGTTTCGATAACATTCGGCGTCTGACATAATCAATCGAAATGGAACTTTTTTTCTTTGCTCTCGTTCTGCAAATGTTTATCGTGAGTCACACGCTGTTCATTTTGAGTACACAGGGTGTTCCTTTTGTCTAATTGAAGCACTTCGGTCGCACGGTGAACTGCAAAGCTGGTGCATGAACTTGGCACTAGACTACCGTAAAGGTTGATATGTTGCTCCTAATCGCTGGTACCGCGTACGGGCAAATTGGACCTTGTCTGTCGTCCCAAAAGACGGTTAAGTAGATCCAGTGATTGACATGCAGCTGCAGCTGGCGGTTGAAGAACAAATCGGGGTCTGGAATAGATGACAATCGCAGAATGGCACGATGTACCTGTTTGCAAAAGATAAAAATAGAAATGTGTCTCAGTAGCCGATCTTTATTACAGTTAATCATTTTCTTTATTAGCGCAGAGGTGACACAATGTGAACCGAGAGAATACAATGTGGAATCTCAAAGTACTGCGCTATTTGCTTCCGACGATAGTGCAATGGAGTATGTTGAGCTCTAAACATAATGCGTAAACTGGGGCAAGAATTCGAGGTGTACAAACTATGTAATGATTTATTAACGTAGAACCAGGGAGAAACGAGCAGTGATCTACATGCCTCTCGATGCTGGCCTGCCCATGTGCCCGGTAAATAGCCCAGCACACAAAGGTTGCACTAGCACTTCATTGCAATATGCAACACAGAACGAACGAGTACAATGTGACCCAGCAATAACGGTCAGCTATTCGTATTTAGACTAGTTCTGGTATGAAATAGTCTAAAGAGAAACTTATATTATATTCGGCATTTCCATTCTCTTGGCGCAATGCAGACCGTAATGCAGACTCCTCCGTTCGTGTCAACGATTTTTCATAAACTGAACTTATATGTAGCTAGGTCCAGTTTCGGAATGGGCAACCTTATCATATCATACGTTATTACACCCCCCTTCAATTCAATCCCTTTCGGAATGGTCCCTGCCTCTCAAGGTAAAAAAACAATAGAACCTTATACTGTGCGTGGGACGCGTGGGCCTCCCAGCTCCCAAGCAAAAATTCAAAGCTGGTGACCTTCACTCAAAATGAACATACATTCTTACTTTGCAACATCCCGTGTCAACGCATCCATGAGAACATGAATTTTGAAGCACGGGCACAGGAAATCGGGGGCTGTCACTGCTCGTTGTTCGTGGCGCTGCTGAGCTGTAGGTGAAATTTGCCAATGACAGAATGCCCCCTATTCCCAAATTATAGTCTGTGTAACACAAAAACTGTGTCAAAATGTGTCAAGTAATAGGGCCACCTCTGCTTATCTCATGGCCTCCTACCCCATGGCATGTTTTCACAATCAGTACTTCTTGCGTGCTGAGAATGTTTTGTATAATACCTTTTTTAGGACAGGCAGATAATCAGCTTTTTGCGGAACTTTATGTCAAGGCAACTGCCAAAACCCAAAGATTCTAACACACTGTTATCCATTGGTCATTAACACGAAAAATGAAGGTCCCACAGTAGCTTGACTAAACTGTGAAATGTGAAAGCAATCGTAATAATTGTAATATTTTTTTAATAAAAGGACTAAGAGGATAGATTTCAAAAGACAAATCGTATACTTTATTTTTACAGTTTATAAATAAAAATGTGCAAAAATATTAAAACAAATGGTAATAATTTATACCGGGTTTTGAACGATTTAACAAGCTCTTCTTTGGGTGGACATGGCATGTTGGCAATGTTTGGTGGCAATGTATGTGTGCTCTGAACAGATTTGTGCGCAAATCCATGAGTATCCATCTTGACGACATTAACAATAAGATCCTTCACAAAATCGAATTCCATTTTCTCATATACTGGTTTGACAACGCATTTTTTGCTTCTTTTCGTAAAGGCCATATTGTAGCGAAGCATCCCTAAGTTTCCTGCAGTCCTAGATTGTTCCCGGCCTACATTCTCGTTATGCGTTAATACCGCTAGTAAAGTCCTCGCTTTCATCCCTTGGATGCCGAAATGCAATCTTTTTGGCATGTACTTTAGGCACATATTGTGGAATACCTCCAAATCTCCAGTGTGACAGAATTCTGTGAGTCCCTTCAGATCTCTTGGTAGAGTTTTATCAAACACAATCTTCTCAAGGGCTTTGTGTGGAGGTGAAGATGGGATCAACCACTTCTTCCGTGCCTGCTCTGGGGACAAAGGGCCATGTTCACATTGGTGGGAATGTTGGTTTTCTGTCCAGTGGTTAACGTTGGAACAGTGGTGCATTAGAGAGCGCCATTTTTCCAGTAGAATTTCCACAGACCCATCACATGTTTTGGAGCTCCACCAAATATGGTTGCTGAAAGACTGGGTACTCATCTACAAGGGTAACCCCACACTCTGGTGATGATCCCTCCTACTAAGTGAGGATATATAACATATATTTCAACAAAAGGAAGGAATGTACAACAAACTATATAAAACAGTGAACTTATCCCCTCAGAAAGCAGAAATACATAACAGCCGCTAAATCAATATGGGCTGCATTATGTATTCTCAATACACATAGAACAGTGTTGTTAGAAAATATCATTTTTAATATAATAATCTCTAATTCAGCACAGGTAATACAAAAATAGTTACAACATATACACATAACACAGTCATATACATGTTAAAAACATTCCACCTCGCAATATAGAAACATTTACGCCGACAATTAGATCAGCATAGCACCAAAAAGGCAACTTAATTGATTTCATTTCCCATTGTGTGTTACAGCCCAACTTATATAAGTTTCTGTCCTCTGTGTTCTCAATAACCGGACATTCATCAGGGGCAGAGGTAATCCTGTGCTTCAAGTAGATTCTTCCTATTCGACCAACAACTTGCTATTTCTTTAAAAGTGCCATGATGCGATCCGCGGATCTCTGCGCAGAGGAAACAACCGGCCGGTTGCCCTGTCGCCCAAATTTCTTTCGTTTGCTGAGCTTTCTACTCTGAGTCGTACATATCTGTGTTGAAGTGCAGGCTGCAGATGCGGTATCGATGACCCCTCTTGTCCTCCAATACTTTTTTTACTCTACTTTTAAGCTCTTCCGATGGATATCTGCAATGTCTGACCCATTCTCTTATTCGATCAACAGTCTTAGGGAATATATGCATTGGAATGCTTTCGGATTTGTCATGGGTCTTCGAAGGGCAACCGAAAATAGAACATGCAGGCATTGTTGTAAATTCTGCAAAATAAAGGTCAACATGATTACAAAATTATTTTGCATAAACATGTGAGAATGAATGAATTGGACCATAGATTGTTAATTGCACGCTTTCTCTTGGACACCACAGCAAAACCAGTGCAGTGTGTGCGGCTGTATTATTGGATAAGTTTCACAAACGATTCACTGATGTGTTGAAAATCAGAACATGTTACTCGCCCCTTGAATGTTCTATTGTGCACGAAAAGGAAACATGCTTATACTATAGACACGCTCTGTGAAGGATTCAATACCATGCCAATTGGCATTGATGAAAAATGATATATTGATAACATAACAAAAGATACTCAAATTAATAGCAATAAGTCAAATTAACATAGCACTACTGAGTATGTTACTTCGAAATAGATATCAAATTTACAAACGAAGGAGATATGATTAGGATTCATGCCCTTACCTTGACCAACAAACGGCTAGATTCAGAAAGCAGAGTAATTAGTGGCAGGAGAACAGGGAGATGTTCACAGGTAGCACACTGATGAGTTCACTCCAAGCCGGCACAGAGTAGCACGTTCACGAGTTGACTTGCAGTGCTCAAAGATGAACTCATGGTAAATATCAAGTGGTTTATAAGGAATACTAAAAAGGGGTGTTTTACTGAATTAATGACGTGTATATGTTGTGGTATTATTTGTATTGCAGGGGAGCGGCCTGCTTCAAGGGGAGCCTGCCTGGAGACACAGGGTCTGAGGAGGCCATGTGAACAATGGCCGTTGGGCGTAAGATATCTTTTGAAGTGTACATGGTGTTTGGCACCTTGGCTGTTCGCGCCCCTGACAGCACCCCATGGAAGCGCACATCCACTGGTGCAAACTGCCTTTGATAGTGGATGGGGGATGGATGGGCTGGGGGCATGCAGACAAGGCACCGGAACACTGCGGAATGGAGACACACGTGATTCACTTAAAAAATGAAACCACCATTGATAAAAAATATGTTGTGTTTTTTTTGGTTTCTTATTTTGATGGCACAAAAATACCAAACATTGTAAAGGTCCGGTTGCAGCTCAGCGAGGGAAAATCCCCTGTACTGTCTGCTGTCACTGGGAAAGGTTTGTCTAATGGCACCAACGACACAGGTGGGTATTACTCATCGAACGCTGTGTCCAATCATCCCATGAAGCCACCATGTGTACGAACCAGCCAGTACCACCTGTGAAAGTGAAAGATACAAACTGTTTTTAAATGACCAAGATGAGTGTTTTAAACCTTTGTTGTCAATGACAAATCTTGTATCCAATGGCATTATTGCCAGGACAAATGCTAACTAGAGACTGCACAATATTGAATGACTTTAATGCGACTTTTACTAGAGAATTGCAAGACTAAACTGATATGACAATGATATATTGAAGTTATGGGAATATAGGGGACGACCATGAAATAGTAGTGGCCTAACTGACATCACAACCAGACTATACTTACTCGTTACTTGGATTACAAGGCCGAACTGTTGCGTGAAGTTCGTGCATAAGCACCATCAAAATCCTCAACACGGGCTGTGTGAGGCAGACTGCCGGGAAGTCTGGCAGCTCGGTAACGCATTGCGGCTGTGGACCGCCTTGCGACATGTAGGACAAGCATCCAGAGTTTTCTCGGCAGCAGCAGTTCTCCACCTCGGTTGGCATTAGCGCGCACCGATTGCAGGTACACCAGGTGGAAACACCGTTCATGCGACTAGGCCCAGGCTCTTCATCTGTTGAAACGTCCGCCCTACTGTTGTCCAAACCCCCATTGTTTATGCAGCTTTCTCTTTCCAGTAATTCCTCCTCGGAATACTCAGGCTCGTACAGGTAGGGCATTATTGTTGCCATTGTGTGGTAAACAAACGGAAATAATTTATAGCGGTGGTACTTGTATCTGTTCACACGGGCTACAAGCAACAAAGGTAGCTGACCAGAGCACAGAAACGAGTCACAGAATACTCAAAGAAATAGAGTGAGAGGATTGGAATAGAAAATCTGCTGTTGTGTGTTGTGAAAGGGTCCGTTTATACTTATCGAGGAAAGAGGCTTCCTGCCATTTCCATGCCGACACATCATTAGCTGAGGCGCAGAGAATGTTGATAGGAGACATGCTTTGGCGTTGTGAAATGGGCGGTATGCGTCTAGTGATGTCAGGTTCAAGGGCGGGGGATATGATTTAGTGCTGCAAACGGAGGTCACCCAGGGCGATGCAGCAATGGATAAGATTATCACAAGATGGCCGCTCCCTGCTGCCTGATTTCGCTTGCGTTCAAGAGACGAAAACTTGGGTAAGGTGCATAGGAAATGTTTGTACGATTGATCGATTTATGGTTAAAAACACATGGCCGAACCATAGGGACAATAATATTTCTCACCGAACCATTACTTTAAGCATGTTATAAATAACCCATCATATCATATAATTTCCTTCCATCAGTCGGGGCAGCAGCATCATGCCTTCTGGATTGGCCATTTTGGGAATGTGTACCTGCCTCTGTGCTTTTCTACTGTGTTTTTGGTTGTTATTGGGGTACACTATGGTTCTTTGGCTTTTTTTGAGCAAATCTAGTCGTCGGGTTTTGTGGTGCAGGATTTTGGTGCATCTTTGCTCACTTTCTGTGTAACCACCCCTTTACATGCCTGATTTTGTGTATTTGCATGGTTTCCACCCACTTTGTGCATCGTATACTCAAATTTAGCACTCGTTTTCTAAAGTGGTACATCTCTGGGATGACAAATGTGCTAAATGAGTATATATTTTGTATATATAATATAATCATGTTGACTGCATATTGAATAACTTCTTCAACCACAGGATTTAGTTTTTTTAAAACTACAAACCAATATCTATGCACATTATGTGAATTATTTAACAAAACAGTGGAGCACCAGTGAAAATCAATCACGTAAATACAAAGGGAATCATCACAAGTAGGGCGGTATCCCGGTTGTAATACCGCCCAAACGTAATGGTGTAAGCGTCCACAGATCTGGTGGTAATACCACTGGATCACTGGTTGGGTGTTCACAGTAAATTCCCATTCCCCATTAGGTCCATTCAATCCAATGGGGCATTTTCGGCGCTAATATTGCACGCTAATATACGGCTATGGTAATACTGCCGAAAACAGGGTGCTAAATGGGATTTTCACATCCAGAAAAAAGCTGGAGGTAAAACAGCCCATTTAGCTCCCAACTTGTGGTAGGGCCAGCCCTTAAATGCGGCAGTAATACCGTTACCGCCGCATTTAAGGGCTACAGCCCAACTCGTGATGAGGCTCAAAGAGTGATTGCTTATTGCAATATTAGAAAGGTGTCCTAGACTTCCTTGGACAACCCAGCTGGCCCCGATATGTTTTATTTCCCAACATTCACAACTTTCTTTAGGGCAATATTATTCAGAACTTGACAGGCTGTTGCGCAAAACATGTTTTCATTCAATCATTGTGCCATTTGTGTTGGATTGCGTTTGCGTTACTACTTTTGGAACCGCTATGCCGGTTCCCGCAGATGGCGTCAGTGGTCTAGTCCTTCAGCCCTTTGGATGTGTGCTACGACGTGACATCATCCACAATGGCGGGGGCTGTCCTTATCGGCACTGGGAGCCGGCAATCTTTGCAATGCTTCTGCTGGAGTAGACATGTGTTTTCGTCTTGTGTTCTGTTTTTCTGCCCTTATCCTTGACTCCTCCTTTGCCTTACCAAGTCGATGTTCCTTCTCTGCCACTGATCATTGTTTACAGTCTGGTCTTAGTGGTTGTTGCTGCTGCCTTCTGTTTCTCCTGGGAATCTGGCTGACTCCATCCGGTCTTGCTGGTTTTTTCTGCTGCCTCCTGCAACTCCTGGAAACCTCGATGACTCCATACTCTACTCCTCTTTACTCTGTGTTTTTTTTTGTTTTACCCATTGCAGGTTTTTCTCCCTTACCAAGATCTGGAACTGGGGAAGACACCTGGTCTCTCTGTACTAACTGAGGTGACAGTCTGTCGGCATTCAGGGACTGACCTTACCTCTTCGAGTCCCAAGGAAGCCGTAAATCTGTTGTATGTCTTCAACTGGTCATCCTTGTGACAATTTGCAATGTTCTAGTGTTGCATCTTTGCTACCTACAAAATTAAATAGCAATGACAGTGGTATTACTTTATCGGGAGATTATAGTATTTATTCATAGCTTTAAACTAAATTGAGTGGGTCAGTTATCTTATAATCTGGCTTTCTATTTTAGTTAATACATTGTCAAATAAGGCCACTGCTTCAGAGTATTAATGCCTCCAGAGGGATATAAATGAAAATAGGTTCTAATACTCTCATCAGAATATTGTAGAACAGAACTATGCATCTGTATTGTTGTATATCTCTGTAAAGCACTTCATTATGTATCCGTATTGTTTTGCACCTCTGTAAAGTTCTTGGTTGCCTCTTGAAGCCAGGTCTGCGCTCAATAAATACCATAATAATAATATTAAGCAAATATATTGGGTAACAAGAATTGATCAGACTAAGGGGTGTACTGGTACATGATAGGGGATCTCTAGAGAGATTATGCAACAATCATACAGCAATGTTATGGGTTATATGTGCTGAAGATATGGTTGTACTTGGTGAAAAGGTAAAGCAGCTGGATGCCATATACTGGGACAGAGATGACTCCCATGGACTACACACAGACAACAATAGTATTTCCCTTTAAACAAAAATCTTAACAGAGATCAACCCATGGGTCACACTGTGGGCCTGATTCACAGAAGTGTTTTATAACGGCGCAGTCCCATAGGAAAACACTCTGTGAATCAGGCCCTGCATTTGGATACAAAGCTGTGTTACAACAATGGACCAATTAGCAATGAAGGCGAGAAAACAGAGTGATAAGAAATAACCAGGTACAGGACAGATAGGAAAAAGAATGAATCATGAAATAAACTGAAAACGGGCAAAAGGCGAGAGCTTGACAACTACCAATTTATATGGCACATAGGAATGCCAGTAGAGAGGATAATCTCAAGATAAGTGTCTGAACAAATATCAGGGAATAGCAAACAAGCAGGCAAAGAAGCTCAGAATCCTAGCGTTTTTAGGAATACCAGGAATCTCAATGCACAAGTCTAAAGACAAGAGATTGCTGCCAACTCGGTGGATACTTGGAACAATAAGGAACTCAGTGCATTAAAAAGCAGACAGCAAAGCAAGACCCTGGAATTGTAGGGAGCCACAGGAACAGAACAAGGAAAGTCTGTGAGGGCGGAAAACCTGTAGACAGGTCGTTTGTAGTAAGATGGGAAAGGATTTGTAAATGGAGAAGGTCATAGACAAAATTGTTAATTGTAGCAAAACAGGAGGGGGACTGTGAGGGTGACGGCTCACAGTAAAATAGGGTGTTGGTAGCAATTAGGAAAGAGGCCTGTGGTTTGGGAAGCTCACAAACGGGGTATTTGCAGGAAGACAAAAGGCAGTACAATTACCCTGAGAGGTTTTATTCAATGCACGACGCTGTGGTGCTACACAAAGTAGCCTACACAGGAGGACAAGACACTGCACAAAGCAGCTACAACAAGCAGTGCTCAGAAGCAAAAGCAGGATCTGAAAGATCTATTTGGAACAGGATTCAAGACTGTGCACAAAGTAGTTACAGGCAAGATTCATAAGCACAAACAGGATAACCAAGACATGATAATAAACAGGATTAAAGATGCTGCAAAAAGCAGCCATGAGGAGCAAGATTCAAAAATGAAAAACCACAGTCTCGGGGAAAGAGCCAGAAACTGGTCACAGAAGCACAAAGCAAGACCTCCCAGTGAATGCATTTGATATGCAATTGTAGGTTCTGCAGCCTTGCCATCAGTAGCCTGCAGCAGCAAAATGTAATCAATGTCTCTCAAACTCTCGGCAGGGGGAAGGCATTAAGAAGCAAGACCCAAACAACGAATTCAAAGTTCAAAACAATCTGATTTATTAAAGTAAATGTCAGGATAGTAGCTTAGGGCAAGTTAGGCCAACTAAGGTGGGATTTCCCTATCTGAACAAAACTAAGGAAAGTCTGAGTCAAAAGGTTCAACTTAAGCCTGTCTGTGTCCAAAACCTACCCCTGCAACTAAAGCTAAACAACATGTAGGGATGTTAATAACCAATGAAATAGTGATCAACGCAAAGCTTCTTCTAGCTCTAGCTTCTTCTTCAGCTCCACTTCCCCAAGTTCAAAACACTTCCACAAAAATCTCAAGATTACCTTTCTCCAGTTCAAGGCAATGCATTTCCTCACAGTCCTCTGGGTTCACTTCCCCAAGTTGCAAGCATCACAGTTCAAAAGAAATAGGTCTGGAGGATCCGTCCTCTAAACAGCACTTGCAGCTCTTGCAGCTCCTCAAAATGTAGCAACGGGTATTTGTTCTAGTATTTGTTCTAGTCTTTTCAAAAAAGATTCAACACCACAGTTGCCAGACCGCACGGTCCACCCATCACAGGTTGCAACCAGGATCCCTAGGCTCTTCAGCCTACACAGGTTCTACTGTACTTACCCCTGTGTTCAGAGTCACACTCCATAAGCTCCTCTATGTTGGCCTCTTGGCATTATGTGCAGTCTTATACTCCTATTGGTTCTCCAAGTTAGCCCCTTGGCTTGACCACCACGTGTGTCACACCTCTTGCCAGTCCTTGTCCTTTCCGCACTGCATTTGTTCATAAAGTTCACTTTCAGGTGGTCCAATTCATGCCCCACCTTGGTTACACTCTTTCACACTTGCACTCATTTTTGTAGGCTGCTTTCACATGGACACTTCCCTGGTTTCGTTTTCAACAGTTACTTGCTTTGCCCATAAAGCTTTATTTCCATTAGGTGTTCAGAATGCTAATTTCAAGATTTCGTTCAATTTTAAATTCAATATACGTAATCCCGCTTTGTTGAACATTTTCATTCAGTTCAGTACGCAGCATGTATAATTCAACTTAGTTTCAGGTTTGTATTTGGTTCGCTATTCAATATGCATAGTTCAGTTTTAAATTCAAATTTGTATTTGGTTCGATATTCAATTTACCTCCATGCAGTCTGCTACGAGCGCTCCTGCTTGTGGGTGTCTTCCTTTGACACCCGCTGGTCCTCGGCATCCCTTTCCGGCGGATCCTGGTGCTCTCTGCTTCTCTGCCAGCCCTGCTTGCATGCCGGGTCATGTCTTCTGCATGCCGGCACTTCCAGTGGCTCCGAACAGATGCGGACGGCGTCCTCATTCTCCTTGCTCGGTCGCAACTCTGGCTGCTCGCGTTCCTCTCTGCAGGCTCCCACACTGGGGGCAACGGTATGGCCCACTTACCTTGGGCTCCACAAGCTCTCTGTGATATCAGCCTTTGTCCTGGCTCCATGTTAGGTCCCACTGCAGCTAGTTCCTCACGACACAGGTCCCCTGCTGGTTTCCCTGTTGCTCTCTTTGCTTGTTGCACTGGCTCCCTCTACCAACCTGCAACCACTTGACAGATTGCAGGTATGGTTTCCCAATTGGACCTGCCTGACTGTAATTAAAGGGACATGCCTGACCTTGCAAGTACTCTGCAGGGATCTTCTTCGTTCCAGTACTAGAGTGGTAAAAGGAAGGTTTTGTGTTAATTATTCTTAGTACTAGGAAAAATAAGAGGTGACTATCAAAGGTTGAATTAGGGGAGAGCTTCTACGATAGCCCATAAAGGCAGGGGGAAAGTTAGGTTGGCCTTCTATAGGAAAAGGGTGATACCATGTCTCGCCTATGGTCACCCCATTCCCAATACTCAAGGACCCTCCACCCAGGTGATCCTCCCTCACTTTTACACTCCCAGGGTCAGGATCCAAAATCACTGGCCTTTCCCTGGCCACCTGATAGGATCCAGAAGGAGTAGTAGTGGGAATAACCTCAGGTTTCTCACAGCAGCCTGCTGCAAGTGAATGCAATTAATGTCTCCTTCAAACCTTTCCCTCTTGGATTATATGCATCTACCAGAATTCATCTGCTAGATAATCCAAAACCCAGTATGGATCATGAGTTTGGTCCAACTTTCTATAAAGGAAAGCAGGTGAATGAAAGCAGGGTAATTTTGTAGCTTGTAAAACGGTACCCTGGCTGTAAACTGAATCTCTGAACATCCGCCCTTACTTAGGTGGACACCAGGTGGGGAATATCCTTATAATTAGAACCATCGCCACAAACGTAGATGATTTTAGACATGAAAACAAACTATATGCACTTTAGTGAAGCTCTGAAAGCAAAAACAAGGCCTTTAAATTATTTGATTGAGCAGTTGCACAATGATGGATGTACTATGTCATGCCACTGGGTTGTTCAAATTGACAGCGTCTTAGACGTGGGCAATGCTTATTGCATTAATTACTGCCACCATGGTTGCTTTCTTCACATGCTGGTGTAACTGTGAAAAAAGTTGTCACAATTCCGTTTGTGCATACAGTGACAAGTTATCCATGCTCATAAGTAGCATGGAGAGTCAGGGTTTAGAAGATGTTTAATGTGATGAAAATGTAAAGGAGAAAATACAAGCGTATTTCAGATATAAATATGCGGAATTACAAACTCATTTACCGCTACCACCACTCAGTTCTGTGGAATTACCACACAATTATGAGTGGTGGTGTTGTCATTACCCATTCTTGGAGTCCACAGAACTCAATGGGGATGTTTGCAGAATTATCCACCGTGGACATTCTGATTTTTTGTTGTTGTTGCAGTAAGTGGAGGCTCTACCTCCACAGAAATGCTGGAAGTAGATCCTCCACTTTACCTCCAAATCACATAGGACGGCCGTGCAGCAATGCAGCAGTGAAGAGGCGGTAACAGAATTATCACCTTTTTATCACTGTTTTTACCACACCTTTGTTCTCTCAATAAGCCTCAATGTCTGTTGAGTACATATTAACAAATATATTAAATAAAAAAAGTATATTAACATGAAATAGGAACATTATTCCGTAACTCAATAAATGATAAATGACACAGCAACTGATTTAAATTGTTTAGACTAATGTGTATGGGCGGGACCCCTGACGCAGATCTATCCTTCACTTATAGTTATTTTCCAAGTTATGATATGATTCAATAGGACTAACCCTAAGGCGGCACAGACATCCCATAAGCGCAGAACGTGCAGGTTTCATGTTCAGAGCAGCTCCACAGCCATGATTACGGATTTGACATTCCAAGTGCGAAGCAGTAACATGATTGGCTAACAGGAATCTGGCAGTCCATAAGGCTGTGCATCTGTGATGCCCAGTGACATGTCACAGATGAGGTCAAGGCACTATGCCTGAGAATTGCAATGGGGATTATGCGGGGTGCCATTTAGCAGACCGGCCAATTACATATGACAGAGAGATCTGTTGTGGGCGGAGATGGCATCACATGGTTAGGCAGAGCGGAATTGTGCAGACCAAGCATGGTGCTGTTTGTGCCCTCCCTGTTTTATACGTGCAAAATAATAAAACAAACACTCCCTGGACAGCGAATAAGGCAAAGAGAGCATGCTGCGAGAGTTCAAGGAAAAGTTTATCTAAATCTCTGAGAGCGCTCTGACAACTTATTGTTACATTACATTTTTATACAGTAGTATGCCGCAATTAACATAGGATACTATGTCGATCCCGGATTGGTCAGTTGCACGCTGTCTCAGGTGTGGGTGGCATCTCTTCCTCCGGGTTGGTTGCTTGGTTGGCGGGAGGATTGACGTTGGACATCTGTGCTCCGGATGGGCAAAGGTCAGGTTGCTGTGAAATACGGTGGTCACTATCTAAGCGAATATAATTCATTCTCTATAATGCATGCACTAAATATTAGTGGTTCAAAAAGACTGTCAGTAGTTTATCATGTCTTCTATAAAAGTCATTCAGGCGCCTATATTTTCTATGGTATTTAGATTTACACAAGTCATAGGTTAAGGGTCTTGACTACTATAATATAATGACCAGAGTGTATCTTACACGTGTAAGAATCTCAGGTATGTGGCATATGTTAGTACTGGGCACAATATACTGCAGCAGGGGTCTAATGTTAGTTAAAGGTTTGCCGCGTGGGCATCACGGCATGGTCAGTGGTCTGGCACATGAAAGGAATATCTTACAGGGACACAGGGTTAGAATGGCAATAAGTTTCCACTGGCGAGGGTAAGAGGGCAAGGACACTTTTGTGGAAATGGACGAGCTATGCGCTTAGCTCATGTTGGTTCACATGCAGGATAGTGATCTCAGAGGAAAAGCGATGTGTTACATTTATTATTTGTTGCAAGCACCTTCGGCTTCAGCGTGAGAATGGAGCTGCAGAGTTTTCCAGTCAGAGTGGGAACGAGGGTGGGGGCCATGTGCTCCGAGCCGGGCTGCTGCGAGAAAAGGGAGAGAAGCATTTTGTACTATCGCAGTGAGGCCTGGTCACCAAGATGGGGTCGAAAAGGGGGTACAAAAATGGATGCCCTGTGTCCTGCTCAGTGGTCCCATCTACGCGAATGTAACCCAAATCTAACATCGCATAAGGGCAAGGGGCGTACCCACTACTGGAGGCACTTGGTTCGAGTTTTGTACTGAGAAGTGAAGGCCGCAAGGGGCCTACTGGCCCCTCGCTCCCTCACAGTGCCTTGCCTCTCAAGCAGGGACGTCATTTCACCAAAATGCCAGGGGTAGCGGAAGTGACATCACATGAACCGTGACGTCTGATGACATCACAGGAAGTCATGTCACTGGACCATAACCCCAAGTGACATCACAGAAACTGATGACACACAAGCATTCAACACTTGGCAAAACAGGAAGTGACATCACATAGCATTGTTCCTCAGTACACTAAGAAAAATATGGTTATGATATCACTGTAATATGATATACATTTCACACAGAAAATGGATCAGCATATGTAGCGTTAATATCAGTGTGTATAGGCCCATATTACCAAATTACTTTGAATGTAAGCAGATATCCAACACAAAAACCTGGACTATTGTACATCACTCGAGCTAAACTGTTAGCAGACAGAGCATTTCAAAGAGGCTTAAACCACAAAGCGCAGACATCCAGTGCCTACCAAATGTCTGGCCACAGACTGGAAACAGCAACTGACCAACACAAGTCCAACCAGAAAAACGATGGGCTGGAGGGTTGCCCAGAGCTGTGCCAGTGGTTATGAATGATTTGAAACCTTCCAGCCATCCCCTTTATGTTTTGCTTATTTGGTAAGTAACCCACAGGTTTTCTTGTTAGATGGGAGATAGAGGGGGAAGGATGTGTTGCAGGTCTCAGTAATTGCAGGTTTCTTTTTATTTTAAAATTTAGACAGAGGCAGCTGCTCCACGACATCACCCCTAGAAAAGGCACATTTTATTATTTTCTTTGGTCCATAATATCTTGCTTAATGTCGGCCATCTCCAGCTTCTAAGCACTTGGACAGGAACTGCACCTATGTTGCACTTGCACTGTCTGAAACGCTGTCAGGCCTGCCACGACAGTTCTGTTGTGTGTTCCAACCCTTGTTCATTACTCCTGTCTCTGTTTTTTCGCTATCCTCCTGTCTGTATTGTCTGTCCCTCCCCGCCCCCCACTTTCCTTCATTCTATGTCTTTCACTATCTTTCACTATCCGATATGTCATCAGGCCTAGTACGATAGTTCTGTTCCATATTTCGTTTGTACTGTATAACAACCTTGTGATGATCCTTGTCTGTGACATTTAAACGCTTGTAGCACTTTCCCATTCTGAATGATTCAAGGCCTTGTAGGAATGTTTGCTTACTGCATTTTTCCCTTGTTCCCTCCCCTACCTTGAAGCGCTTTGAAACACTGCTTCTGTGTATAGGCGCTATACAAATGACCATTAAATAAATAAAATAAATGTTGCACTGCATCCTCTTGTTTCAAAGCAAGTGCGTTACCCCTTAGCTATCCTTCCAAATATATATTTATTTTGATTGTGGAAGCAACATATGGTTTACGAGTAAGGGGGAGGGCAACTTCATGTAAATTATCTCACCTTGCGTCTATCTATCAAGAGTTTGCCTTTGATGCAGGTCTTGCATATCTTGGTCAGGTCACACAGTGCCCAAGCAGGATTGGTGGCATAAGCCACTGAGGCACACAGCTCTCATCACAGGCTCAGTGGCTCACTAGATGTAGAAAGCAGACAGTGACAGCACAGCATGAACACAAATCTCATCAGTGTTTCTCAATGAGTACTGCAGGATGCTCTTACCTGTTCCCAGCTAGCTATACCTAGCCCCCATACCCTTCCTGTTACTACAGTGCTGGGTATGAGCTGCACAGACAGCCCATCTTCTGTTCCCAACCATTCTGGCATTCTTCACTAATGGACTGTCAACCTGTTAGTGATTGCGGCTTCATGGGTACTATCCCTTTCTATACAGCTCTATGGAAATATACTGCTGCCTGGTTCCCTTTTTGGATTTGTTAGTGGGTTTCTACAGAAGCAATGGGCCTAATAACGGGTCTGGCGGTAAGCCTGCCGGTGATACTGCCGGCTTGCCAACACACCCGAAAAAAATTACCAGCGCCTGACTTCCGTCCAGGAAGTCAGGCGCCAGTAATTTTGTAAGTCCCCATTCCCATGGACCGGCACAGTCTGAATGAGGCCCTATGTACATCATTGCTCAGGTATCTTATCATAAGACCAGTCTAAACTATCTGAGAGGAGAAAACGTTATGACCTCAAGGGACAAGTAATAGGGCTGCCCAACTCTGCTTAGCTTAATGTGTAGATTCCCTCCCCACATTGCATAACTATGCAGAGTATACATGTCCTCAAAAATAACCATGCCCTTATGCCCAATTCAACAAGGATGTTTCTAAAGGATAGCGGTTTCTAACATATGCTACACCAGGTACAGCCAGTTCATAAGAACAGCAGGTATCCACAACTTTGTGTGAGACTCCCGTCCCCTGCACACGCTATTGTTGCAATAACAACCAAAACGTGCGTGTTCTTGTGCATTAAAAGTATACATTTATGAAATAAATGAACTTTACATCAAAAGTTGAAAAAGATATTTCTGTGTGTAAACAATAATAATTTTGTATAAATATGTATTTTGAACAATAAATTCAAACTATCACCATCGCTTCATAGTCTGATTTTACAATTAGTGCAACAACATTCAATTTCATTTGTCAGGTAAGCATTTGCATAATGTAGATCCATATATAACGTATATCCGTTCATTATTCCTAGTCATAAGATGAAGTTGTTCTTAAATGCGATAAACTTGACGCGTTTTGGGGAAAAGGAATCCCCTTATTCAGAAGATGTCTACCCATGATTTCCTTTCTCAGTGTATCTAAAAAATATAACAAATAAACATTTTTAGTAATCTTAACATTAATTCATGTGTCGTTGTCATGTCTGAATGACTTGAAAATAATAGTCACCTGGATGTGCCATTCACTGATTATAGTTTTTGGTTGTGATCATTCCTTATGCCATCTTAGGCTGTTTCATAAGGCCAATCCTAAAGAAAACAAAGGAGACTGTAATCAGTCCTGAGAGGTTGTAACTGGCCAGTTAAAGTATCTAATCTGCCTCTTAAAGTCTTTAATAAAAAAATGGTACCCGTAATTACCTGTATACCAAATCATATGCGCCCTTAATCCTGTGATGTAGGGACTTGCTCAACCAATATGGTTAAGAGAGTACATAAAGTATGTCATAATAAGTAGGTCACTCTGAATTGGCTCTCCTGTGAATAGAAAGAAGGTCCACTGTAGCTATTAAAACACTAGTGCATCAATAACCAACTAGATCAAATAATGGTATCTGTGTGTAAGTATATTTCTTACAGTGCCTACAATTCTTACCATGCTCTCATGGTGATGGGCGAGAGTAACCCTAGTTTCTCTGGATCCCATCATTAATGGATATGATCCTCAATCAACACCTGAAAATATATTTAGATATATTTCAATGGTAATCTCACTTTAGAATGTATAGAAGTCTCACTATATGTTATATGCTCTAGAAAGCTTCAGAAAGCTTTCCATTATTTCTAATCACCCTGGCTTACCTGAGTGGGGACACTCTTGCATGGGCTCCGTGTTCTGAATGCCGAAAAAACGGCGTTTACAAAATGGCCACTATTTTATTTGCGTAACGTGGTGACGTCATCACACGAATGTGTGCCAACGTCACGTTGTTTACATTTCACCATAATGCGCTGCAGAAAATGTTGCAATCATAATGATGCCCTCAATTCTAAAAATATATTGGGCCTCATTACACGGTAGGCGGTAGGGATTTACCGGTACCGGTAAAATACCGGTACCGGTAAATCCCTGCCGCCTTACTACGAGGTCCCTTAGCGGGTTGGAGTTTTAACACCTGCTTTTTGCAGGCGTTAAATACCAACCCGCTAAGGGACCTCGGAGCTAATTACAGCACCGCTAAATTGCGGTGCCGTAATTAGCGCCTTCCCCATTCCCATTGAGCCCTATGGGGCAGAAATGGGAATGGGGAAGGGCAATGGCGGAAGGGGGATTTACCGCCCCTCCAACCTTGGGATGGGGCGGTAAATCCCCTTTCCGCCAAGGCGGTGCCGGTATTTTACCGGCATGAGCCATGGCGCTAATAGCGCCATGGCTCACCGCCTACCGTGTAATGAGGCCCATAGAGTGATATATGTTTATTCGATGATGTATCGTTGTCCTTATTCCAATACTGAAATCTGTGCATAGAAGTATGGCCCATAACGAGTTAATTGAGATTGAAGCTCTGTTTATATAAGACTCCAATTAAGTCATTGAACGTAGCTGAAGTAACAAAGTTAAGTGCTGTAAAGAATCCCATCAGGCTGTGTATAGTATGTTTATGGCCTATTACAGGGCACCTAATTTTAGTTTAAAAAAAATTCTTGTGTTTAGTTCTCTGCTTCATTCAGTAATTATAAGTGTCCACAGCATGCTTGCAATCTGATTTGTGGATATGTCAGGATGGTATCACATTTACACAGTACGTAATTTACAGTATAGATACTTATTGTCTTAATATAACAACAGACCCTATGGGCATATAATGTAGGTGCTAATCCCTTTAAAGGAAGGAACTCAGGTTATTCTCCTCGTTCATTCCGTTAGGGGATAGGCTGTTCAATTTCTCAATCCAATAAAGTTCTCTCTGACTCATGTGCCTGGCATGATTCCCTCCTCCTTGTGATTTTTCTGACCACTTCTAAGATGATCACTTTGAGTTGGGCTATATTGCGATTGTTTTGGGCAAAATGCAGTGCTACTGGTGATCTTATGTTGTTAGTCTGTATATTGCTCTTGTGATCATTCCATCATTCCTTGGCCTTTGTTTGTTTGTCCCACATAAAAGATCCTGCAAGGGCAACTTAATCCGTATATGACCGACTTAGTGTTACATGTTGTATAATCATTAAGCCTGATCTTGTTGCCATTACTGGGATGTCTCACATAACCCCCTATCATGACGCGGTTACAGTTACAACAATTCAGACATGGGTATGTGCCTGTTTTCATCTTTTTCAAGGTTTGTTGTTTATCGATTTGTGTCGGTTCTGCTTTGACCAACTGATCTTTAAAATGTCTACCTCTCTTATATGCAATGATAGAAGGTTTTGGGAATAATCTGTCCCATTGAGAATCCATTTTGATGATCCGCCAGTTCTTTTTAATCTTGTAATTTGATGGCTTTGTGCAGAATATCTCAATGAGTAGAGAAAGGGAATGTCTTTAGATTTGTTCTTGGTTATGAGGAGATCACTCCTGTTAAGTTTATCTACTTTATCTTTGGCCTTCTCTACAATTTCTGTTGGTTATCCTCTCTTTTTGTATTTGTCTGTCATCAGTTGATTTTCTTGCTGTAGTGTTTCTATACTTGATATTATTTTTAACCGTAAGAATTGGCTATATGGTAGATTGTTCCTTAAATGGTGAGGATGATGGCTGAGATAATGTAGAGAATTGTTGACATCTGTGGGCTTGTGGTAAATATTAGTGATGATTTTACCTTCTAGTCCAATCTTTAGTTCTACGTCCACAAAATGTAGTTTAAGTTTTCCTACCTCCATGGTGAATTTGATGCGATTGTGTGTTGTTTACATAATTCAGAAAGGCATCTAAATCCTCTTTTGTTCCTCTCCAGATGACAAAAATGTCACCAATGTATCTCTTCCATGTTATAAGATTCTTTTGCCATTTGGTCTCATTTAAAGTTCTGTTACTCTCCAGGTAGAACATAAAGAGTTTGGCGTATGCCGAGGCCATGGATGAGCCCATGGACGTGCCTGAGGCTTGTAGGTAGAATTGTGCCTTGTTCCTAAAATAGTTATTGACGAGTATGATCTTGCTCAATTCCAAAATAAAGGTTTTATTAGCTTCAGTTATTTCTCAAAAGCGACCATTCGAGTGCCTCCAATCCGTCCTGGTCCGGAATTGATGTATATAAACTTTGTTCATCAAATGAGACTAGAGTAGCGACCATTTGAATTCACTGACAACCATCAAACAAGATGCAGAAATCTGTGGTATCTTTCAGGTAAGTGTGGGTGCCTTTGACTATTGGCTGTAAATAACTATTTTTGTCGTCTCGAGAGGAACAAAAGAGGATTTAGATGCCTTTCTGAGTTAAATAAACACACATAATCGCATCAAATTCACCATGAAGATAGGAAAACCTAAACTACATTTTTTGGACGTAGAAGTACATATTGGACTAGAAGGTAAAATCATCACTAATATTTACCACAAGCCCACAGATGTCAACAATTCTCTACATTATCTGAGCCATCATCCTCACCATTTAAGGAACAATCTACCATATTGCCAATTCTTATGGTTAAAAAGAATAACATCAAGTATTGAAACACCACAGCAAGAAAATCAACTGATGACCAACAAATACAAAAAGAGAGGATATCCAACAGAAATTGTAGAGAAAGCCAAAGATAAAGTGGATAAACTTAACAGGAGGGATCTCCTCATAACCAAGAGCAAATCTAAAGACATTCCCTTTTTCTACGCATTGAGATATTCTCACAAAGCCATCACATTACAAGAATAATTCAAAAGAACTGGTGGATCATCAAAATAGATTCTCAATTGGACAGATTATTCCCAAAACCTCCTATCATTGCATATAAGAGAGGTTGACATTTTAAAGATTAGTTGGTCAAAGCGGAACGGACACAAATCGATAAACAACAAACCTTGAAAAAGAGGAAAACGGGCACATACGCATGTCTGAATTGTTGTAACTGTAACAACGTCATGAAAGGGGGTTATGTGAGACAAACCAGTAATGGCAACAAGATCAGGCTTAATGATTATACAACATGTGACACTAAGTCGGTCATCTACGGATTAGGTTGCCCTTGCGGCATCTTTTATGTGGGACAAACAAACAGAAAGGCCAAGGAACGATGAAATGAGCACAAGAGCAATATACGGACTAACAACATAAGATCATCATTAGCACGGCATTTTGCCCAAAACAAGCACAATATAGCCCAACTCAAAGAGAACATCTTAGAAGTGGTCAAAAAATCACAAAGAGGAGGAAATCATGCCAGGCACACGAGTCAGAGAGAACTTTATTGGATTGAGAAATTGAATAGCCTATCCCCTAACGGAATGAACAAGGAGTATAACCTGGTTCCTTACTTTAAAGTGATTAGCACCTACATTATATGCCCATAGGATCTGTCGTTATATTAAGACAATAAGTATCTATACTTAAATATCTATACTGTGAATAAAGTACTGTGTAAATGTGATACCATCCTGACATATCCACAAATCAGATTGTGAGCATGCTGTGGACACTTATAATTACTGGATGAAGCCGAGAACTAAACACCAGACATTTTTTAAACTAAAATTAGGTGCCCTGAAATAGGCCATAAACATACTATACACAGCCTGATAGGATTCTTTACAGCACTTAACTTTGTTACTTCAGCTACGTTCAATGACTTAATTGGAGTCTTATGTAAACAGAGCTTCAATCTCAATGAACTCATTATGGGCCATACTTCTATGCACAGGATTTTCGTATTGGAATAAGGACAATGATACATCATTGAATAAACATCTATCACTCTATATATTTTTAGAATTGAGGGCATCATTATGATTGCAACATTTTCTGCAGCGCATTACAGCGAAATGTAAACAACGTGACGTCGGCACGCATTCGGGTGATTACGTCACCACGTTATGCAAATAATATAGCCGCTATTTCGTAAACGCCGTTTTTTCGGCATTCAGAACAGAGCCCATGCAAGAGTGTTCCCACTCAGGTAAGCCAGGGTGATTAGAAATAATAGAAAGCTTTCTGAAGCTTTCTAGAGCATATAACTTATAGTGAGACTGCCAAATATTCTAAAGTGAGATTACCATTAAAAAATATCTAAATATATTTTCAGGTGTTGATTGAGGATCATATCCATTAATGATTGGATCCAGAGAAACTAGGGTTACTCTCAACATTCGCCCATCACCATGAGAGCATGGTAAGAATTGTTGGCACTGTAAGAAATATACTTGCACACAAATACCATTATTTGATCTAGTTGGTTATTGATGCACTAGTGTTTTAATAGCTACAGTGGACCTTCTTTCTATTCACAGGAAAGCCAATTCAGAGTGACCTACTTATTAAGACAGACTTTATGTACTCTCTTAACCAGATTGTTTGAGCGAGTCCCTACATCACAGGATTAAAGGCGCATATGACTTGGAATACAGGTAATTACGGGTACCCTTTTTTTTTATCAAAGATTTTAAGAGGCAGATTAGATACTATAACTAGAGAGTTACAACCTCTTGGGATTGATTACAGTCTCCTTTGTTTTCTTTAGGATTGGCCTTATGAAACAGACTAAGATGGCACAAGGAATGATCACAACCAAAAGCTATAATCAGTGAATGGCACATCCAGGTGACTAAGTTTCAAGTCATTCAGACATGACAGAGACACACGAATTAATGTTAAGATCACTAAAAATGTTTATTTACTATATTTTTTAGATACACTGAGAAAGGAAATCCTTGGTAGACATCTTCTGAAGAAGGGGATTCCTTTTCCCCGAAACCCGTCAAGTATATTGCATTTAAGAACAGCTTGATCATATATGACCAGGAATAATGAACGGATATACGTTATATATGGATCTATATTATGCAAATGTTTACCTGAGAAATGAAATTGAATGTTGTTGCACTAATTGTAAAATCAGACTATGAAGCGATGGTAATAGTTTGAATTTATTGTTCAAAATTATTATTGTTTACACACAGAAATATCTTTTTCATCTTTTGATACAAAGTTCCTTTTTTTAAATTAATTTATACTTTTAATGCACAAGAACACGTGAGTTTTGGTTGTTACTACAGCAATAGGGTGTGCAGGGGACAGGAGTGTTCCACAAAGTTGTGGACACCTGCTGTTCTTACATTGTATGATACAACCCAGTGTCAAGATTGGTATTCTTCCCTGCATCCCACAAATTACTTTAAAATTATTAAGTTTTTTTGAAATAGGTGTGCTCCAGGCAAATTAGTTATCACCTGGTGTAGCATATGCCGATCCAGCGCTCTCTCGCCCTCCATTTCTCTTTCACAAACGCTCTCTCTGCTCCCTTTCTAACCTTGTCCATTCTATTCATCTGTCTCTTTCTCTGAGGGTGAGTGTGTCAATTGTGCATTTGCTACAGCCACACTAGCCGTTGCTGTCAGCTACGCACACAGGAAAAAAACGGATATCTTGGGGGAGGAGGCTGTTTGTTTTGCAAAGGGAGCTATTAAAAATGCGTGTATTTAATTTTACTCACATAAACTATTTTTTTTTAAATTGTACAATGTTCATTTCTAATCATCACTTCAGAATATATTTTAGTCATAATAAGAATGTTACACTAGCGTTACTGAGCAAAGCACATAATTAAATCATAGGCTAACCGTATGTATCATTTTCTGATATAATGTTACAATTCCAAGATGGACAATCTGCTACACTCCTCTCGTTTTATTTTGAAATACCCCTATGAGAAGAGGGAATTGGACAAATAAGGCCAGTGAGGGCTAATGCTCTCTTTGTATAAATTGAGAGACGATTTTTGTGAACATAATGATAGTACATCTTCATATATGACATATCTGTCCAAAATAAAACAAGTTGTATGTTAGAATCATTTGCGTGTAACATACGTTATGGAGATCCATGTGGTGGTTTTGCATTAGGAATGCATTTAACAACTGGTCGAGCACCTAGCGAGAGTACCAGCATAGTACTGACTGCTCTCTGCTCAGCACGCTGCTTCATGGCGCTCCAGATTGCTACAGACCTCAATTTCATCTGCATTTACAGTTCACCTTCTCAGACCAGTCTGGGTATACGATCTCCTGCAATGGACCGTAATTGTTAACTGTAGTTAATTGTAAACGTTAGCTAACACGCTAACTTTATATTATCCCATTTTGTCATTGTAACCACGCCCACTATCACATGATTTATACAAATTGAGCCTGGACGTGCACCAGCGCGCGAGCACCTAGCAAGAGTACCAGCAGAGTACTGACTGCTCACTGCTGTGCCGCGGTACAGCAGTGCCATACTCTGAATCTGGACCCGCGACCTGCATCTCCCTTTATCACCACCATACATGCTAATGCAACTAAACCATTGCAGAATCCTCGAGGTCTAATACACCCTGCACTGCTTTCAATATGTTCTTCCAAACTTTGCGAGCTTCTTTCCAGAACTCGCACTGCTTGCCCGGTACCTTTATAATACCAGTACTACAAACCTGGCTCTGCAAGGTATCTCACATCGGCTGTACATTCACCATCTGAATCCCAAAACAGCCTCATACCATCCCTCACTATGAGCAAGCCATCGTCCCTGTGCGAGGCACTGTTTCAGTGCATTTGCTGTTCAAACACCAATGGTCCCAATACTTAATACACCCGCGTAGATCTTGCAAGCTTTACTTCAGCTTTCTCGCTGTCTTGCACGCCATTTTTACAGCCCCAGCATTGCGAACCCAGTTTTCTGAACCACATTCCATTTGTCATGCACTCGCCTCATATAATGAAGCTCATTTTCTAAATATCCTGCAAACCGAGCTCAGGCTCGATGAAGTTTCTCTGCTGCGTTGCTAGGACGCTCCCAGAACAGCCCTCATCTTCACTCGCCAAATTCACACTGCCCTTTCCAAAAGGGTAATTTCGGCCTGTACCCCTTTTGAGTTATGCATGACAACATACCGCCTGACCTCAGGCATGCCTCACCAGATTGCACTCCCCCAGAGATATAGCCCTTCCAAAACCAATGCCAACATTCTCCTGCTCGAGCCCCAAATGTGGCTCGAAATGTCTCTACAAAGACAGATATCAGGAACTTTCTCACACCTGCTGATGATATACCCACCATCCCAGCCCCAACCATGCAAACTCATGATCCTAAGCAACCAGCCACAGCCTTCTGCGCATCAAACATGCCACTGCATACTGATAGTGATTCAAACCTCATACTATCAGATAAAACAATGCAGTGATGCGCTTCACCCATACCCCCTCACACAGACATGTAATCTTTTCACACCCCAACTTTAATGTTACAAACATCACCAATTCCCTGTACCGTTGCCACCATACACACAACGGCTCATCATCTATACCACAATTATACTCGCAAATTGTACAACACCACTTGACTCAAAATCCAGTACGAGAACCCTTAAACACTGGTAAGGATACGACTATGTCCGCCAGCAGTCACTTTTCCAGATTTTCAAATACATTCCAAACAACTATCTCAACCCAACCAGATGTTCCTAAATACTGATCAGCGCCACCGGCAGACAAAACCCTCATCCAGACTTTCCACCTTCCCCAGACCTATTCTCCAATGAACACCCAAACCACGACATTCCCTCTGCCAACCTGGGATCATCCATGGTTGCTTCTTTCACCAAACCCACCCCACGACCTTCTTTTGGTTTCCCTTCCACAGCGAACTCGCCACTAGATTCAGCTCTCACAGCCATCAACACAAGTATATTCACGCTAACAAGACTGTTTGAAGTACTTGACCAGAAAGCCGCCTCACAGTAACTCCTTAAATGTCCTCGCCAACAAAATAGACTGGCTAGTTTGGAACATACCTAGTCTTCTGGAAGCGGTTCATATTAATCCACCACCAAGCAGACCTGATTCAGTGATATCTGTAAAGACACCTCGGGTGATCCCACAGCCCAGGATAGAGAGCTTAATCAACCCCTCAGTTCCTCCCCTCTGACTCTATCATCATTGTAAATAACTCTGCCTTACTGCAGCCCAGACTACCAGATGACAACTTTACATTTGGAGATTTGATCGAAATCACCAGCACAGAGCCCCCACTGTATGAGGTCTTCTGTCCTGGTGCTCAAGGCAAATGAAGAAAAAGATAAAGGAACAGGAAGCGCCCCTCAACCGACTCAACCAACAAACAAAAAGAAAAAATCACAAAATATGCCCATACCACCAAAAAAATTACCAGACCCAAAAAGAAAGCGTTCATAGCAAACATCTCTATCCCTAGCCCGTCTGCGACCATTCAGTAGGCTTCTATTCCAAAACAAATCACGCCCCCTCAACTGATGACTTTGGTGATTCCCCTTCAGCAGCACTCCCTCCTGAGGCTCATATGGCTCCACCTAAAGGTAAGACGGTAAATGAACCTGACAATGTTACATCTGCTAATGCGTATCTAGCAAATCTATTCCAAAAGTGAATCAAACGATCTATGAACTCATGAACCTATCGGTGTACTCTAACAATGCAATCTCAATAACAAACAGTCCACCTCAGTCATCATGAGCATCCCAAAAGGTCTGACAATACAAAACCGATCTTTTGTGTGAACTTGAATGTTGACCCTGACACGTTTCAAATGTTTGACCAAAATAGTACTAATTCACTGGTTGCCTCTGCCCTACCTAAAGAACAACCTCACCTCCATTCTCCACCAAAAGAGCAGGAAAACTGTTGCACAAATCCTGCCTCCTCATTACCTCACCTTGAGACCCAACCACTATCACAAATAGCAGAAACACTCCACCAAGATATAGAAACAATTCTCATTACTATGTTAGAGAGATTGCACTCAGATCCATTCCCTAACAGATCAACTCTACTAGCAATACTCAATACCATTCCAGTTCTCCATACATCTGATCTACTGACATAGAGCATGTCAGATGCTCAACACCAGCGAATGAAGACACTGTAGGAATTAGCATTCCATGCAAAATGGTCAGAAATCTAGTATGGCATGAAAGGCAAGCTCTATATCAAAAAGGTCTGATCCTAGAAGCTCAAACTTCTCCACCACAGCCACAACAGAACCCTCAGTTACTGTCTTGACAGCAATGGCCTCTAGACCAGAATCCTCGTACAAGCCTAACTCAGCCAGGACAAACATACCGTAATTGTGGAAGGGACCCTCAACCGGTTCAGCAACTAACAATATCGTTACCGCCACCCAAATCCAAATGGTCATGGGTTACTCAAGCGATTACGAACTCCTCCAAACCATTTTCAAATTAGCCTGATCTCCCACCCAGACAGCATGCCTGTTCCATGGAATCCTGTAACACAAGGGGCTTTTGCCATTTACTAACTAAAATGCCTCCACTCCTTCACACGTGTGATTTAGTACTTCTTCAAGAGACCTGGTTGATGACAATTCCTGTATGGCCTGGCCACCAAATTGCTGTGATTCTAGTAACCAAAGCTGATAGGTCGTACAGCAGCAGAACTTTTAATAGCCTCCAGGAACAACTTCATCTCAAACCATGGCAATCCCTGAACCCAGGAATTCAACCAGTTAAAGTATTAACCCCCAATAAATATCACCCATTATATCCTGAAACACTCAAAATAAATATTTACTGGAACCCCCTGTCACCCAATGAAGCTCAGTTCATGACTTACATAGAAGCAATTTTAGACCTAGCCTCACTTGATCCAGACCACACTTCTTGCAGGTGACTTCAACATGAATTTTCTTCTGTCACCCAACAAGAACTAATACCCAAACTGAAAATTGCACAACAATGATGCAAATTAGGAGCTTTATTATGCTGAACGGCTCATGTGCAGAATATTGTCCTCCCGCGTACACATGGTCGAGAGGCCTGAGCAAATGTGTCTTGAACTATTTTTATATCACGGCAAACGCAAACAAACACATAGCGTCATTTCTTGTCTCACCAAATGATGCCAGTGAACATCAAATGCTTATAAGCCACTGGATCCCACATTTTATTGGCAGAAGCTGCCTACTTCAGTCCATCCTGGCACTCAACAATAGACAAAATCAACTTTGCTGGAATCCCTTACATTTAGCCGATTTAAACCAAAGGATGACTTGTGTAAACGCTCCCCACAAAGATCCTGGCCAACTATTTTATACTGATCACATTCAGCCAATCACTAAATATGGGTCGGGAAGAGTGTTGAATTGATTCAAACATAAGCATAGATTCCATGCCCCGATATGCAAAAACAAGATGAAGCAGAAAAAATGCTCACAGCGCTTATGAATAAATCTGTAGGTGACATATGATAAATAATGTCCCTAATAAGGCTTGTAAAACAGTCTTACTGAATACAGTAAGCGAAATCAAGTAGAAGGAGCATTTCCAAACTTTGCTTAACAAAAAGTGTGTTCCTGTCACACCCCTATTTCCTACTATGCCAGATTTGACTAGTTTTGTTTTTTATACACTGAACATATTAATCATCATAAAAAAGCTAAATATGTCTAGAGCACCGGGACCCGACAGTCTTACCAACGCCATTCTGAAAGCACAACCTGAACTATGGGCTACTACCCTTGAGACAATATTAAAAAAAAACTTATGAGCACTGCCGAATGTCCCCCGTCTTGGCAACAAGCACTTATCCAGCCTATATTTAAGAAAGGTGATCAGAATGAGCCAAACAATATAGACCTAATGTACTCTTAGATGCCCCGGGCAAAATGTTTGCACGCTTAGTACTGCAGGACCTTTTACAATGGTTGATGGTCACTAAACAACTTGATATACATCAATCCGGCTTCGTCGCAGGCATCGGTACGGCCCTACATCTAACCATACTCTCAACCATCAAAAAGCAAGCATTCCAAACAAAGCGACCTGTATTTTTAGCCCTAATTGATTTTAAACAGGCTTTTGATGCTGTCCCTCGTGAAATTTTATGCAGAACTTTTTAACAAAAACTGTCCACATTACATCATATTTTTAATCCACTTTGTTTATTCTAACACCTCTATTCAAATTAAACTCACGAACGATGGACTTCTATCAAGCCCCATACAGACAAATACAGGGCATAAGCAGGGATGCCCACTTGCATCAATTCTTTTTAACTTTTTAATTAATGACATGCGTGAGATTTTTAAAGCTTTGTGTTCATTTCCGCCACGCTTAGGTCAAAAAGAGATGCCATACCTACTTTATGCTGATGATCTAGTGATTCTCAACAGAACCCCCATCGTGCTCCAAAGAAAATTAACGGCCCTTACAACCACCCCCTGCCTCCAAAACAGGCTTCAAATTCAACTGGTTTCTTTCAAAAACCTTGCTCCAACAAGTTCATCAATATAAATATTTAGGAGTGAACACCAACTCCCATTCCAACGATCAACCGTACAAATCTGAACTTGCCACCAGAATGACATTTGTAGCTATACAAGGGAAAGCATTATACCTACAATATGGCCAATATTCAATAAAACCAGTAATACTTTTTTATAAACACAAGATGGTTCCGATAATCATCCATGGAAGCCAAACTAAACCAAATCCTGAAGCAATGAGAAGGAACATTTAAGAAGACGGCTTCTGGAAAACGACCCTCCCACTCCCGCAAAACACCCCAATCTCAATTTTTTGTTTAGAGTTTGGTCTCACTTCACTTTCAACTACCGTTATGTGGCTAATGCTTGTGGCATATAGAAAATGCCTTCTAGCCACCAGTTCAGATCATAATCTGTTCACAGCCATCAAAACCCTCCTACAATCCAATCTTCTGGTCCCTCTAAAATCATGGAAAAAATGAGATCTCGAATCGCTACAAAATGACGACATCTCGCTAGACCTACTACTTGAAAACTCGGTAAAAGCAAAAACCAAACTTAGGCAACGGGACTGGATAACTAATTTGAAAAAATGTAACTCTTACCTAGATTCTAAAGTGTGGGCCTTCATAATAAAATCCATGGATGAGATCCCACCCTACCTCACCAAATTTCCAGATAGGAGCTATGCAGATAATATTTTACACTTCCACTTAAATCTCTGCTTGAAAAAGGTCAAAATATCAACTTGCAATAAATTATTGAACACCGATTTACAGGCAGATTCATGGAATCAACGTGCGCCGAAAAAACGGTGCACGCGTGCGAAAACGTGCGATTCGCAGTGAAATAGCGAAAATCGCAGTGCAAGTGCGATTATCGCACAGAAAACATCTCACATCCATTCATGGAAGTCCGTGCACGCGCAAAATGTGGGATGTGCGCTGAAAAAGTGCGCGGTGCACACTGGCGCACAGGTCACCGAACGCCGTGCGATAAGGCCACAGCGAATTCGCACATAGCGCGGCGCACATAACAATAGTAGGCGTAACACGGGGCGTCACACGCAGAATGGGGAACAGCTCGTGAAAATGTGGGCGTCACGGGGGAAGTACAGGAGGCAAGTGCGCAGAACGCCCACACGCTCGCCTACAACACGTATTCATGGAATCGAATAGGGAAAAACAGCGCACGGCCAAAGACGCGCACAGGCATATACATGTCCGCCACACGAAAGCAGGCGGTAGCGTCCCTACGCAGGAAAAATATGTGCGCCAAAGTCCTACACGCGCGAGAAGGCCCACAGGCGATCGGGCCTGGGGGAGCGTGTGCGTGTATTTCAGAGGTGCGCGAGAAGTTCCACACGCGATCTGGCCTGTGGGAGCGTGTGCGTGTATATCAGAGGTGCGCGGGAAGTTTCACACGTGATTGGGCTGCGTGCGGGTATTTCCGGGGTGCGTGGGAAGTTTCACACGCAATTGGGCTGCGTGCGGGTATTCCATGGGTGCGCGCAAAGTTTTACACGCGATCGGGCCTGGGGGAGCGTGTGCGTGTATTTCAGGGGCTCGCGGGTGGTTTTACACGCGATCGGGCCTGGGGGAGCGGGGTACGTGTATTTCAGGGGCTCGTGGGTGGTTTTACACGCGATCGGGCCTGGGGGAGCAGGGTACCACTCACCGTCTGCCTTGCGTGTAGAAGAACGGGTAGCCAACACCCACCGGCTGTGAAGTAATAGCGTGTGAACCCCAACGCCTGCAAGACACACGCACCGCACTCCACGAAAAGCAACGCCCGTGCGCGATACGTCACAGACACGCATACGCGCTAAGGGCCTTTGGTCCAATGGAATCGCGTATGCGTGCTGACGCGCTTACGCCATAAGGGCCTTTCCTCGATTCACACGCTGACGTGCAGAATTTTCACGTGCCAAATCACTCCGTATCAAGCTGGCCACGCGTAAGCACATGGAAGACCACGCTCCTGCCCAAACGGCCGAATTACTGCCCCCCAGAGCCCCGAGCAGCCTCCCACGAGCCATCTGCTGCTGCCTGCCTGCTGCCACCGTGCCCTGCCATTTGGTGCCTGCACATCAGCCATCTGCAGGGGTCCAGTTGCTGTGTCCACCCCTGCTGGAACAGAACACTCCCGACTGGGATACCATCGCTCCACAGCCCAGCCCCAGGACCCAGTTGCCCACCCACGCCTGCCTCGGGGGTCGCCATGTCGGGGCAAACACCATCCGAGACCACTGGCGACCCCCAGCCAGAGGGGCAGAGGGTCACCAGCTTCAGTCAGAAGGAAGTTGGTGTCCTGGTGGAGCTTGTCCTGGGGCATTATGATGCCCTCTTCGGATCACCAAGCGCCGACAAGGAAGGACGGGACAGGATCTGGGACGACTTTGTGGTTGCCATCAACGCGGAGGGGGTGGCAACCCGCAACATCAAGCAAGTCAAGAAGCGCTGGGAGGACTTCAGGTCCAGGACCCTCATAAAGGCCCGGCGCCTCGTGGAGGGGGGCCGGGGAAGCATGAGTACCATCCAGCTGAGGGTCCTGGAACGCGTACGCCCAGCGCTCCATGCCCAGATCCTTGAGAGGCAGACCCGTCTGAAGTCGAGCGGTAAGTGGCCAACTATTGCTGTGTGAGACAGGGCATGTTGCAGCGTGCTGGTTGTGTGATACTTGCCTGTATGTGTGACATAGGCCATGTACGCGTGTGTGTGTGCAGGGACAACATGGTCATGCATGTGAGACCAGTAATGTGTGAAGCACACGGTTGGTGTATGTGTTGAAATGTAACATGGGGAGCCCTATGCGGAATGGACACATGAGAGCATGCCAGTCTCTGTTCCTGGACATGTGTGTGGGTGAGGGATGGGTGCTGATGCCATGTACATGTATGGTGTCCATGTCTGTGTTTCTGACCTGCGTGTCTGTGACTTGTGCATGCCATGGATGCATGACACATGTCTGTGACAATGTTCAGATTCACTGATGCAGCCTAGTTATCCTTGCATCCACTGTGTCTGGGGTGTACGAGTCCAGATGGATGAAAGTACGTTGAAGTGTGTGCATGTGATAGGCATGACCCATGATGCATGTGAGTCCAAAAACAACATTGTATGCTTCAAGAGTCCCTTGGACATGTTTGCTTATGTCCATAGCATGCGCCATGCCTGTTACTGCATGTGTTTTGCCTGCACTGACCCATGTGTTGTGGAGGGACATGATGGAAGTGATCTTTGACAGTGCCACTCATCTGCTATTGCTTCCTGTCTAGGGGACCATTGTACAGTACCCTGATGCTTGTGTTCTATGTCTCCCTCTACACAGCGCAAAGTGAAGAAGAGGGCGGAGACGGCGCTGTGGAGCTAAGCGGCGGGGATGCCCCCATGGCTGCAGCGGAAGGGGTGGGTGAGCCCCCACAGGGGCTTGCAACGGCAGAAGACGGTGTGGAGCCATCCAGGTTGGTGGTTTCCACAAAGGAGGAGGAGACCGCTACTGAGCCGCACAAGGGGCCTGGTGGGGGCATCCCTGCTGGTGCAAGTGGTGCAGTCCAGGGGCAGGGGCAGGAGGCAGCACAGGTCACCGTGGAGGTGCCTGTGCATGTCACTGTCCCTGACACTGTGACTGCACCACCATGCACCAGCAGGGATGCCCCATCCCAGGCCTGTCCGCAGGTAGGAGGGATGTCCATGTCATCTGACTCCCCTCCACCTGCGGACGAGGGGACCCCTGGCCGTATGGAGAAGGTCCTGATTGGTGTCGCGTTGCGCACAGCTGTCATTCGTGATGAGGTGCGTGCTTCCCGGGGGGAGCACGCACGTCATCACGAAGAGCACCGTGCCAACGTGGCCCAGTTGGGAGCGGTCATGGTCGGGCGTCTCGTACATGTGTCGGGCACTCTGGCGACCATCTCCTCCTCTGTGGAGGCTATGCGCCAGTCGTACTCCATGCCGTCTTCCGGCCCAGATGCCACCAGGGCCCCTTGTGGACCTGCCCCGACCAATGCAGCCACCTCGGTGGGGATCCCATCCCTGCCACAGTCGGGAGTCGGAGGTCCAGCAGGGGTGGACACACCAGCAACTGGACCCCAGCAGATGGAGGATGTGACGGCATCATCGGGCAGGGCACGTGCACGAAGACGTCGGTGGTTTCCATCCGCCTGGATGCCGTCGTGCTGGCACAGGCAGTTGCGTCGGAGGCAGCGGCAGGCTCGACGTGGGAGGCATCATGGCTCGGGGCCATCAACATCAGGGGTGCAGGCATCGGCCGGAGGGCAGGAGAACCCTGGAATGGGAGTGGCTTCCGTGTGGGAGTGGTTGGGCCAGCAGAGGGCAGAGGAGGAACGGCTCACAATGGTCAGGGCGGAGAACTCCATGCAGAGGGCCCTGAGGCGGGCCGAGTGCCTCGAGGCAATCCGCAGGGGGTTGGAGGTGGACACATCGACGGCCCTGCGGACCCTCGGGGCCATGGAGGAGGACCGCCTCCGGGACATTGAGCAGGAGTTTGATTATGCCCTGGCCCGGGACATCCAAAAGTGAGCCGTCAGACTAGCCCGCTGCCCTTGTACATAGTTATGTAGGTAGTGTTAGGTTTCCTTTTTTTTTTATTTAGTTTGGACCTTTTGGACATTGGCCACATTTTTGTATATAGTTTATTTTATTAGGTAGTATTTTTATGTAGGTTTCATTTCTTCAGTTGGGATCATGGACCCTGGTTTGTTTATCTGTATATAGTTGACTGTTGGATTTTTTTATTTTTTTTTTAATTTACCCATGGAGCAATGGTTTTTGGTTTTGTTTTTACCTTGGATTTACTTTCTTGAACTGTGACTTTGGACACCTTTCCTTTGGATTATGATTTGTCGTTTTTCATTATTTAACGGGCATGCTGCTTTTGGTTTTTGATTCCCACTGTCATTTGTTTATTTTTTATTCCATTTATGCTGTTTTTAATACATTTTTTTCATCAAACTTCAATGTGTAGTATCATCTCATTGGTATCATGCATATCCTGATATGGGTTTTGAGATTCACTGACACCCATTAGGTGTATGTGAGGGCCATGTGTTCATTTCCAAACTTGCTATTGGGGTTCTATCATGTCATTGCCATTTCTAAGTGGGTGGATGCAGTACTCGAGTGGGTGTTTTTGCATTTGGAGGCTGACCATAAGGGCCAGGGATCTAGATTGTGATGACATGTTGGCTGGGGGACATGTGTGGGGCCTGCTGGCAGGTGCCCCGCAATGCTGGGGGTGGGGGTGCAAGGGGACATGAGTTGGTGATCAGTAGTGCAAGGAGACATGTGCCTTTGCTGGGGGGCATGCCCATGTTGGGTGGGCTGCCTGCGGGACATGACCAGGGATGCAGGGTAGTGCCCTGTGGTGTAGGCTGCCGGCAGGGGCCATGGAGGGTTTACAGGGGACACCTGGGAGGACCCACACTGCCAAATCACATGTAGGACTCCCCGGCACCCCTGAAATACACATACCCTGCTGAAATCGCGTGTGAAAATTTTCGCGCACCCCTGCAATACACGTACCCTGCTGAAATCGCGTGTGGAACTTCTCACGCACCCCTGTAATACACGTACCCTGCTGAAATCGCATGTGGAACTTCTCGCGCACCTCTGGAATACACGCGCCCAGGCCAATCGCGTGTGGAACTTCTCGCGCACCCCTGAAATACACGCGCCCAGGCCAATCACGTGTGGAACTTCTCGCGCACCCCTGAAATACACGCGCCCAGGCCAATCGCGTGTGGAACTTCTCGCGCACCCCTGAAATACACGCGCCCAGGCCAATCGCGTGTGGAACTTCTCGCGCACCCCTGAAATACACGCGCCCAGGCCAGATCGCGTGTGAAACTTCTCGCGCACGCGTGTTCCCGACACCCGTAATACACGTTCCCCGCTTTGCGTTTGCTGTTTTCCAGTCCGGTAACTGGGCACAGCCCTTTGGGATGGTTTTGCAATCGTGATGGCTTTTCCTTGCGCGAGGGCGTTCTTGGGGGCGTAACTGGCGCTGCTGCAGGGTCGCTGCGCCACGTCTGCTTTTGGAGGTGAGAATCCATGAATACGCTCTGCACGGAAATTGATTTTATTGCACGCGGCTGGCGCAGACATTCGCACGGGCACGCTGTGCGCCAGCCGCGTGCGACACTTTTGAGAGGAATTACATGAATCTGCCTGAAAGTCTGTAGATTTTGCCAAGTCCAAGCATGTAATGAGACAATGAAACATCTCATAACGGAGTGCCCTGCTCTCGCAGATCTGAAAAAATAATACTTTCATAAATATTTTCAACATATGATTGATTTGACAAAAGAACAGCTATGGAATGCCATATTTAATGCCACAAAGACATCACTGAATATAGCCACAGTACAATTTGTGAAGGCCTTAAACCTTGTCTAAGTAATCAACCACCATGGCTGAGCATCCAGGTCTCATTAATGCTGAAACAGATGCTACCATAATGGAGACTAACTGCGCTAACTCTTTGCTGTCCAATCAACAATCAGAATCTCCATACACTATTCTTGCCCCAACTGATCCTTCAGCTACACAAGGTTCCAAAACATCAATGTTTTCTAGATGGCCCAAATTAGCAGTCTAAATACCTGCATTATAGCACTTTAAGACAATCTGAACTTCATGATGACCAGTGAATTCTATGAACTGAGACGATTGGCATTGCTCGTATAACTTTATGAACTGTATAGTCGCTAAGATTACAAACTACTATTGGGTGGTAATAGATTTTAGGTAGAATGTTCTTATTAACGTTTTTTAAAACAGCTGTATGCCGATTAATCGATTTTATGAACTGGTACATTTTTATTCTCTTTCTGATGTTTTATTACTGCTTTTTAGATAGCCTAAATTCACAGTTCGAACATGTGCACTACAGCACTTTAATCATCAACAAAAATAAATCCATTTGTAATCGCTAGATCTGATTTAATGAATTTCATGAACTGAGACAATTGGTTATTGCCAATATCTTGTGTTAGATAACCTAAATACTTACCTCAATTACTTGCACTATGACACTATTAGACAGATGTAACAAGTAATCTATTCTGATTTATACAAAATTGAAGTTTACTAGTTCTCTGATGATGTAATATCTATTTCACTGTACTCTGCAAAATTCTAATTGTTTTGTTGCAATGTTCATTGTTCCCATTGAAAAAGTTGATAAATCAACTAAAACAATGTTTCAATAAAAAAGTGGAAGCCCATTTTGCTCAAGCTTTTTTTGCGTCAATCATTATAGTGAGTTTGTTTGCTGTAGTATATTTCTCTTTGGCTTGGTGCTTCTGAGCATGTTACTGAAAGTATACAAAAGTTGAAAGCAACTAGTAATAGAAACAAAGTATTTACTTACAATGGGTCTCATTATGAGTACGGCAGTGTGGTAAAAATCAGTGGTAATGAGTGGTGACCTTATCGCTGCATTACCGCACTGCCGTACTACAAGTTAGGCAGGGAAGTAGAGGATTCACCTCCAGCAAAGAGCTGGCGATAAATCGGACACTTACCACCGATAATCGGCGGAATTACCATCACCGGTAATTATGCTTGAATCCTCATTGAGTCCTATGGACCACAATAAATGGGGACTAACACCACCTACCTCCACTTGTAATCCAGCACTAAATCCGCCAGACCAAGTGGCGGCAACGGTATTCCAGCGGATGTACCGTAGGAATACTGCCAAACTCGTAATGAAGCCCATATATTTTAGTTCTCCCAGCATTATAGTACTGAAATAGATCCACATAACCCATGTCCTCCTAGGGTCCCAACCTTATGTGCTCTGAGTGAAAACAATGCAACCTGGGGTGTGGCGTGATGCCATATGTCATGACTTAGTCACCCGTTCTTCAGCATGAACACCTGTTAGTACTGTTTGCTTTTTGTATTAATTATTCCTAGGATTCTGCTGGGTTATGACTGTAGGCAGTATTTCAAGCATGTGGATTCACCAAGAATAGTACTGATATGAGGAATATTGTTGTTGTGTACGTGATTCTCACCTCTTTATTTTTCCTTTACAGCCTCTTATTTCGCGGTTGAACCACATTCTCTAGTAAAACAGAAACAGATTACTTCCCATTCTGTATCATCAAAAGAGCCTTGCAGTCAGTTTTTACAACAGCAGAAGCAACAGGCGGAACATCAAAACCACCCACAACAGCAGCAGCATCAGGAACAGCAGCATATCCAATTGATGCAACAGCAGCTTCAAAATCAGTCTCTGGATTCTCCAACACGAGCACACTGTGCTCAACTCCACAGTGATTCTAAATCCCCTGTTTCTAGCAGCATAACAGCACTTCAGAGCTCACTTATTCAAACTCGTCCATCTTCTTTGTCAGCATCCCCAACTCGGCTCCATTCATCGCAGCATTCTATAGTTTCACCTCCACACACTCAGTCATCCAGTAAGTCTCCATCCTCGTTTATGCACCCACAAACACAATGTCCTGTGCCATCATCTTTGCAATTTTTGACGAATTCGCTAAAGTTAACTTCTGACGAATTACAGCCTGATCAACAACTACATTCCCCATCCAACCTTGCTCGTTCACCAACCACTCTTGCAAATATTGGCCTAATTCAACAGGCAAACATGGGTTTATCGGTACGACCAGATGCAATTTTATCAAATCAAAAACACTCTATCTTGCAGACTGCTCCATCTGTAATCTCTATCCCTAAACCAACAGCTATGTCTTCTCCTACCAACATTCACTCCCTGCCAATGAAGTCTTTTCAAGAACAACCAATGAAGACAGAGCTGCTATCCCCAGGAAAGGTTCGGGTGCATCATGTTTTAATTTCAGAGGATGAGCTTCCAGCTGCCGAAGCATTGGTTCAACTGCCATTTCAGACCATTCCACCCCCACAAACTGTAGCTGTTAACCTTCGAGTACAACCAACAGTGACAGTTGAACTACCACCGGTAAGTTTTCAGAATTGTTTCCTGTTTCTTTATGTATTGTATTAAAAGTAGACCCAACAATACAAAATGTGTGAAAAGTGCAATTCTATAGAAAAACTTAAGAGACCAGACCCTTGCGTTATAATGATATTTCGACCAGGTTCGGATTTGCTTTAGCAGTATGTACCCTATACATGGGCTGTATAGTTGTAATGAGATGGTGTTGTTGAAATCTACACTGAATCCGAAATAGTGTTCCTTTATTAATAGAAGGTGATTTTTTGCTCGTAAAGAATTGTTGTAATGTGTTAGTTAGGGAGCATATAGTGTAGGCACAGTGTGCTGATATGATCAGAGCCTATGTGTTTCATGTCGACTGCACTGCCTTAGGACTCTGAAACTGGCTTCCCTTTGTACATGGAAATGTATGCCTGTAGGGCATCAGCCAAACATTGCCAAAAAACATTGGTCTATACATTGGCAGTTATATGGAGATATATATTTTTTTAATGCAGTCTTGACCCGGTGCTATGAGCATGAAACATGTGTAGACTCTGATCATATTCAAAACAATGTGCATGCATTATGTGCTTTATAACTAACCCCTCACAATGATTACTCTACAAATAAATCCACTTGCAATTTACGAACTAATAAATGACTTCTGTCTTGTGATTTGATGCATGATTCTGCAATAAAGAAAGTGGCCCGCTTTCTTGAATTGTTTTTCACAACTTTCATGCAATGCATTGTTTGGAAACTTTCTTTGTGCCCATTTGTGCGTTTTAGTCAAGAAATGCATCACTTATGTTTTACAGACTTTAAGGACTCGGACTTGAGAAATCAGAATTATCTCAGAGATTGCAGTTGCGAAGTGCTAAGTCTTCAAACTGCAGTGATGGCCTTTAAATTGTACAGATGTTATAGTCTTTGGCTTTTCAACACAGAGTTACCGCTCAGATTACACAAATCTGATAGGATCACTTGTCAGACACGAGAGGATGCCTTTGGGATACATAAATGTTCCAGGCCCTGGTTAAACACTACAGTGATATCCTACATGTTGCACATTTTACGAAGACAGGCATCATTCAGCAGAGCAATTTCTCTGAGAAACATATGTGTAATCTCACTCAAATAGCAGAGATATCCCCACGGGTTAGTTCTTTCAGGCTCAAATTCAATTCCGTAGAGTTATCCCTCAGATTATGAAGATTTTTCAGATTCATGCGTACTTCAAGTTACAGGTACGTTAACGATTTAGACTTCAGAGGTATCAGTCAGGTTAGAGAGATCTTACATGCTCCAATGTATGATGGCAGAGCTATCCCCCATCATCAGAAATAAGGTGGGAGAACCTTCCTTTGGGTTACATAGGTCTTACAAACTGATGTTAGACTTTGGACCCCTGAAGCAGATCTATCCTTTGCGTATAGTTATTTTCCATGTTATGATATGATTCAGTAGAACTAACCCTAAACTACATGCAGTTCCTTCAGACATCAGAGCTACCCTTTTGGTATAGAAATGTTACAGGCACGGATGTCGTAACAATCTTCTGGCTTCTAAATCATGTTAGAATAGGTGTTACTATTACCCAATATAATGGTACTCATTTTATCAACTATGGAAGGATGTGTCCGCTCTGGTGGTATTCAGACTGGTTCCCTGCAGGATGAGAACAGCTTTCATGATAGGTGCCTAATTCAGTGACCTATCTAGACGCCCCAGCTCGGGTTGCTCAGACACTCTCATATTATAGAAATGTTTTTTTCTATGGGAAGGGAAACGTCTTCAAATGGGCACTCATGACATCACATGCCCGCGCCTTTGGCAATACTAGGTACAAGAGAGAATTTGGCAGTTGGCTTGTGGTGGGGCCTACTTCAGAATTCAGTATAGACTAAGACTCCAGCCCTGGCATCAGTTCAGACTTGGTATGCGGGAGATGGAATATAGTCATCTAGGTTTCCTCTAAAGCAGGGAAAGAAGCCGCTGGAGGGTTTGCACTCCATGGCAGGCTGGCATCCTGCGGTCCAATCAGTTTATGGAATGGCCAGATGCCTTTGTGAACATCGGCCAGAGCTTCCTATGCACCTCACACTGGAAACGTGGTCTCCACACGCAGGGCCAAATGAGCACTAATAGTTACCCATGCCTGCTAATGCAAGTCTGTTTAGAAACATAAAGAACCAGCTAAAAATGTCACATTTGTGATTGTTGATTATTTGCAGGGTGGGAACATACCGCAAGCAGATCATTCCATCTTTTTTTGTTTCTGGATCTCCTTATGTTGGACAGCATATCAAACCCCTGGGTGGTTTGCGCTTTACAAATACAAATGGAAATGGAGGGAATATATAACTCTGACAAGCTTGCATTACTGCAATTTGCATTGCCAGGATTGCAGTTAAAACACTGATTTGTTTACTGTTTTAGCTGAATATGAGGAGTAAGTGCTTCTCAACTGTTCAGAGAAGCAGAATACCATTGTAGTACTCGACAATGTGCATTGTCACTTTTCAGAGGATTTGAGCACACTTTTAGTCTGCAAATGTAATATGTCTCACACCATATAGTTTTCTTTAGTGGATTTCTTTTTCTACAATTTAATCTAAAATAGTTTCTCTTTAATTACTACTTTCACACCAGCACATTAAATCACAAAGAAATTGAAAATCCATTAAAACTGTTCAATGGTCTTCTAGCCCATAAGAACAGGGCATCATGAAACATTAAATCAGTCACATATATACATAACTGCAATTCTTAATGGATATATTCCTCCCGCAGATTCTCCATCTTAGAATCACTTTCAAACAGGTCTGCATTGGGATGACATTTCAAACAGCCACCAGATGTTTTTGTCATGTGTCAACACAGTGACTGCATCACAGCATCAGTCAAGCTTCTTACGCTGGAAGTGAAATGCTCAGTATCCATATGGAGACACGTGCTCCTTCTCACCTTGATTCATTATTTTTGATATTCAGTTTTGTGAAACTATCACAATGTTTTTTGATCTGCATTATGTATTCCTCCAAATCTAGTGTAAAGCCTTGCAAAGAGTGCGGGAGGCATGTGTCACCCTCTAAACCACACCTGCACTGTGTAAGATGGCTTCGGTAAGGAACACAGTATGGTGGATTGCGGCTGCTGTTAATCTACCCCTAGGCCGAATAAGAGCATTTAGCAAAATGTTTAATAGCCTGAAGCATGAAGACTTCAGAAAAGACACTGGATAAGATAACTTCTGAGCAATCGTCTTCCGAACATACTCTTGCTGAGGGGTGCCAATCTATCTTATGTTAATAATTTATAAAGCATACTACCACCGTGAGGCATCTTGGTCCTAGGACAACAATGAAGACCCTACACTCTAATCACCTCCCGTTTAGACAATCTTTGAAAACTTCTCTTCTAGGTTAGAGACATGTTTCAGAACCAGTGTTCCACAACCATGCTGCTGCCACGGAAAAAGCTCAGCCCCCAACCCTGGAGCGTCAAAGTGGGGACCACCAGAAGGCCAGCCCTCCGAGAGCAGAGGTCACACCCTGGAATAAAACATGCAAATTTATCCTGCAGATAGTCAGCTCCCAGCTTGGTGAACTAAACACAAAGACTTGAAGTCAATTTGTTTATACATCCGAAGCTGATGCAGGAGTCGCACGGTTGGGGTGATATGAGCTCCATAAGAGACGCCCAGAGCCACCCGAGCTGCCAGGTTTCTGGAGCAGCTGCAGATGCTGGATCAAGCCCTTTGCTTGGCCCAAATACAAGCGCCAACAAAATACATAGGAATTGCAATAGTCAATACGACTTAAAATGAGGGAAGCAACCACCGGAGGAAGGAGATGGAGAGGAATGAATGGAAGCACATTCCACAGAATGTTAAGATGAAAGTGACCAGCCTTACAGACTGATGCCACTTGCTGGTTTATAGTCAGGGTAGATGAAAACATCACACCTAGATTTTTTACTACTGAGACAGGTACTGAAAGACTCCCCAGAGTGGAGGGCCAGAACGCAGGAACCCAAGGTGACACACCAGAAGAGACACTCGCCACCAAAACCTCTGTTTTATCCCCGTTAAGCTTCAACCAATTCTAGTCCATCCAAACCCCCATGGTCTCCAGGCACCGACACAGGCCCAACAGCATTTCCGCCTGGTCAAGTTCTAAGCAGAACAGGATCTATGTGTCGTCGGCATATGAATAGCACCTGAGGCCGTAGGAGCTGATGTCCCCAGTGCTGTTTAATGTTTACATTCAGCCGCTTTTGGGTCTCCAGGCGGACCCTTGAGGCAGTGAAGAAGAGGAAGAAAAGAATGGTTGATAGCAGGGTTGTTTGGCTCCAGTCAGCTAAAAAGGATGTAAACCATGCCAGGACTGTGCCCTCCAGACCCGCAGAGGCTAGTCGGGACTGCAATATGTGTGAATGCCCCTGACAGGTCTAATAAAATCAGGGCCCCCAGCTTTGTCATATCATCCAGCAATGACACCAAAACACTCTCAGTGCCTCGGGCAGGCCAGAAACCAGATTGAAAGGAATCAAAGAATCCAGAAGACTCAAGAAATGATGACAGAAGCGGAGAGGTCAGTGTTTCCAACAGTTTCATAGAAAAGGTTAACACGGAAATAGGCTGGAAACTAGAAGGAAGTAGAGGATCAAGAGACCGCTTTTTGAACAGTGGAATTACAGTAGCTTGCTTTAACTTGGTGGGAATAGAACCAGATTGACATGATGTATTAACAGCTTGTAAGATCCGGGGCAATAAGCCAGCTGAGATGTCTTTCATAACCATAAAAGGAACATGATCAGAGGGGTGTGCCAATTTAAGACAACCAATGACTTTGCTGATATCCTCTTCAGAGAATAGAGGAAATTGTGCCCACTTAGACCGGGACTCCGCTGCCACTGTAATAGGAGGTAACATCAAAGAGTGAATTCCTTGATTGCTAGACTGAATAGTAGAGTGAATAGACTTAATTTTGGTGGTGAAATAACTGGCCATCACATCGCATAATTTCTGGGTGGGAATCCAGTGTGGGTGCTGCAGACAGCAACTTTATCACAGCAAAAAATTCTCTAGGCTCGCTACAACTACAACTTTTTTAGTTTCCCTGATTAAAATTTGATAGTCCCCACTGCACTGCTTATAATCAATTTTTTCTGCCTTGTCATAGGCACAGCACCATTTTCATCAATCTAGGTCAGAAGAGGGGGAGAAAGAAAAAAAGAAGACAAAGATGAAACATTGTTCAGATGTGAATCTTCTTTTCACAATCACTTTTCTTCTTCTAGGAAATGCTGCTGCCAATATGGATCCTGGTGGTCGAGATCTGACGAAGACCTTTCTCCACTGCTAGTAGATGTCAATTTTCTTTTTAAGTTTGCTATCCACAAGAATTGTCAAGCGTTAAAGGCTGCTATGCTTAAAGCATTTTTCAAAGGTACCTGCTTCACTGGCTCCAGCCTGAAGTCCATTGCTTCCTGTGATGAAGTTCCCTGTCTTATTCTGGGGACTTCTAGTGAGATGACCAAGGGGGTCAAGGACCTCCTCAAGTTATTTGCAGATGAACCTGGAGGTGTTCTATGGATGATCTACCAGTCATCCTCACTTATCCCCATCACTGGGCAGGCGAAAGTCACATGCCAGACAAAAATACCAGTGGTCCTTTAAATGACCTACAATCTCACACAGCGCAGTCCTCCCCCCTGCCGGAATCGGGCTCAGCAAGATAGAGGGCTAACCCCTCCATGGAGTTTCATCAAGAACACTAAAGCAGTCACTCAGCCCTTACACCCAAACTGGCTCCTTGGGTGGAGTTGCTAGAGTTTAAGGAAACTGGGGGCTCTGGGTGCATTCAGAGAAGGAGATGGTGGAAGTTTGGAGAGTGTTGAAGATTAAGAAAGGAGACTGTGGGGTTCCATGTGATTATATCGCCGCAAAAATATCGGCGTACAAAGATTTGCCATATTTTTGTGGCGATATTACCCCATGGAACCTGCGGGGGACACCCCCGCAACCCCCACATATTTTAAAAGGGAGCGGGGGATACCCCCGCAACCTCCCCCATCCATTTACCCCATAAATTATTCCTACCAAAAATATCGCCTATGGCCATTCCTGACAACCATAACTACGGCAATATTTTTGGTGGCGATATTACCTGATACCGACTGTGGTAGATGTTTGGAGACAGAAAAGGAGGTTGTCGAAAAGAGACATTAGGTGGGGCTAGGCAGAAGATATTAGGAGGTGGAACTAGGAAGACCTCAGGGTAGTAGGAGGAAGACAGGAAATAGTAGGAGGGATGCAGCAGGTCGTGATAGCTGGGATACACCAGGAGATAGTAGGAGGAAGGTATAAGGAGTTAGTAGGAGGAAGATATAAGGAGGTCGTAAAAGAAAGACCTTAGGCCAAGGTTATTCACCAGGAGAAAACACCAAGGGCCACTGAGGACAGACTTGGCAAGAACAGGGCGGAATGAGAGTTCAAGCTTAGCCCAAGGCAGAGGGCTAGGGTAAGACTCCAATCAAAATCTCACCCATGGTGAAAAGAGGGACAAGCATGTGGCATGGTATCAAGAATGACCAGAGGAGGAGTGAGGACGTTGTGCATAGTTCAGGAATCAGTACTCTAGGAAAGGGATGGTGGAAAGGTCATCTTAAGCTCCTGTGTGGCTACTGGGAATCATAAACCCAAAAGTTGAAGCGAAAGTCCACCTTTATCTCCAACATGTTGAGTAGGCACACCAATGTCTACAGGACCTTGGTGGTATAGGACCATCTCCAATCTCCTTCATCAGTAGGAGCAAAACTGAGAACATTCATAAAGAGAACCTTTGAGACTAAGTAACGGGGAAGTCCCTAGAAATCTGGTGAACGTTGTAATTGACTTTGAAGAGTGTGAACCTTTTCTTTTTGAGATGGAACCTTTGGACTGCGCAAGAGTGTTCTGAGTCAAGGGAGAGCAAATGCTGTATGTGATTAGATTTCAACAGATTAGGGAAGGAGAAATCATGCTGACCGTTGCAAGGATAACATGCTTTGTTGGCACTGTTATTCCTTTCTGGAGAAGCTGTTGGAAGGACTTTTGGGGGAGGCAAAGAGGGCCAGAATAAGATGACATTAGGAGAAGTTGAGGCTGAAGTTCTGCCCCAAGTCAATGAAATATTTGATTTTATGTCCAAAGATCAATCAGAATAAAGGGATTTTTCTTGCCTGTAGTTGTAGCCACATGTTCATGATATGACATCTCCTTAAGGTCAGCTAAGGCATGGCTAAAACTCACCACAGCATTCTCCAGGGAATGCAGAGTTCAGTGTTGAGAAAGCCGACATTGACGCCTTAAGCCACATCCACTGCTGCACCTCAGAAGGAGCCCAGCATGGGTTTCGGCATAACCTTGGCCTTTACCCAGGCAGAGGAGCTCAACATGGATGACCTGTTGGCCCTGCCCTGCAAGACTTTGCAGAGGGACTTTGGGACACCTAAGGGTAGGGCACATCCCCTGACTTGAGATTGGATTGATCCTGTGTCTGTCGATTTAGGCAGCTGTCTCAACCTTTGTTATGCCACCCTTCATGATTACAGAAGTAGGTCGGTATAATGAAAGCCTTTCCCATTTCTACTATGGTAGCTCCCCCAAAACCTGTATTTTTTCCCCAGTCCTCTACCCACCCCGCACCTCTATACACTTTTAACCCACAAATCCCTATATGTTTTATCTTTAAAAATGAATGCCAACAAATTGCATTTTCAGTAGAATGTATCTTAAAATGAAATTTCTTAACATTTTACAGTATACAGTCTGTGCCCTGGGGCCCGATTTTAGGGCTTTCTGAAAAATAGTAGCCAGAGCAGTGGAGTCACTTGGCCTAGCTGTTCCATCAGTTGTCCCTAATGTGAATTTGCTCATTTACGAGTTGGATCTTGATCTTAAGGCATCAAAGGTATTTTTCTTGCATTTTAGTGAAGTTGTATCCCAGCCGGTGTTGGTCTATATGGAACAAGCCTACATTAACACTTTCTGTCTTGGGGCATCTCTCAAAAACACCACACGGATTGATCGGGCCCCATTCTCTTAACTTTTCAACCAACTCCCCAGTGTCTGCTGGAGCAGGCAGCTATGGTGCACTTGTTTCCTATGCTTTCCCTGTAGTTTCTCCTGCCAGGAAGCCAAAAGATTTGGATGCATGGATTAACACAATTTTTGCCTCTGGCAGTCTGGTGCTGGAATCAATCACAGCACAGTCTGCGCCATGGCTCATTACATGAACACATGATGGGATGTGGCCAGCAAAGTAGTGCAGCACCTATCACCAGAGATGCAGGGGTCACACCAGTAAATGACCGCCGGCAGAAAGTAGACTACCACACACATTTTGCAAACAGGCTTAGACACTACTGAACATGTGGCCACGTCTGTGGCTTCGGTGCGTGGAAAATGTATCATGTGCTCTGGCGCCTATCTGAGAGGGGCATCTGCCTGCCCCAACCTTGGAAGGGGCCCCCACCTGTCTGCTGCATTTTTTGCATTTCCTAATATTTTTAGGAAAGTGTCATCATGACATGATGCGCGTGGGCTCTGGGTGTCAAAATGTGTGTGGGGCCCCTGCTTTTTTGAACAGTTATATTACTGAAAATATTATAGATGGGTCTTCAATACTCCAAGGTATCGTAGGACGTTAAGGTAGAAACACGTTGCCATGAGAAAGGCAGGAAGCGATAAAACTGCTGGACTCCCCCTCCCGCCCACCCCCCCACCCATCCTTGCACTCAAGCCTTTGTCCTTTGTGGGCCGGTATCCACTCAGGTGGAAAGGTTGGCACATTGTTAGAATTCCTTCTTTTGCACCCACCCAGGGGAGGAATTGGGCCGCAACAAGTCAGAGCTTGACACAGGGTGCAGGAAAATGCTGGCAAATCAGTGAGGAGCAGAGAGCTTCCTCAACTTGGGGGGGGGGGGGGGGTTTATGGCACCGTTGCATCTGTTCAGCTGCATGCATAGACACAGCATTTCTAGGCATGCAGCTGAACCATGATATGCAATGACTTCACAGACGGCATCTGAGTTTCATCCCTTGCTCAACAGCCCAAGCTAAAACAATGAAACCGTCCAAAGCTGTGTATATGGCTCATGCTTTGCACACATTTTGTCAGGGTAACTATACTGACAGAGAAAATGAGCACCATACCAAGTGTGCATTGTATGCCCAGAAGGAATGAAATATTGAATTCCTACCACAGTCATGTTTAATGAATTGGTAGTTATTCATATTGGAACGCTTACCTCTGGTGCCCTGCAGGCGTGCCTGGTCCGGATCGCCCCCTGCATGACTCCTGGTGATATAGTGCTTACCCAAACCACTCCCTTCCCACTGTTCTGCTAAAAAGGCTAATTGCCCAGTGTACGGGTTTGTTGGGAATGGGTTAGAGGTCTCGAATATGATGATTGTGGCGCACGGCCCTCCGGAGGTATCTACAGGTGAACAGATAAGAGAGGGTAAGCCGCTGCATTTTCTGCTTCCCTCCACCACCCCGACTCTCCCCAGGGTGTACTGACTTGTTGGCAATGCTGGAGATGTGCTCCCCTTTATATTCAAGTGATATGTAGAACGTCAGATGGACATCTGTCTCCCAGTTGCTTAACTGAAAATGAAGGCCCAGTCCTGCTGCGGGGCTCGTGATGCCAAAAGGTAAGCGTTCTGCTTTGCGCGTTATAGGAATAGTCAGTGCGTAGTTTTAATGTCCTTTCCTGCTTCAGATCAACTGTTGTGCTGCGATGCAATGCGCAGTATTAAAAGCACCTTTACACTTTGTTTGCAGTTTGTTTGAATGTCGGTTTCTTGCCGTGCACTGCTAATGTGTTTCTTTTCCTTTCGAGGCTGTCTGCAATTTATCATCTTCAGTTCTCGTAATGGTCCCCCAATGCGGAATCAGCTGGAGCGAAGCAGAATGCAACTGAACGTCGGTTGGAGGTAAGCAGGATGCGGGGGACGTGCTGAGAAGGCTCTGGATGCTGGCAATTGCTTACTGCATGTTTCTTGTTGTTTCTTGTTTCCTAGGTGATACTAGCCACAGCGCTGGAACAGAGCCCTCTGGTGTGGATTCAGAGACTCCCACAGTGAGTATGCTGACTGGAGCGGCTTCAGGATCCTGATCAGGTAAGCAACAGTATTACAAAGAAGCTGCGAAGCACGTGGTGAGTGACGTGGACAGCAAGCGTTCCGATGCTTGTACTCTTCAGCCGGAGAAAATGGTAAGCACTGCGTGTGGCCCAGGGCGGGGCTTATATAGCCCTGGGCTGCACCCAGCACCACTAGACCACCAAGGATACATTAGATAAGGATTGCCAGGGGCCATCTTGCTTCCCATATTGCATCCTGCTTCAGGGGCATTTTGGAGGTGGCCACTGTCGTTATGAACAGCCTGCAATTTACACTTGCGCCAGCCAGCAACCCTTAGTGTCCAGGTTCTGCCTAGACTACATGTTTGTGTTTTGGGGATCATAATAAGGACCATGACACATGTTCCCAAAATGCACTTTGTTTTTATGCAAAGTGTTGTGGAGCGGCCTGCTCTGGGCATCCAGCAGGCCCCATGGTGCTATGGGACATCAGCACCATCTGGAGTGGGGGAGGGAAACTATGCCCACGACCATGTGGACCTCTGCCAGCGTCCTGGCACAAGGGTCCCACAGCATCATGGCCTGCAGGCCGGTGCTCACACGGTGTAGGCCTAAAGGCCTACTTGACTGAGAGACGGGCTCAGTCGTACCTTTTTTTGAGTCTTCAGCCGTTCTGCAGAACGTGCCTGCAGTGGCTCCTTTAATTAGCTTGGGCCAAAAGGGAAATACTCAGGGAGGGACACATTCCCTTAAAGGGGCAACATACTTGGGAGGGTCACACACCACATAAAGCAATCAGCATTCTATATTCAGGGCATGCACATAATTCAAAACTTACCCCCCCACCCCAGTCCCACCCGCAACACTGACAAGCCAACCCCCTCTCTCTCCTGACTTCCGCCCCTAAAGGGGGAGCGAGATCCCCCAGTAAATTCTGTTCATTTCCTGCACTCATGACCTACCTCTTATGTTTCTTAATCTGAAGCACCGACCAACCATTTAGGCAGCCCTTTCACTACACAGCAGCACACCATCTTTGCTGGGTGGGGGGGCGAAGCTTGCAACATGTGGTGAAAGTCCTGCATGTGTGGGTTGGTGCCACAGATAAAGAAACTAAAGAAGAGATGGGTGCAGCAAAACTAATGCTAGCAATTTGCTCCTCTCGCCAATTGGCATCTTAAAAAAGCCCTCTTGTCCACCCCTTCCAGGCTTCCACTCCTCCAGTACTTAGGCCCTGGCCAGGCGCATAATGAGCTAATCGGGTTCCAACCCTGTCACCCTGCGAGGCTGAGGGTGGGGCCTCTGCTTCCGTGCTGAGCCTTTAACAGTTCAAAGGATCAGGAACATGGTCCTCGGGGCATTTTGTTTCTCCCGAGGCAAATCTACAATCTGCTCAGCTCGGATGGAGTCACAGCCCCCCAGAGACACACATGCTGCGTCACTGGCTCTGCAGCCAGTGCCGTAATGGACTAGATAACATGTTTCTTTTGGCATCAGCAGCATAGCCTTTCTTATGAATGATGGTGAATTTCCAACTGATAGACCACCAGTCACCTTGCAAGTCTGTGACAGTTAAAACGAGCAGCACAATAAAGCACCCTCTGAAATGTGTTCATACCCATAATGCATAATAGCTTGATATGCTCAAAAGTAAAGTATGCTTTGATGTCCTCAGTTGAATGTTCTTAATCCTTAACAACACGCTGGAGGTTTGTGACAAGTCTCCAAACCCAAGTGATTTTTATTGTGTGTCTGAAAATACTGAAGCACTGAAAATAAAGGCAGTAAATACATATTTTACCTTTTGCATCTTATAGGTTTCCATTCAGGATGTGGAAAATAAAGGTACACTGATATTATTTTGGCTCAACATGCTGCTATAAGGATTCACATGTTGTCATGATGTTTTACTGCGCAATTTGTATATTTTGCAAGTAAACTCTATAGGACAGTATTATTGTAGTCCTTAAATATTTGTGCCAAGTAAAGCGTGGAAGAAGGTGGCCTTACCTAAATTGCAAAGTGGGTAAATATCCCTGCTTCGCTGTTTAGCGTAAGTGTGTGATCGTGGGCAAATAATGTAATCTCACCCTGACTTCAACTGCAAATATTGGAGTGCTTATAAGTGATTACATGTACACCCTTACAATATGGCAGTTTTGATAATTGTAGGGTCACATTGGTGTACCCTGGTGCTGCTCTCCTAGTGGCTCCAATAGAGTCACATAGAATGGCATTATTGCTGCATTGGCCCTCTCCCAGTCTCCAATCACTTGATTTGCAGGCAGACAGTCTCACCAGCCAGTCAGTGCACCAGATATTCTAGTATAGCGGACTAACTGGGTTAAACCAACATTACATTTTCTCCCCTGTTGCTCCCAGTCACTGAGGTCTCCCCGTCCAGAGTACTGCCCTACACTCTGCTATGTGTTGTGCAATGGAAGACTTAATATCATAGCATAACACCATCTGCCATTTTCACACTTTCTAAGAGCTTCAGGATCTGCAAGAAATAGGGTAGGGTGCTGATGGAGTAGCAGGGGGATCAGGCCAGGATTGCTTTATGGCTCGGTACAGTGAACGTGTTAGATACCTGAAACGCACATAACCACTGCTCCACACATCTGACAAAATATCTAAGGTACTTGTTTGTTTGACTGACAGAAAATGAAAGTGTTTTGCTTCTTGTTTTTGCCACTGATTCACCAGAGAGCCAAAGACCAAGGGAGGGATGTGTGGGATGTTTTTACCCACGCATCCAAGCCCTACCACAGAACTGTGCATTACTGGCATTGAAAACATCATGATGGCCAGAACTCACCAGAAAATGTACAGGGAAAACATGAAAAATAGGTTGCCATCCATTTTGCCTCTGTCAATGTTAATACAAGAGACCATTGCCAGGCCCTATCCTTTGGCTACACACAGAGCAAAAACCAGTGCAAAGAAAGATGGTTCTGTTCAAAATCTGTTTTTATTAATGTCAAAAATTGCTAAGATCATGGGCACGAAACCACCAAACAAAAATCCAACTCTGGTTGAGTGTCCTACTTTACTCTACTGCAGATCCACATCAATGCCATGTTAAGCGAGGATTATATACTATCAAGTAAAATCCCCTTTTGGAAATGGATTAATTCAAGACAGCTCCCAAAAATGTGTGCAGTACCGGCACTCGACACTAATCGGCACTAGCGGTCTAAACTCTAACTGGGGACCTGTATTTCAGAAGCTAAACAGCATCCTGAGCTAGCTGGGACTTCAAAGGCTTGCTGATTAATGAGAATTCTCAACACTTACTGTTCCCAGGCCCTATACTAGAAGGCAGTCTGATTCAATTAACAGTTCAAGAGGCCTCTGTTCATGGGAAGCCTTCACACCTGCTCTTACCACCAACAATACAGGAATATATCGCCTTGAAATGTAAATTAGGAGGGGAGGAGAGTTTCCTGCAGCCTGGAAGAAAGTAACAATAGCCTCTTACAATTCAACAGGAAATGCTGATTTGAGGTGTAATTGTCAACAGTTGCTCTGGCAGGAAAGCATGTGACATCTGACTCAGCCAGCTAGAGGCGGGCCAGACTGGGTTGTGGATCAAATATTAATTTATTTATAAAAGTGTGATATATATATCTTGTTTAATTTTTCAATAAATCTTTTAATTTGCAAAACATACCTACTTCTTGGCTCAGTGAGGTCAGGGGGATTCAAAGAGAGGGGCGTTATACAAGGCTTTATCATCCAGATCTATGAACTTGTCATAAAAATATATAAATAAGAGCTTCCCTTGGGCATCCCAGACTTGGCATTGACTTAGTTGGAGTGCTGAATTGAAGTCGCTTAACAGATGGACCAAAGATCTAACTCACAAGGGAGCCAAGGACCAGAGTAGAGTTCACCAGAGCAGCCAAGGACCAGATGGGCAACTTACCAGAGAGGTTCACGTTTATCTTAGTTTTACTTCATTCTATTTTAAATTTTGGCTGTAAGCCGAAACTATTTAACTGGACTACAATTAAGGGGGAAATGACCTATGAGGAGGGACACACTGCTTGAGTGTGTTTTGTTATTTTCCAGCCCACTGACTGCCCGTGGCCATGCTAATTCCTATGGCCAAGCCCAAAACACATCCTCATGGGATCTCTTTGAGCTAGCTTTACAATCATTAACATCAACGACTATCCTTCCAAGGTTATTTCGAAGCAGTCTGCTGAGAGTTAATGACTTAATTACAGTTGTAAATGGCATCTGGTCTAATAAAAAAAAGCTTCAACTAAGTGTGCCTTCAGCCACTTGATTCATATCTGTTCCATGCACTGATCTCCTTTTACAAGGAATCCCAAAGCCAGCCATTTTGGGTTGAGGTATTAGAAAGGCATTTGCCAGCTAATGCCATAATATGCCTAGTAACAACTCAATTGTTCAGCCGTTGCCATTTTATCGCAAGGTAATGCCCTTATATCAGTGTCTATCTGCTTCGGACATGGGAAGCTACTATGACAACGTACTCCGGTAGCAGCCGCGAAGCCACAAGGGGAAATTTTGCCAGATTATTTTTTCCTTCGCCCACCTCTGCATATGCCAACGCGAGTAGACATAACTCCGATCGTAGGGCACCTCGCTCTACGCCTTACGACAAAACCTCAAAACCCATGCCGGAAGTTGTTGGCTAGTAAGACTGACCTATTGACTGAGATGGGCATTTTCTATACGAAACAGAAATTTTGGGAATGTGGGGATAAGAGTGGGAGACTACTTGCTAGTAGATTGAAAGGTATAACGGAGAAACCATTTGTTCAAAGTCTTGTGAATGAAAATGGAGATGTGGTGGTGAAGAATGTCGATATTTGTAACTGTTTTAAGGGGTTTTATGAGAAATTGTATTCAGAGGATGTATTGCCGTCTCAAGTGGAATTGGAGGATTTCTTTATGAATTTGGATCTTCCAAAGTTAACGTTGGAGGAAAGCAGGGAGTTAGATATGGATATGGATATTGAGGTGGATGAGATTTTACGGGCTATTGAGCAACTTGGAGTAGGTAAATCTCCGGGAATGGATGGTATTCCTGTGGAGTTTTACAGGAAATTTGGAACTTATTTAGCTCCTACCTTATGTAGGTTGTTTAATGTGTTTGTACATGAACGGGATCTGTGTCAGTCGATGTGTGAGGCAATGATTACCTTGATACCGAAGGTGGGGAAGGATCGAAAAAATTGTAGCAATTACCGACCCATTTCATTACTGAATGTGGATGTGAAGATATTTGCCAAGGTTATGGCTAATAGATTGGAAAGCTGTATAGGGAAATTGATTCATACATCCCAAGTGGGGTTTTTGCGGAACAGATTTAGGTATGATAATATTAGGACTTTGATTGATATAATGAGTTTAAAGCAGGAGGATCTGTCAGACGCAGCTTTGATTTTTATGGATGCAGAGAAAGCGTTTGATAGAGTGAGTTGGAGATTTTTGCAGTTTACAATGAGGCAGATGGGATTTGGGAGTGGATTTCTAGGGATAATCAGTTGTCTTCAGGGCGGTACCAGGGCATGGATCTGGGTAAAAAGTGTTTTGTCTGAGGTCTTTGGGTTGACTAGAGGGAAAAGACAGGGATGCCCGTTATCACCCTGCTTGTTCAATCTTGCTTTGGAGCCATTGTTGGCATATATACGTGGGGAACGAGGTATTGGGGGTCTAAAATTTGGTCATATGGAAGTTAAAGTTCTTTCATATGCAGATGACATGGTGTGGTTCTTATGGATCCTGAGCGAGGTAGTGTGGTTCTGGAAAATATCTTTGATAGGGTGGGTAGGTTGTCGGGACATAAAATTAATTGGGACAAAACAGAGGTGTTTCCAATCGCTAGAACTTGTGTGCGTGATTATTGTCTGGATTGGCATAGTAAATGGACTACATCTCATATGAAGTATTTAGTTGTTTATCTGACTAGGGATGTTCAAAAGAATTGTGGCTTTCAATGTAGAAAAATTGGTGGCTACCTTGAATAAGGATATTAGAAGGTGGGAACGATTACCGATCGGGATTTGGGCTAAAGTCAATGCTATTAAGATGACTCTTTTGCCAAAGGTACTTTATGTTGTGCAATCTTCGCCTTTACATTTTTCGAAAAAGATGCTGACAAGTATTGATCGAGTTTTTAAAAACTTTCTGTGGGGGGATAAGAAGAGACCTAAGATTCCAAAGTTTATTTTGATGCGTAGTACAAAATGCAGAGGTTTTGGATACCCAGATTTGGAACGTTACTATAAAGGGTTTATTTTGAAAAAGGCAGCATACTATTTCTCAGTGGGGAATGGGCCAGAGCCCCTTTGGGTGCTAATTGAAAGGTGTACATTGAATGGTTATCCGTTACAAGCTGTTACCTCAATGGGACATATGCCTGGGAGGGGTAGTGGACTACCGACTATTACTGTGACTAAAGAAGTTTTGGTTTGGTGGTTGACTCTTTTTCAGGGGAACTTGTACTTACACTATAGAGCCTCTATTTGGCTTAATCCAAGCTTGCAAATTGCCAATAAGCCCTAGTGTTGGAGAAGTTGGGTCTCGAAAGGGATTTTATGTATCAGGGATGTGATGCGTGATGGCCATATATTGTCATTCGAGGAGTTGCAGAGGATATTTCGTTTAGCAGGGTGGGAACTGAATAGGTTTGTGAAGTTGAAGGCACTTTTGAGTGAGAGATTGGCAATGTTGACGGGGCCATTGGAGGAGGTATCAGCGGGTGGTCAGATGCTTATGTCATCGCCACGGATGGTAAGCACTTATACTAGCTTGATGCCGGTATGTTCTAAGGATATTGATGCTGGTAGGAAAATATTGGAGAGGTGGAAGGAGGAATTGGGTTGTGATATTACGGAAAAGGAGTGGGAATCTATGTGGGGTGTAGGGTATAGAAGTAGGTTGGATCTCAGGTTGAGTTTGCTTCATTTGAAAGTGTTAGGGCATCTGTATTGGACTTCATTGGGTATGTATAACTTAGGACTGGTTGATGAAGACTTGTGTTGGGGAGTTAGGAAGGAGAAGGGAACTTTTTTTTAAAACAATTTTTATTGATTTATTCAAACAAAACAAAAACAATACAAACCAAACACGCAGTATAAATATCAACAGTTTCATCGTACAATCCTTAATTTTAGTCACTGCTCCCCTTATCCCACCCTCCCTTACAAGCCTATTTATTCCACGCTTTCTGTCTCTGCCTCGTGTGGTGGGGTCTCGCCTTCCGTGGATTCTGTCAGGTCTTGTGTCATTCCAAACAATTCCGCTATTAATGATTTCTATGCCATCAGGGTTCCCGCCGCCTCCTCTCCCCCTACATTGCTCGCCTCCTGCCATACAATGGTTTCGGCTTCCGCCCATTTCTGCAACTCCCCCCACCACACCCCCACCCGCAGCCTGTGACATGTCTTCCATCCCATGGCAATTCTTCTTTTGGCGAGCACATATGTTAGATCTTTCAATTTGCTCACATGCTTGAGTTTCTGCGATCTGGGGAACCGCCCCAGCAAGCATGCCCAGGCTGTATCAATAACAATCGTGACCCCTTTTTCCGCTAGTTTCTTTGCTACTTCACTCCAGAAACGCTTAATTACTGGGCATGAACAAAACATGTGTACAATGCCAGCCTTTTCTTCATCGCATTTGGGACATGCCTGTCTGCTAGCATTGTTAAACCTAGATATCCTCTGAGGTGTTATATATGCCCTGTGTGTAATATATAGTTGTATCTGTTGTAATCTGGCATTTCTGTACACCTTCTTGTGGTACCCCAGGGCACGCTCCCACATCCCATCCTTTATCGAGGTTCCCACTTCCTCTTCCCAGTCTAGTCTTAGTTGTGTTAATTCCTTTGCAACCTTGGACATTATCATCTCGTATAACCTAGAGATCTCGTGCCCTCCCTCCGTTATGTCATCAACGGTGTCTATGCTAGCATCTGGTTCTTCCTCCAGTACCGTTTCGGGCCATGTTCTCCTAATTATCTGCACCATTCTATGATACATGATATGCTGGCCCGTATGTAATCCCATTTCCTCCCCCAGCACTTCAAAATCTGTGATGGTCCCCTCTTGCCAGATATCACCCATCGTCACTAGCCCCACTGACTCCCAGTGGTTCCTAATTGTCATCCTCAGCTGTCTATCTCCCCCCGTCAGTGCAACTAGTGGCACCTGCGGGGAGCATGGGAATGGGTTCCCCATCATCTGGCATGCCCGGTGCCACATCTTCCACCCCAACATCATCATTTTAGGGCGCCCTTCCATTTCTGTCTTGGGCAGCCAGATCATCTCCCTTAAGTAAAACGGGGCACAGTCCTGTCCAAACAACCTGGATTCGGGAGTCTGTTCATCTGAGAGCCACTTGGCGACGTATTGCAGCTGGCTTGCTACATAGTAAACCTCATAATTAGGCATTTTTATCCCCCCTTTTTCATGAAAATTCTGCAGTTTCCATAATGCCACCCTATTCCTGCTACCATGCCACAGGAAATCCCTACACAAGCTGTTTAGTCTAGTGAAGAACTTCTTGGGTATCATGTATGGAATATTCCCAAAATAATGCAGGAACCTAGGTAGGACCACCATCTTAAGCATTGCCCCTCTTCCCATCATTGCTAAGGGTAACTTCCCCCAGAACCGCATACATTTCTCAATTTTCTGAATGGCTACCTCAGTATTGTGTCTGTGCTCTTCTTCCACTGTATGGTACACATCTATCCCAAGATACCAGAAAGTATCAACTGCCCATGGTGCTTGTAACACCGGCAGCCGTCCCACTGAGATTCCCTTGTAACTGCCTAGCGGGGAAATGCTGGATTTCTGAGGATTCACCGCTATACCAAACAGCCCTGCATATCTTTCCATCACTTCCAGGATGTACTGAAGATTTTCCTCTGGGTACCTTAAGTACAGCAGAAAATCATCTGCATATAAGGAGATCAAGTGTCGCTCCCCTCCTATCTCAATACCAATGGTATTGTATTGTTGTCTAAGGTATATTGCTAAGGGTTCCAGGGCCAGTATATAGAGCATTGGGGACCATGGGCACCCCTGTCTGGTGCCTCTACTAAGTTGCCATCTTTCAGAAATCACTGATCCCGTTTTGACCCTGGCCAGCGGGTCAATATATAGCATCTTTACCCACCTTATGTATCCAGGCCCCATACCATAGCCCGCTAGGGCCGCCAGCAGCCAAGGCCACTTGACCGAATCGAAAGCCTTTATCGCATCCAGGGACACAATTGCCATTTCACCATCAGTCTTACTCCCCCATTCGACAACCCGTAGGAGTCTCCTATTGTTGTGTTATATTCCTATTCGGGACATAGCCCGTCTGGTCGGGGTGTATTAGTTTGCCAATAACTCTCCGCAGCCTGTTTGCCAAAACAGTCGTCAATATCTTGCTGTCTTGGTTCAGCATCGACAAAGGTCTGTAGGATCCACAGTTATGCCCAGGCTTGTTGGGTTTGGGAAGCGGTATTATGATCGCCTCTCTGAGTGACTCCGGCAGACGTCCCACCTCAAACGCCTCATTTAACATTTCCAACATTTGGGGGGAGCACTTCCTCTCTGTATACTTTATAAAATTCACTTGGGAGCTCGTCCGCCCCTGGGGTCTTATTGGTAGGCAGCTGCCTAACCACTTCTCCCAACTCCTCCAAAGTAATCGGCGCGTCTAGCTCTTCTCTATCTTTGGCACTTATCGTGGGCAGTCCTATATCCCCCAGTGCTTCTATTATCTCCTCATGACTACTACCCTCCTTGTCTCCATATAGCAACCTGTAATAATCTGCAAACTCTTAACTCCCTCTTGGGTGTCAGCTAGGCTACCATCTTCTCTCGTTATCGTTCTGATCGTAGGTCTGGGAGTCTCACTCTTGTATAACCATGCCAAAAGCCTTCCTGTTTTATTCCCTCCCGCATGCTGCCTCTCTATGTATTTTTTTATAGTTGAGGTTGCACAGTCTTTCCCATAGCTCCGCACATTTCTGCTGCAGTTTTAGTATAAGCTCCATATCGCTCTCTGTGTCTCCTCCTTCCTTCAACGCCTTTTCCAGTTCCCTTTCCGTTTCTTGTAGATCAGCCAGGATCCCACCTTGCAGGCCCTTTGATTTTGCTATGGCTACACCTCGGACGACGACCTTTAAAGCTTCCCATAACGTGCTAGCCGAGTCCACACTACCCATGTTTATCTCGAAATAGTTTGTAATCTCCTCCCTTATGTCTTCTTTAAAAAAGGGATCTTTCAGTGACTCTGCCCGGAGGCGCCGTGTCGGAATCCTTGCTCTCGGGGGGCAGTATTGCCATCCAAGAACCAGGGGTGAGAGGTCTGAGAGGACCCTCGCCTTGTATTCTACTTGAGTAATCTCTGTTATTACTTCCGACGTAGCAAAGGCATAGTCAAGCCTCGTATGCAACTGCTGCGGGGCGGAATAGTGCGAGTACTGTCTATCTTGGGGGTGTCTTGTTCTCCACACATCTGCCAGAACAAAGTCATCTAGTACTGTCTGCAATGCTTTAGCCGCTGGGGTGGGTCTATCCTTCTTTCCATCTGACCTATCCATTCTGGGGTTTAATACACAATTGAAGTCCCCCCCGCCCCAAGATCACTGCACTCCCCATACACGTGCTAAGGTTAGTACACAAAGTTCTGAAATATGCTGCAGTATTTTGATTGGGGGTGTATGTATTTACAATGCTTATCTCCCTATTTTCCACCAGTCCCCTCAGTATGACCATCCTCCCATCCGTGTCTGCCTTGTCCTGCAATAGTTGAAACGGGACATGCGGCGCCACCCAGGTGAGCATTCCTCTAGCATAAGCAGAATATGTCGAGCCCACCACAACCCCTTTCCATTTCCTCACTACCATTTCCATCTTTTCCTGTGACAGGTGAGTCTCCTGCAACAGTGCAATATCTATCTTCTGTCTGCGCAGATACAACATAACCTTGTTCCTCTTAAGCTAACTATTGAGCCCCCTGACATTCCACATAATTATTTTAAGTTCCCCCATGGCCCATTAGAGTCCCCCTTCCCCTCCCCTCGGTGCAGTCCAGATCCCACTTCCATCTCAGTCTAAATAAGCTTGTATTCTCTTTAACAAAAAACACACCCAACTCCCCTGTCCTCATCCTACTGTCCCCCCTCCCACCTGGCCCCAGCTCCAAACCCTTTCAACGGCTTCAACTATCCACTACACTCCCCCCGCCCCCCATACCCAACTGTTGCCCAGCTCCATTCCTGGATCTCATGCGCTCCCGCATCTAGCCCCTTTCCGTCCTAGGCCGTACCAGCAGCTCAACAGGGAATCGTCACCCTAGTGGTGACCTAACTATTCTACTATTTGGGGGTGAGCATTCTCCTACAGATAGCTCCGACTTATTTTGTTAGGCTGAGCGCCATCTGCACTGCCCATCCACCTTTTAACTTTTCACTGGTTATATTCAAGTCCAATATGTCCAAAATACCCTTAGTGCAACTGAAGTTCTTGAATCACTATACCATCTCACACAATTACTCTTTGCCAATTGCCCACTCTCCTCCCTCCTTATGCAGCATAACAGTCTCTTATCGCATTCTCGTTGTGCCCGCTCCTCATCTCGATCCGGACAGCCATGCGCATCCAGCTACTTTTCCGCCTCCTCCGGGGTGTTGAAAAACAGCACCTTATTCTTGTAGATAATTCTGAGCCTCGCCGGGTACAGGAGCATGTATTTGTGTCCCGCAGCACGTAGTCTTCTCTTGACCGCCACATAGCTATACCGTTGCCTCTGTACCAGCATGGTGTAGTCCGGATATGCTGAGATGGTCACCGGTCCTTTCTCTATCGTCCCTCCTTTCCTAAAAAATTCTAATATCTTCTTGCGGTCCTTGTAATTCAAAATTTTCGCTATTATTGCCTTAGGCGGAGCCCCAGGTTGCGGCCTTCTAACCAATGCTCTGTGGGCTCGCTCAACCGCAAATCCCTGTGACAGCTCGCCGGCTCCTATCTCTTGCAACAACATGTTTTCCACGTACGCCGTAGGGTCTTGTCCTTCCTCTCCCTCCGGCAGTCCAACCACCCTGACGTTGTTGCGCCTCGCCCGGCCTTCTGCCTCCTCTGCTCTGCTCTCTAGGTTCGCCACCTGTTTCAGAATATGGACCTCTTTTGCGTTGTTCTCTCCAGTGTCCGTGTTGACCTTTCCCGTACTTTCTAGTTTGTTCGTTCTTTCCGCAAGGGCCCTCACATCTTGTCTCAACAAATTCACTTCAATCCCCACGGCATCTATTTCGTTCTCAAGTGCCGTCTTCATGTCCGCCATCGTTGTACCCCACTTGGAGTTCAGATCTGCTATGGCTGCTAGTATGGCGCTGTCCTCACGAGGGGCAACTGTTTCCACGGGCGCACTCGCTGTCCCTTGTGCTGGGATTGTAGGGGTTTGTGGGGGCTTTGCAAAGATGTCGATCGTGGGTTGTTTGCTCTTAGCTTTGCCACTTTTCCCGGACATTGTTCCACTGCGTCCCTGCCCCGAGGCTTTTTCTTGTCGGAGATGGCTGTTGCTGCTTGCCATGCGTGTCTCGCCCGTGAGGTAAGTTCTTATGCTCCCCAGTGCAAGTTTAGCCAGGCCATATTTCTGTGTTGTGGTTGTTGGGACCTTAGTATGCTCTCTGGCTTTTGTCCCCACCTAATATGTCCCTTGCTGCAGCCGTTCTCTCATCCCCAGTCCGCTAAGTCTTAATGTGCTCTCTTCGCCTACCAGCACATTTATCTCCCTTTGGTATGTTACACAATGGACCCTTCTGACCGGACTGCGTAGCGCAGAGGCACTCGTCCGGCAATTTGCTCTTCCTCAGCATCCCAGGGAGGGGGGGCTCTGCATGCCCACACCCTCTGTGTTAGTTATTGGCGTTCTACCAGTCTTTTTTTTTTAACTTTGTTTATTTTAAATCAAGGCAGGATGATAAGTACAGACATTATAAGCAGTGGTTATTTAGGCATGTTGAACCCCAGTCCTCTATCCCCCCCTGCGACTTCTCCCTCCCTCCTCCCCCTGGTCCATCTGTCCCCTAGGCCCTGTAGGCGGGCTCCTCCCTCCCGGGCAGTCCAAATTGGGCCTCAGCGACTGTGTGTCTTCCTCCGGGATCTCCTGATTTTTTAAGATCCAGCGGGCCCTAGTTGGTTTGTAGGTCAGGGCGGGGATGCGCTGGTCGAATTCCAACACTGGGGCCCAGATATTCTGGAAACGATGAAGAGTTCCCGCTTGTGCTGCCGTCACCTTCTCCGCTATCAGAATGTCCCATAGTTTGGTCCACCATTGGGCTATGTGAGGACCTTCCGGGGTTTTCCAGGTTCGGGCCACCACCGTTTTCCCTGCTAGTAGGCAGTGAGTTACTAGTTTCGCTCTGGGTCCGGAGCGCGGATAGGTCCCGGGAATTGGAGCACCCAGCAAAACCGGTTCTGGTTCCAAGGGAATCGTTGTTCCGGTAATTTGTGAGATGGACCCTAGGCAAGCTTTCCAGAATGGTTGGATCTTCGGGCAGTCCCACCACATGTGGAAAAAGGAGTCTGGGTGGCCGCATCCTCTCCAGCAAGAGTGGTCCACCTGGGGGTTCATATGGTGAAGTCTGAGGGGCGGATAGTACCACCGCAGCGTGATCTTATACGCACATTCCCTGTTGGTGATGCAGGTGGACGAGGTATGTCTTCTGGTCCATATGTCAACCCAGGTTTGATCCTCTTATCGGGTGACCCAGGTCCGCTTCCCATTGGGCCATGCAGTGGGTTCTTGTGGTCAGGAAGTCGCTTAGAAAGCGTCTGTACAGGGTGGATACTCTGCCGCGGGTTGGAAGATCTCCCAGGGTGAGTTCTAAGGCAGTAGGAGGGCGTGTTGCTGCTTGCAAGGTTTGGGGATGCGGGCACCAGTGGCGTAGTTGAATATATGTGAATCTATCGCGTTCCTGGAGTTGGAACTTCTCCTTGCATTGGGCGAATGTGAGAGGTCTCTCCCCCGTATACAGCTGGTCTATGGTCTCCAGCCCACCTTTGATCCAGTTACGAAAGTTGCGAGGATTCATACCCGGTGTGAACGTTGGATTATGAAAAACCGGGGAACATGGGCTCAGTCCTCTTGGCACTCCCTTTCGTTTTAGTGCCCAGTCCCAGGTGCTGAGGGTGTGTTTAGTTGATAGCAGGAGCTCTCCCCAATGGGTCCTGAGGGGGGGCGGGATGTGTGGTAGAAATCGCAGGGGTAGGGGTGCCCGTGATTGTTCCAACTCCACCCATCTGGGGCGGTTTTTCATATTTTGCCAGGCCTGGACCTGGGCCAGTTGGGCTGCCACTCTGTAGGCCTGTAGGTCTGGGACCCCTAGCCCTCCCAATTTGGAGATCCCCAGCATAGTTCTGAGAGGGATTCTTGCTTTCTTACCTCTCCAGATAAAGTTCAGCATTTTCCTCTGGATCCCTCGGAGAGTTGGCGTGGGGATTGCCACTGGTAGTGAGGCGCATGTGTATAGGAATCTCAGAAGGAGGTTCATCTTGCATGCAGTGATGCGCCCGAGCAGGGGAGATCTCTTGGGTCTCCCAGCGCTTCAAGTCGCCTTCCAGTTCTTTGAAGAGTCGGGGAAAATTGGCTTTGTACGTATCCCTTGGGTCAGCCGGGATGTAGACCCCTAGATAGGGGATGGCGCTCTTTTCCCATGTTATTGGGCACATCCTAGTCAATGGTTCTTGTTCTGCTGGGGTGAGGCCAATACCCAAGGCGGATGATTTATCGAAGTTTATGGTGAGGCCTGAGACTTCGCCGTAGCTGGCGATTTCGTGTATCGCGTGTTTGAGGGATGAGTGGGCCTCCGAGATCGTGAGCAAAATGTCATCCGCATATAGGGCGAGTTTATGGTGCGTGGGGCCACTTTGTATGCCCTTGATTTGGTCATTCCGCCTAATTTTTTGTGCGAAGGGCTCCATGGTGAGAGCAAAGAGCAAGGCGACAGTGGACAGCCTTGCCGGGTTCCGCATGATAAGGGGATTGGGGCCGAGTTGTGGCCGTTGATCCTCAGGCTTGTTTTAGGGTTATCATAGTTGGCTAGAACCATCGTTTGGAAAGCTGGTCCGAAGCCAAAGGCCCCTAGGGTGTGTCTCATAAACGTCCAATCCACCCTATAAAACGCCTTAGCTGCGTCGAGAGCCACTAAGACTAGTTTTTGGGAGTTCTGGGAGGCGAGGTCCACCAGGTTCAGGGTTCTCCGGATGTTGTCATCTGCTGTCCGGTGTAGGATAAAACCTGCCTGGTCGGGGTGGATGATCTTCGGCAAGATGCGATTCAAGTGGGTTGCTAGAATTTTTGAGTATATGTTCGCATCGATATTTAAGAGTGCGATTGGTCTGTAGGATGTTATGCTTCTTGGGTCTTTTCCAGTTTTGGGCAGCAGGATGGTGGTTGATTCCTGCATCAATGGGGTCACCGCACCCGTTTCCCTGAAGGAGTTGAATAGGGTAGCCAGGTGGGGGGTCAGTTGTGTCTGAATAGTTTATAGAACCTGGTTGAGAAGCCATCTGGGCCGGCGGCCCGTGTTTTAAGTGATTTGATGGCCTCCTCAATAACCTCCCCTGTGATGGGCTCCTCCAGTTCGGCTCTCGTTGCGTCGGAGATCCGGGGCACTGCTGCCTGCTGCAGGTATTCCTGCTGTTGTGATAAGTTTCGTGGGGTTGCTTTCATGATTTGGGCCATGTAATGTATTGCAAGGCGTTGCTTCTCCGGCTCTGAGTATAGTGTGACCCAGTTGGCATTACGCAGCCCAGTGATTGCGTTGATGCGTCTCTGCTTGGCTAGTTTGGCCACCAGAAACTTGTTTGCCTTGTTGCCCTTCGCGTAGTATGACTGTTTGGCCTTCGCCATTAGCTGGGCGGCTTGTTCCGCATAGTGGGCTTCCAGTTTTTTTCCGTGCCGTACGGATGATCCGTTGTGTTTTGGGGGACCAGCCTTTCTCCTTATGGAGTGCCTCAGCCTCTCTTAGTTCGTTCTCTAGGGCCGTCCGGGTCTGACGTCTGTCTCGATGGTAGGCCGCACCTTGGGCTATTAGGGAGCCCCTGATTACTGCCTTCATGGCGTCCCAGTTGTTCGCTAATGAGGTGTCTGAGGCTGGGTTTTCGTTAAAGAAGTTTCTTATTCCTGTTGCGATCTTGTCTCTGGTGGCCATGTCGTTGAGGATCGGGTCGTACAGCATCCATTTACGCGGGATGTTGGGGTTAGGGTTATGAACCCGGAGTTCCAGGACCACTGGGGCATGGTCGAATATCGCTCTTGTGCCGATGGTGACTGAGGGGAACGTATGCGGGGAGATCAGGAACAGGTCGATCCTTGAGAAGGTGCAATGGACAAAAGAGTAAAAGGAGAAATCTTTTTCGTCAGGATGGAACACCCGCCATGAGTCTATTATCTCCAGCGTCCTGAAGAACCGAAGGAGGCTGAGTGCTTGGGCGAAGTCGCTTGGAGTCGGGGGGTGTGATCGGTCTTTGGTGGGGTTGGGAACCCCGTTGAAATCCCCGCCGACAATTGTTTGGCCCTCCAAAAAGCTGGCGAGAGATGTGCCCAAGGAGTCATTGAAATGTGACTGTCCAGTGTTGGGAGCGTATACTGAAATGAGGGTATATAGGTCTCCCATTAGGAGGCACTTAATCGCTGTAAATCGGCCTTCTGGGCATATTTTCGTTTCCAGAATCTGTGGGTTCAGATCTTTCCTGAAGAGAATCGCCGTACCTCCTTTTTTATTTGTGTCAGAGGCGAAGAATTGGAGCGGGAATAACCGGGATCGTAGGCGGGCTACATCTGCTGGCAGCAGGTGGGTCTCTTGAAGCATAGCTATCGCTGCGTCTTCGTCACGAAGTTTCAGTAGAATTGCCTTTCGCTTGTTGGAGGAGTTCAGGCCATTAACATTCAGGGAAAGGATCTGAAGCGACTGAAGGTCCTCTGAAGACTCACTCCCCGTTCCTTGGGTTAGGGGGGGGGGTCAAGGGGTGGTGGCTCAACTGCCATGTCTGTTGGGGAAACTCTTGATATCATCCTGCACTTGAGGTTTTAACGCGGAGCCCCAACGGGGGGCCGCAACTTTAACAGGGAGGTAGACCGACATTGTCAGTACGGTCGTACCTAAGGCCAACAGGGCCAACTGTCCCATCACGTACCGTGTACTGTGGGTTTCCAAGGAACAAAGGGTGGAAAGTATCCTTGGAGTGGGTATGAACCATGGGTGTGGCCCGCCGCCACCGTGTTCAAGGTTGGTGAGCTCGAAATCTAGGTGGCGGGTCCTACTTCAAGCAGGGGCATCTGTGTCCAGGCTTACTTGCTGACGGGGCCTGGGATCGTGGAAGCGTCCCCGTTCATCTCTTTCTGTTGTTCCGCTGGGTCGACGACCATGGCGTGCGTTTGGGCTTTGGAGAGGGAAGCGGTCCAGAATCTTCTGTCCCCTCTGGGATTGGCGTGGAAGGATCTCGGGGTGAGGTTGGGTGTAAGATTTTCTCAGCGTCTTCCAAGTGGCTGATTCGGCGTAGGGTGCCATTATATGTAAACTGGAGAGCTGTCGGAAACAACCATCTGTAACGGATCTGTTGCTCCTGGAGGAACAATGTCAGAGGCCGTAGGGCTCTTCTTTTCTGGAGGGTGAGTGGTGAGAAGTCCTGGTATATTTGAAAAGGAGTGCTCTGAAAAGTGATCTCATCTCCTTGGCGACTGATTGCTGATATTGCCTCTTTCGTCGTAAAGAAATGGACCCTGGTGATAACATCTGGGGGGGGGGGGTCCGAGTCTGTCCCACGGCGCGGGCGGAGTCTGTGGGTCCGGTCCAGCAGGAGCTGGGATTTGTCCAGATCCGGGAGTAAGGCCTCGAAGAAGCTTCCCACGTAGTCCGCTAGTTTGTTGTCGGGGATAGAGAACGGGATGCCCCGAATGCGGAGGTTATTTTGACGTGCCCTATTTTCCAGGTCTTCATGTTTGAACTCCAGGATCTCGTATTTGTGATGCAGGGAATCAATAGACTTTTGCACTTCCCCCAGTGTGGTAGCGTGATCCTGGGAATGGTCCTCGATCTCTCCGAGCCTCTGTTCGAGTTCTGTGACCCTCTGATCCGTTTGGTCAACTTTAGCGGTGAGTTCCGAGAGGCAGGCGCGCAACTCCGATTTGATGTCCGCCATGAAGGCTATCAGGTCTCCTTTGGTGTCGAGAGCACCCCTATCCCTTTGTGGCTTCTGTGGGGTCAGTTTAGGAGGATCCTGTTTCTTGGGTTTCTCCGGAGCCGTAAACATGGCGGAGATATCTGTGCCCTTGCTCACCTTTGTCTGCCTCGACATGCTGCTCGTGTCAGGCGGTCTTGATTAAGAGAGTAGCAGCGAGGCCTAGGACGGCGGGAAACTGCACTCGGGGAGTTCCTCACCCTCGACCCCCGCTCTGGACTAGATCTGGGGAAGTGGGCAGGGGCGCCCCAGGAAACGTTGGTATGGGGAGAGGGTCTCCGTCGGGGATGATGCAGGATGGCTGCGGGGGGAGGGGTGGAAGCCTGCTCTCTCGGTCCCTTAGAGTGTATGTAAGCCGTGGTCGCCGAGGCAGCAACCCGGAGTGTTCTGGGTCGCCTTGGTTTAGATTCCGATCCCCCTCTCCAGCTCCTCGGTGTTCCAGGGCCCCGCTACCGCCGGGTGCGGAGTGTGCTGCTGGGTTCCGGCTTGGCGGCCATCTTGGTTTCTTCGGTCGAAGACGGGGGGGAGAAGCTGAATTCTGGTAGAACGCCTCCTCGGTCGAAGGCTATGTTTAGCCAGGTTGTGCCATGTCGGTTCCGGTCGCTTTAGATGGCATTGGCGACGCGGAACTCCGCTTAAAACCGCCGGAATTCGACGGTGGTGGCGGGCATCCCACGGGCGGCCTCAGAGGAGCGACCACATCGATGGCGCTCCAAGCCACGCCCCCGCGTTCTACCAGTCTTACAGGGGGGGGCACCCTGACATTGTGACTTCTTTGCCTCCAGCTCCTCTGTCGCCCGATGTGCCAGTGGTATGCCCCTTATAGGCCACTACTTGTCAATAGCCCATGTGCATGTCCTAAAGGCACTTGCCCAGCACTTTCACCTTTTCCAGCAGCCCAGAGCAAAAGGAGCCTCGCATCACTCCGCTCTCCACGTTATCTGTTCACTTCGCGGAAGGGGCCATCCGCTCCTTTCTCCCATCTGCCCTCTTCTCCTTATTTGTTGGCTGGATGTTGCGCATTTGTTCTGATACGTGTGGCTACCTGCCGCGGCTCCAGCGCTGTGTCTCCTTTGATCTCACGATACGATGTAGCTGCCACTCCCTGAATCTCCAGTGTCTGTCCTCCGGCAGCGATTTTGTAGCCCACATTATTCGTGGGCTATGGCACCAGGCGCCTACTCAGCGCTTGCAAGCGGGTGCTGTTTTATTTGCATGAGCAGCGGTCCCATTTATACCTCGGTGCCGACACACATGCTCTGTTGTCCCTTGTCGGCTCGTCCGATGGGGCCAGCTATGTGCCCCGCGGTGTGTATTCCCACACCCTGGGCTGCCGCACTCCACTACGCTGGCGGGTCTCTTCGCCTCCTATACCGCTCTACTCGCGCAGATGCCGGCCTCCTTGACCTGCGGCGAGGGCGCTCTTACTTGCCGGGTGCCCGTGGAAGTCGGGCCGCTGTTCTGCACGCGCGTGTTCTATCGCCTGCAGCTTCTTATCACCTGCGGTCTCCGTGCATTGTCAGCATTGTCAGCCTCGCGCTGCCGCTCTCTCATTCTAGCCGACTGAAACTTGTATCTGATTACGTTTATTTATAAATTATAGCGCAGCGCCCATTCTCTATCCTCTGATGTTTTGCCACGTTTCTTGCCTTTGTTGTCCCCGATGGTGTCCGCTGGTGTCCACTGCAGGCTCAGCAACAAAGTATCAATTCGACCAAACGCGTGGGTCTTTCAGCTCGCGGGCGCTCACATATTGCTCCATGCGCCTTCATACACCCTCGGTATTAATTTAATGCCAATTGCATCTGGCAGGCCGGTCGCGCGCTCCAGGATCTGTTGTCGGATCACGGAGCTCAGTGAGGAAGCAGCCTACTCCATGGCTGCCAGGCCACGCCCCCCAAGGAGAAGGGAACGTTGATTCATATGTTATGGTATTGTTCTCGGGTGTTAGAATTTTGGGTGGGAATGTTAGATAGACTGGAGGCGATCCTGTCTATACGTTTTCCCAGGATGCTTATGCAGGTGTTGCTTTTATCGGGTAAGCGGCGTTGTGCGGTTGCTCGTCGATATGGACAATGGGTTGATAAAGCACTTGTAGTTGCAGTGAAGCAAATACTGATGGAGTGGAAGACGAGGAAGAAACCTAGAGTAGAGAATTGGATTAAGGATCTGTTAGTGTTATCGAACTTTGAGCGGGTGATGTTTGTGAGGAAAGGAAGATATGTATCAAGCTCTTTGGAAGCCGTTTATAGATTTATATGGTGACTGTGTATCTGAGGATTAGTTGCTCCTATTGGATCAGACTACTTGATAATGTATATGTGCTTTAATTGAGGATTCCCCACCAGTCTTGTTTTTGTTCTGTTTTGTGTAAGTCTGTGAGATGTCTTTATTTTTTTGTATTGTTTTGTGTTGGAATCTTCGATATGTAAGGCTGTGATTAGCTATTTTATTTTGAGAAAGGTTAAAAATTTGTTTTGAGTTGTCTGTGATGTTTCAATATTTATACATACTTTGCATTACATAGGTAAGGAAATAAAAGCAATCCGGAGTGTTATGTTTTATACTCTGTTGAACTTTTGGTGATGTATATTTTGATTATTTGAAAATCTTGAAAATAAATTTAAAAAAAAAATAAATACATTAAAAAAAAAACATGCCTTGTTCAGTGAAACTATCTTTATAGACCACACAGTTTTTGCCAAAACACACCCTGGAAGTACATGACTACATCCTTGGTTACAGGATTCATATTATGTGTCTCACTGAGACATGGCTGCTGGAAACAAGTGGCCCGAGCATAGATTTGGCCACCCTTCCTGGCTACATAATGCTCTGCACGAATCTAATACAATGTAAGGGGGTACCAATCATAAGTAAGAAAGATATTGGCATTTTTGAGTCTCAAACTGAATGTGCTGGATGTGAAGTTTTACATGCTAAAATGACCCCCACCAGTAACGACTGCATAAATATCTTCCTAATTTACAGACCCCCTTCTGACATGCCATCATTCAATGAAGACCTGGGTCACGTGTTTAACTCCTTGAATCACCCTAATAGATCCACCATACTCTTAGGAGATCTGAATCGGTGGAAAGGGGACGTCAAGGACAAAGAAGCCATTGAGTTGGAACAACACCTTGCCAACATAGAAATTACAGTTCATAACCTAAAGCCCACCCACAAAGGAGGCCATATCCTGGACTGGGTAGTGACTCGTAATATCACTATAGGTAACATCAACACCAATCCCTATATCTGGTCAGACCATTGCATGGTGGACTGTTCAATTCACGTAACTGAACACGTGGAAAACATCTTAAACAGAAACTACTGTAAACTCCAAACAGCAGATTTAGAAACCTGTATGCAATCTTTTATGAATGCTTCCTCAGATTTAGACCCTCCATGTAGACTTGCAGAAACCTACAAATCTCAGGTCACTAACTTGACAAAAACGCACCCTTAAGAACTAAGATAATTCGGGACTGTCCCAACCAGCAAAACTGGTTTACCCCTGACCTAGGTATTCTTAAAGGCAAAAAGACCAGCCGAGCCAATATGGGCAAAAAATCCAAACACGGAAAATAGAGACAAATGGAAATCAATAGAAAGGACATACAAAGCAAAGATCCTTGATGCCGAAAAACTTTGATGTTCAAATTGAAAATGCAGGAAATAACACCAAAACTTTTTGAACTATATAAATTATGGGAAAAATCTACCGCCCTCACCCACGCTATTGTCCATAATAAAGACTACAGTGACAAAGTGCAAAAAGCTTTCCAGGACAAAGTCCTACTGGCCCGTAGTAAAATCCAAAACAAACAAAATATAAAGACACCCTGTGAGCAAACGACTGGCACTGACACCAAGAGCACATTTTCAAGCTTTTGCTTTAAGACTATTACCATCGACGATACAGCCAAAATACTAGCCAACATTAGGACCACCTCCTGATTAGGAGATCTTCTCCCGGCTAAGATTATTCTCAAGAACATCAAGACTTTTGCCCCCTTTTTCACCAGATTTATAAATGCCTCCTTGCATAGGAACGTACCTTCTACCATCAAGGAGGTAGCAGACATGCCTATTATTAAGAAGCAAGGTATTAGTGCTAAAGACCTTACGAACCTAAGACTGATAACCAACACCCCCTTCCTACTAAACATTTTGAACAAAGCAGCAACACTCCAACCACAGACACATTTTGAATTAGTACCCGCTTTTCACCACAATCTGGGGTCTGTATCAATTACGGGACTGAAAGCGCCTTACTGGACTTGCAGACACAAATGTTGGAGAGGCTAGACTAGGGTAAAACTGGTTTACTTATCTTACAAGATCGCTTTGCATCATTTGACCTCCTCGATCATCCAAGACTCTTAGAAAGGAGCGTATCTATTCTATGGCATGGCTGGAACAGTTTCCTGTGTCAGCTAATGTTTCTAAGTGAAAGAACATCTAGAATTTGTTGAGGTACAGCTTGCTTTGACCCAGTTTCCATCAGCTACCGAGTGCTCCAGGGGACGTGTATCTCTCCTGCCCTCTTTAACATATATATAAAGTCCCTATGAGAAAAACTAGAAGCCAAGGGTCTCCACCTTACCGATTATGCCGATGACTTTCAGCTTACTATGGATCTCAGTGGCGACTACGTCACTGACCCAACCAATCTGAATTATATCTACTTGTTGATCCAGGAATAGATGATTAGAAACTGGATGTGCCTAAATAGCTCAAAAACTGAGCTCATGATATTTGGAACAAACCAAGCCAGGAGCAAGCTTAATCAAGCCTACGCAAGTTTCGTACTATAAGCCTTCCCCATCAAGGTGGTTGACAAAGTTAAAACGCTTGGCACAGTACTTGGGGCATCCCTCAACTTGGATGTCCATGTTAATAATGTCACAAAAAATGCCCACTATCACCTTAGAATTTCGAGCCAAATAAATCCATTATTATCACTAAACTGTGAAACCCTAGTCAGAACCATAATAATGCCCCGACTGGACTATTGCAATGCCCTACTCTGTGGAGCTAGCAAAATGAACATACAGAAGCTACAAATCATTCAGAATGATGCTGTCAGGATAATTCATAGTGTCTCTAAGAAAGAACATATTTCAAATTATAGGAAGAAGCCTCATTGGCTGCCTGTGGAAAAGAGAATCCAATTAGGGCCTCATTACAAGTCTGGCGGTAAGAAACGGCAATTACCGGCAAGCCGGTACTAGCGTGTCCGTGTTGCACTGCGCCTGTAATCAACAGGTGATTATGAGTCTTCGTGCACGCACGTACCACTATGCCGGTATTGGAAGCGCTGCCATGCCTGTAAGGTCCATACCGCCCCCGATAGCGGCATCATAGAATGCGCAGAGACCTCCACCGGCATCTCTGAATCTGCTTAGAACTGCACCGTACACACCGGTACTGGTATCTCAGCCACCGGAAGCAACGTCATCGCGCCGGAACGGGAAATGCGCCAGCGGCCATCTTTGAAAACACAATCCATTGCCATCCACTGCATAAAGGACGTGTTCCAGAAAACGCACTACCCTGCCTGCCTGCCAGATCATGTCTAAGGCAAACAGAAAAGGTACCCCTCGTCTGCGAAAACCTAGGTTCAGCGATTAGAACTGAACCTGCTCGCAGATACACTTGTCCAGCATTCTGACGTAGTGTTTTGCGCTGACCTGCGCTGTGCAGCGCAAAGCAGGAAAAAAACAGATGAGGAGGTGGCAAGGAAGGTTTCTGCCGTGGGGACAACCCCACGCAGCGTGAAGGACTGTAGGAAGAGATGGGATGACCTGCGGCTGCGAGTGAGAAACATCCTGTCAGCCAACCGCAGCCAGGGGCAGGCAACAGGTGGTGGACCTGCCTCACCCATGAAGTTGGCATGGTGCGAGAGACGTGTAGCTTTGTCATGGATATGGAGGCAATTGAAGGGGTTGGCCATGCAGAGACAGGAGTCCCATTATCGGACGATGACTGTGAGTAACCCTTTGCGCAATACAGAAGTCAACACACACACCTGATGTCCCAAGTACAAAGTTGAACTCCAAATGGGAAGTAGATGGTAGCAAATACATGGCCCATCAGCACCACCTAAACACATCCCTAAACGAAACACCACATCATGGCTACAAAAACACACAAGCAATCCCAATGCCACAAACAAAATGACCACACGATTGCACACACAAACACATGCATGCATGCATACACACACACACACACACATCCCTGTTGAGATGCTGGCATCACCACCGTCCCAGGAAATTGCATGCCTCATGCCTCTCCACAACCAAATACACACTTGATACACAACCAAACAGCACATGGCACACATCCCTGAGTCATGGCTACAGCACAGAAGCCACGACAGCCCTGTAGGCCACCCAACAGATACCATGGACACCATGGCAGTACCAGAAGGATGCCAATACAATTCCTCCTCAATCCTGCAAGCACCATGTGTGCCCCTCAAACATACACACAATGATGCTCATGACCCAAATTGTACCAACAACGATGCATGCAGGATGTAAGTTCTCCCATGACTGATGCCCTGCCTCTCCATTCCCCACAGGCACGGATCCAGACAGCGCCGCCAAGCACGCCACATCAACAGGGAAGACACCTGCACGCATGGGACGGGGTGAGGATGACGCCAGCAGGCCATCAACCTCTAGGGCTGCAATGCGTAAGACAGGGACACCAAATTCACACACCAGTGCCCAACAGGGTGCACACCCCCAAGACCAGGAGGAGCAGGCACCTTCAACAGGCACTCAGGAGCACCATGCTGGAGACATTTGTGCCATCAAGGCTCACTTGCAACAAGATGCAGCGGCCAGAAAGGTTGCATCAATGAGGAAACTCGCCCCCCCCAGCAAGCACCTCCTGCTGACGATGACCCAACAACAGTGGCCAGTGATGTTGAAGGTACACATTCAACGGCCACAAGCTCCATGGGCGACGTGGCAGCCTCGGCACAACACAGCGCTGAGGAAGACGATGGGCCTGAAGACGGACACACTACTGGACCTACCATGTTGGAGGATGGCCAACACAAGCGTGCACGACACACCACAGTGCTTCCTGAACATGTGGCTGGTGCCCACAGCACTGAGGAGGAGATGGCTGAACATGATTAGCATATCACCACCTCCTGTACCATCTCCCATACAACCTTCTGGAAGCACAGCCATACGGGATATCGAGGGACGGCTGAGCCGAATGGAGGCCAGACAGCAAGCCGTGCATGACATGGTGAAAGAGCACTTGGCCGAAGGGGAGGCCACACACAGGGCTAACATGGAGAACACACAGGCAATAATCTGTGCAGTGAACCGTGTGGCGAGGGGGGTACATGAGGGCATATTAGCCTTGACACAGACTTTCGACTGTATGGCTGGCCACATGGCGCAACAACGTCCTGCCACGGTCGAGCCATAACCACCATCGACGAGCACTACACCTGCAAGCTCGACGCAGACGGGTCCTGTGCGCAGGTCCCTGCGTAGTCTGCGCTGCCCGGAACCACATACCCCTCCATCCAAAAGGGCGCGACAATAGCCAGGGACACTTCAATAGGAGTGCCACATTGCATGTCCCACTCAATCGGGCTGATGGGGGTGTGGGTGTGTGGGGGTGTTGGGGGGTGGTGGGTGTGTGGGGGTGGTGGTGGCATGGGGGTTTTGGGGGCTGGAGGGCATGGGTGTGTGGGGGTGTTGGGGGTGGGGGTGAGTAGTCTGTAGCGTAATGCGGGTGGAGGGTGAAATCGTGTACACAGTACCATTTCATTAATACACCTGTGGTATGAAAAAAAGTTACATGACTGGCCATTGCTTTGTGAGTGTTTGGGCACTGTTCACTGTTAAACAATAAACTGACAGAGTCCCCCAATCCCAGTGCCTAGTGTCACACATTACCGGCACCTTCTGTCACCCAGTGCATCAAAAATATTGTGCTATCAATGTTTGGCATACAGTACGTCCCTCACGCGCATCGCGACATGACCGATGTGCAGCATCTTCTGCTTCATCTTCACCCAGTGGTGTCTGGTCCATGTCAGGTGGCAGAGGTATGTTGCGCAGGATGCACATGTTTTGCAGCATGGCACATGCCAATACAATCTTGCCAACCTTCTCGGGCCCATAAATAAGTGCCCCACCCAACCTGCTGAGGCAGCGAAATCATGCCTTCAACAGGTAAAATATCTGCTCTATCACCACACGAGTGCATGTATGTGCACGATTGTTGTCCTCTTTTTGCCGGTTCAGTGGATGCCTGACAGGGGTGATGAACCACTGCTTCAGGGGATAGCCAGTGTCACCTGCAAGGGAGCAAATTAAGTGTGATTGTGAGTATTCATGCCATTCCATGTGTGCACTGACTCTACGTTGTTCATGTCCATATGCAATACATTTCCAATGTCAGCTATTGCCATCACATCTGCGCAAATATCAGGCCTGTATACTACTCAGCAAGCCATGGTGGGGGGCATGGGTGACGCACACAACTAAGGGACCTTGACATGAGATACACCACTCACCCCTCACATGTGAGTACATCATGGACCTTCACACTTCATCTGGGTGTGTGGCAGGAAATTAAACCAAATGCATGTTGAGCACTGTATGCTGTATTTGGCTGATGTCCTACATGATACAAGCGGGTTTGACCATCATGCTTTCAATGAATCGAAGACGCCATGCACAAGTCCCTCGACACCTTCACCCATGTGACTATGGCACAATGTGATTGGTGGCATGGTCCACCAGTGTAGGGATTCGACCCTTTACTGATGCAGGGTGTCAACTGGCATGCTGTTACCCCCCCCCCCCCACCCGACCGCCCTCAATATACTGCATGGCCCAGGAAGCAGACAGGTTGCATATGCATGTTGTCCCCCCCCCACCCAAATGGCCCTGTGGTCAGACTTACCCAACAGCCAGGCACGTCGTGCAGCATGTCGTTCCATGTAGCGGGGGAGCGTGGAGTTCCGCAGCACCATTGAATCATGTGTGGATCCTGGGTATCTGGCACAGCAATGTGTTATCATCTTGCTTGCATTGCACACCATCTGTACATTGATGGAGTGGTATTGCTTCCGATTGCGGTACACCACCTCCACGGCATGCTGGACTACCAACTGCACGTGGGTGCAGCCGAGGGCACCAATGACGTTAGGCACGCCTGCTAGTGCATGGAATGCAATTTTGTCGTCATTCACCTCCCGTGCAGTCCGTGGTAGGGATATGTAGGCACTTGCATGCTTTAGGAGTGCATCCAGCACCTGGTTCAGCACACCGGAAAACATGGCTACGAGATGCCATGCAGCTTGCCCCACTGTGTGCTGGTAGGTGCCTGTGGCCAGGAAGTGGAGCACACGCACTACCTTCAGCAGTGGTGGGATGGCAGTGCAGATGCTGATCAGGCTGACCAGGTCATCGTGAAGGAGATCCACAATGGTGGTGATGGTGTCCCTGTCCAGGCGGTACAGGGTGTGGATCTGTGCAGGGGTTAAGTCGAATGGACTGGCCCTTATGCGAGGGATTGATGGCTGCCTGCGGGGAACCACTGCCTGCATTGGTGGTATTTGCTGGTCCACTCTCACCCTCCTCCTCCTCGTGTGTCTCCTATGTAGTCCCTGGTGTACTGCCTGCTCAATGTGTAGCAGTGCAGGCATGTCCTCCAGCCCCTGTATGGCAACAGCAGTGGAATCATTCTAGTCTTGGAAGCGGTGTGGTTTGTGGGTGTGTAACTTTTGTGCTGGGCCAGACTCCATCGCCAGACTCCATTGCCTACACCTGTGCTGATTGTGTGCACATGTGGCAGGTCTGAGCACAGCAGATTGCCATTAACGCCTGTCCTGCGATGCCGGTGTTAACGGCATCGTGGTGGCCCTTGTTACCGCCATCTGGATGCCGGTAAGTGCATGTCCATGCGTCGTAATGTCCTCTTCTTGCGGCATGCCGGTGTTACTGGCAAGGCGCCCGCGTTTCTGCGCACAGTCCGGTACGGTGGTGTACGGTCACAGCGGGTCCCTGTTGATGCCAGTAGGACCGGCATTGCAGGTCATGATGGCCCGGTCCGGTAAGCGATGCCGGTATTGCCTTACCGGTATCATTATTACCGGACCGCCAACCTTGTATGAGGCCCACTAACTTTAACCCACAAGTTTCTATACAGAAAGGCGCCGGATTACTTGAAGCAAACCCTGACAAGGTACATACCGAACAGGACTCTGCGTTCAAGTGCTGCACATCTCCTTATCATGTTACATGCCAAACAAGTCTGAGGAAAAGGCAGATCCTTTCTTCTCATAGCCGCTGGTGCATGGACTAATCTTCCCACATCTATGCGATCTGAAGAACAATATAATACCTTTGGAAAAAATTTAAAAACCATCCTCTTCGTATAACTTGAGGCTGATCTTTATGTCCTGTTAAACTTGTGTTGTCTGTCTGAGCACCCTGATGCCTGCGAGCTATGGTGCAATAGAAATAAACAAATTAATAAAATATCCCATACTTGTACAAAAGCCCAAACTGTTGGCTTTGCCAGTGCTTGTTTATTATTCCAGGCAATGTCTAATCTAGCCACAAAGCACCAAGAGACATTGTAGATGGCAAATCAAAGGTCAAACCCCATCTGGCACAATCCTACCCTCCCTCATCTCACACCCTCCCACTCCCTCCTTTTTGGATGCATAGTACCATTAGTTCTTTTTTTCCACGTCCACCACTGTTCTGAATACAGCACTTTTAACACGAATAAAGAACTTTCTTGGCACAGGATGCAGCACCTTGCCTCCTCACTTGCAAGCTGTTTTTATTCAAAGAAGGAGTTGTTTTGCATTGTGGCGTGCATCAGGAGTGTCGCTGCTGACAGGTGGGTGCAGGTCAGAAGCACTTGAGTCTTGAGTGATGATCTTCTTCAATGGGTTTGTGGATATGTTATGAAATGCGGGGAACCCGAGGTCTGAGCCCTTCAAGTGCTTTGTGGAAACCTTAGTTAAGTAAATCATTTAATTGTTAGCACCTGCATTCATATGCATACATTTTTAGGCAATTGAAATCATGATGTGGGGTTAGTACTTATATGCCAGGAGAGTGATTTTAAGGGGGGGAGGTGACAACTCATTTTCACAGCAGTCCTTAAGTGGGTGCTTTCAGATTTAAAGGAGAGAGTTAACTGCTTGTAACATTAACACTGCACTAGAATAGTCTCGTTACAATGCGTAAAGAAGTTAGATGCCCCTACACAGGTAAGTTTGCCACTCCCCCACCATCTCTGAAGTTAGCGCCTCTCCCAACATTTGAAGGGTTAGCCCCCACCTAAATTGTAGCCCAAGTGCACCTCTGGATGTGCACACTTGCATTTTGTTAGGCAGAGAGGTGAGGGAAGCCTTTCCCGAAACTAGCAGTGTTAGTTTTACTGTGTTTGTGCATATAAACGTACTTGAACAAACACAGTAAAACTTTAAAGCTGCTACTTTCAACAAAGACTTCCATTGCCTCTCTGAATATTGCGCTTTAAAATGTACGATTTGATAGATGGTCCAAACACCAGAACATGGGGTGGGAGGTAGAACAGTGGGAACGGAGCCTCCAAGTTTGCCCCGCCTATTTTCGGAAGTGGCCCCTCTCATCACCACGTAGTCCCCCCGAAATGCAAGTTTTATCACACCCCTGGCCCCTTTTCAAACGGCCCCACCTCGATTTCTCATCCCCTTCAAGCACGCATTGAGTCTCATGTGCCAATGTCCCGGCCAATGTTGGCCTGCTGCACGGCAATCAATCAGGCAACAGCACGCAAACCTCATAAGTTAGCAGACATCTTGGAGTCAATCACGTTCATTCTCTACCTTTACGGGATTGCAGGTGATCCATGAGCGCACTCGTGCTTCTCTCTGGCCTCAGCTTCTCTTTGCTCTTCCTGCCCTCTCCCTGGCTGCTAGCCCTGCTTGTTGCTGTCTGCCCTGCATGCCTGCTATGATCATCCCAGTGCATTGCATGCTACGTCGCCATCCTGAAGGCCAGACCCCAGTGCACGGCGATGACACTCTCAGGTGACTGCCTCCTGTTTATAAAACAAATGCAATTCTTTGCATGATATTTGTTGAGATCCTTGTTCCTAAATTATTGTACTGAACACGGTCACTATGGGAACACAGCTAGGTAATGTAAAAGTTTCGTATTCTGGCTTGGAAGTTGGAACCATACTGTAAGCAAATGACTGTAAAGGGCATTTTGTACTGCCTGGTTCAGAAATAACCAGGAAGAGGAGAGGGGCCATTCCAGTCTCCAACCACCTATCAAAGCATACACTCAGGTGCTGTCACAGTAAAGACGCCAGGATAAGGGAGACAAGGAGCTAGATTGGATCTTGAATCTGAAAGGTGGCAAAACGTTTATTTTATATTCTTTATTTTTCTCTTTTCTAAGTACAGAACAGCAAACTTCACCAACCAATACATCCATCAAAACAGCCTATTGTACCAACCCCATCACACCCCCTCCCGTGCCCCTTTTCCCCGCATGTGCCATAGAATGCCAGTAGGATATGTATCCCTCTAAAATTATCCAAATTTCAGGGTCCACAATCGTGTTTGCCAAATAAGGAGTGGGGGGGAACATTCCCCCTCCTTCCTAAGCCCTACCCCCTCCCTGCATATCTGGCGGGACCTATTTTCCCCTATTAATCTCTCGTACCTTCCTACTTGCGTAAGACGGCTAACCATTCCCCTTGCCTAGCGGCGTTTGCATCACATAATGAAGCTGTAATGCTCTCCATTAAATATATTTCCTTGGCCTTGTTCACCCTTTCCCTTTTGGATGGCATGCGTTCCCTTTTCCATCCAATTGCCAAGCAGGCTCTAGCGCCCAACAACAAATAAATGAACCATATGTGGGAGAGGCTTCCATTTGCCCTCGTCTTCCTTCAACCTGAACAGAACCAATACCCGATTCAGTTGTCTTGCGAACCTGTCCACGGCCCTCATCCATCCCAAAACTTCCTTCCAGAAAGCCTACACTTTAACGCAAGCCCCCCACATATGCAGTAGGAGGCTGTGTGACCATAACCTTGCCAACACTTCAGATCAACTGTAGAAAAACATCCTTGAAAGGTGAACTAGAAAGTACTGCCATCTATATAGGAATTTGATCCTGTGTATCTTATATTGACATGTAATAGACAGCTTATGCGTGCCCCTACACATTGCACCCCCCCCAAGACCTCATCTACTTCCCTCCCCATGTCCCGTTCCCATTTAATCTTGATGTACTCAGTACTATTTCCTCTTGCTGCCAACTGAGCACCACAAAGCGCTGAGATCAGACCTCTATTCCCCCTGCACGTATCCGAAATTGTTTCAACAGGAGTCAAGTCACTGTGTCCTTCACTTTCTCTATCATCACCACTCCTTTCAGTTGCAAATACAGAAACGCAGAAAGCTTACCAATCCCTAAAGCAGTCTCCAATTCCTGTATTGATATATATTTCCCCCTCACCCATAATCGACCAACTTGTTCCAAGCCTGCTTTGTACTATTCCTGAAATATCAGCGGATCAGGTAACTCGTTTTACATCGGTGGTGCCCACAGATGGTTCAAGGGAGATGGCCATGACTTAACCCCCCTGCATTCCCGGATGCTGTCTCCAATTATCCCATAACAGCCAAAATACCATGTTCCCTAATCAGTCTAGGGATTTTCCCTCATGGTGCCCATTACCATTGCCCTACCGTGACCGGTCTCAACCTGAAATCTTCTAAAATAAGCCATTCCTTCTGTGAATCCATTCTCAGGTGAGGTACCAGTACCCTCAGCTGTGCTGCTTTATAGTATATATCCAGATCCGGGAGGCCGACCCCTTCTTTCTTTAGGCAAAATGAATGTGTTATAAGCCACTCTCTGAGTCTGTGAGATTACCCCAAAGGTCAATTTCTTTATACAAAGATTCAAACAGTGTGAGCAAGTTTGCTTCAAAGAGCCTATCAAGAGACTGGGTCACCTTAACCCCAAGGTACTTGATGTTTTCAATGCCGACCTCCAACTCCTGAGGCTCCAAAGCAGCAATATCTTTTTAAATTGTATTCTTATTGTACATATAGTCAAATAATGACTTTATATAAAATCCATATAAAATCAGTACATCCCTAAAACCAAACATTCAAGAAGAATTTAAATCCAAACAAGGGCAAGTTGTTGTTGTAGACTTAGATGAAATAGACTGACTAATGTCTGATGAGCCTGAACCCAAGGAATATCGTTTTGTATTTAGGATTATAGCAGGTCTCGCCAAGTGTTTTGAAGATACAGAATATATAGCCTTTAAAAGGAGCTTCCAAGTAGTCCCAATACAAGAAACATGGGCAGTAGCACCAATTGACTTACCGGGTTATCAATCTTATTGTGTAGCAGCCAAAGAACGGCCTGCAGGAAGGCTTTATGCTGGTCTCTTGGTCTGGATAGACATAACATTGAATTGGGTGGTGACAGTCACTGAAACAGGCTCGTCTATCTTCAACACCTGATAATTCGAATGAATGAAGATGAGGAGTTTTCGTTGTTTAATGTCTATAACAGACAAGCAGAAGCATGGATATAATGGAAAGCCTGCACACCTAAGGGGGAGAGAGGCCCCACTATAAGGGCTGCAATGTTGTCACTTTGGTCGCAGGTGATCTCAATTTACAGATCCAACCCTGTAAGGATAGGTACGAGGCAGAATTGCAGTAAAGTAAAATGTCCTTTATTTTCACAATAGAGCGTTGGTAGGGCAATTCAAAACATATAAATAATCTGAATGAGTCCTTTTGTCGTATGGGGTAAGGATGGCTTATTGCCATATCTGCCATAACCAACCTCCGCCGCCATCCTGGCGTCGGAAAACCTGCTTCCCCTGAGCTCCCAGCATCGGGCCGGCTAATTTGGTCCCCAGCACGACTTTCTCTGCGCTGAACAAGGAGTCAGCTTCTGGAGCGAGGGGCACCACGTTGCAGCACAAGGTGAGTCTGGTCCTTCTTGGACATAGTTGATCCAGCTGACTCCCCAACGGCATTCAGTGAAGGGGAAGAGCAAGAATTATCCTGCATGACTCGCACCGTTGTGCCAAGATGGAGAGCGGGTTTGGGGTTGCGCTCCGGTCCTCTCCTGCCTGCCTTCGCCAACTCTCCTTTTCCCCTAGATACCGGAAAAGGCTCTGGCCGATGACCGGGGCCCCTGGCCACAAACCCTCACCGAAGGATACAGCTGGTCAGGCAACTCAACAGAGCAAGACAGATAGTCAGGCATAATTTGGAAGGAAGCCGGCCTATGGACGGTCTGAAAGGTAAACAGCTGCATTGTCAAGAACCACTGCACCACTCTGTGGTTGGAGTCATTCTGGACTGCCAACCACTGCAGCGGGGCATGATCGGTAAAGATTGTGAAAGGACGTCCCAACAGTTAGTAATGCATCGATTCGACTGCCCACTTAATGGCCAAGCACTCCTTTTCTATTGTGGAATAAGCCAGTTCATGTGGTAGTAGTTTCCAACTAATAAAAGCCACAGGATGAAGGTCCTCGCCAGCTTCCTGGGACAGGAGAGCCCCCATTCCCAACCCAGATGCATCCATTTGCAAATATAAGTGCTGAGAAAAGTCCAGGCATCTCAACACAGGAAGAGAGGAGATGATAATTTTAAGTTTCAAAAAGGCCATCACAACCTTTTGATCTCAGGTCAGGTCCCCTGAGTTTGCGGACCTGAGTGCCTCCGTAAGCAGGGCTGCTATGGCTGAGAACAAAGGAATTAAGCTGCGTTAATTGCCAACAAATCTAAGGAAGGCTCTTATGGCTTTCTTCATGGTTGGCAGCTGTAGCTATAGAATGGCTTCCACTTTATCGATTTGTGGCCTGATTTCTCCACCTCCCATGGTGTACCCAATGTACGTGGTCTGGTTAGTTGCTATGTTCGTCGTCTTTGGGTTTTTAAGCAGACCTGCTTCTCGTAAGGTAGCAACAACCTTTGTGAGATATTCTAGATGTTCTTGCCATGTGTGGCTGAATGCGATTATATCATCCAAATCGGCAAAGGCATAAGAGATTTTTGGCGTTTGTCTGGAGGCACTGCAAAGTGTTAGGGGCGCCATGTAAACCGAATGGGAGGACTGTGAATTTATGTAATTCCTGCGTGTTGGCAAAGGCGATTTTAAGCCGATCTTCCTTTCGGAGGGGTATTTGCCAGTACCCCTTGATCAGGTCTATTGTGATCAGGAATTGTGCAGCCCCTAGTCATTCCAGATTGCTTGAAATTGAATTTAACCATCCGGTTTAGGCACCAGAACGATTGGGGAACACCAGAGACTCGAAAAGGGTTCGATGATATCCATCCTCAACATCTCTTCAATTTCGGTTTGTACTTCGGTTCTTTTTGCCTCAGGGATACGATATGGTCGTAGGCGTATCGTCTTGCCTCGGATAGTATTGATGGTGTGCTCAACAAGATCAGTCCTGCATGGTAGGTGGTAGAATACGTGTGTATAAGGTCTTAAAGTGTCCCGAACCTCTGTTTTTTTTTTATAGGTTATCAACGTTTGTGCCCCACTGCACATCCTGTAGGCCAGACAGAACCCCTCGATGAAACTGATTGTTCCGTGTTGTAGTCGAGAGGAGAAGCAAAGATTTCTTTCACAGGTTCCTTCCATTCTTTCAACATGTTGACATGATAGTTCTCTCTTTCTTGTCTGTCAGGTTGGTGGATGAGGTAGTTCACAGGTCCTAAAATGGTCCTCACTGTTATTTAATTTATTTGTACATGGCTTTAAAAAAACCTTTACGAATTTGAACAACCAAAATTTAAACACGAAAACACAAAATACAGAAAAAGGAAGAACATACAGATTAATAAACAATTTAGTATACCAGACTAACCAGGATGATGAAAAAGAACCTTTACATGTTAAATACCCAAAACCTAAGGCGAGAAGGTCTCAAAGTACAAAAAAACATGTGTGAAGCTAGGCAGTTTCACATTCCAATCCAAACAGAATTAAAAATACAGTATTAAGAAATGAGACAGACTAAATACACGCAAACTAAACATAAAATAAAAATATCACCTTCAAAACAGAATTTCAAACTACATTATTTAAAATCATTCTGATAAATTAATATTTGGCTGCTATATCATGCAAACTGTATCATAGCAGACAGGGTAAGATCCTCCATATACGCAGTTCATAGATTCAGAATATCAAAAGTTTATAAAAATATACTAAAATACTCATACAGTGCAAAGTTCATGACTCTTAGATGTAACTGAGCAGCCCGCTTATATTACTGGTTACTCCAAAAGTTGAGAGTTAATATCACTGCGGTGGAGCTGCCCAATAACATACCCAGTTTATGATAAGTCACATTCATCTTTCAGGAATCTGATTACTGCCAATTGCTGCGGAACTTGCTTATCGAATTATATAGATTTCCAGACTTGTTCTAAACCCACATTGGATATATCTGACACAAATATAGAAAAATAAGACAATCTCCTAGACAATAAGGCCGGGCACTCAAGCAACAAATGTCTCAACGTTTCTTTAGATGCATGTTCATTACAATGTCTGCATGTTATTGAAGAGCTCACTGGTTTTGTTCTTACAGCAATTATTTCTCCAGTGAGCATGACATTGAATCTGAATCTTAAAAAACAATTTCTCCACCCTCTATTGGGAAAGAGGTACAAGTATGGTTCCATAGAGCCCATATATTTATAGTATGAAACCATATGAGCATATAGCCTGAATTGGGTTAATTTTTGGATTGTCATTGCCCAATCAGCATTTTGCAAAAGCCGTTTTCCTTTTTTTGGGTTCACCATAAGTGTTATCAGAGATTTACCTGCACGACCCAACAATGTGTTGCATATTTCCATCAATTTAAGTAGAAATGTTGTTTTTGGGCTACCCTGCTTCAACCTTACTGACAGACCATTATACAGATTGTTTTCTTTTTGAACGATTATATTCCGAAATAATTGGAGACATTTCCACTGCACAATACTTTTGAAGGATTGGAGTCCATATTCGTAGCGAATAGCTACTATAGGGACGCAGTTTGGTAAACAGGAGATAGATTTTCTGAGCAAAGTTGACTCTCGCCTGCTCACATCGAATTTACCCGTAATTAATGGGATTTCACTCCCATAGAGTATTTTCGGTGTAGCTTTTAGTTTATAGAATCTCATGGCAGAAGTGTAAGAAAATCCTCCAAAATTGTGGTCCACTATTCGCATCTGGGTGATACATACTTTAACTTAAGATAGATAATGATTTAATATTTGATCACTGTTTGCTTTTGCATTTACAAAAAAGCCCAAATCATTGAGTTTTTAATGGCTAATTTGGATTTGTCCAAGTACCAACTTTTTGTGATTGAAGATCTTTTTCCGCTAAAGTATAAAATGTGTGATTTTAATGGATTTACCGCTAGGCCGTTGTTTGCCATATAATTAGCAAATGCCAATAACAGACGCTGGAGTCCTACCGGTGATCTATCGAATAATAGAAAGTCCTCAGCGTAGGAGCACCAGCAAAATTTCTTGCCTTCTAAATTTAGTTGTATAAAGGCGGCGTTCTCGAGCACCGGGCCTATATCAGATGTATATAGATTATATAATGTCTGGGGAAGATACACCCCTGTCGGAGTCCATTAGATGTCTTGATTGGCTCCGAGAGCCGACCGTCTGTGCTCAAGCGGACTTGGATCATTGACCCTTCATGTAAGTGGATCAGGGTAGGCAGGACGTCTCTCGGGAGTGCCATTAAGGCCAGCTTGTTCCATAGAGTAATTCTATTCACTCAGTCGAAGGCGAGAGACAGATCCATGCCAGCCAAATATACCGGGCTTGCACCCTTTTGCCAACCCAATTCTTGAAGCAAGAAGATCAGCATCCCTCCTGCTAATGTGCCAATGGCTTTTCTGAAGCCAAATTGAGACGATGAATAAACCTTTCCGCTAGTAGCCCATTGTTCGATCCTTTGTAGGAGAAGGCTTGTATATATCTTTGAGTCTGAGTCCAGTAGGGCTATAGGCAGGTAGTTTGAAGGCATGGATCTGTCTCCCTTTTTGTAAATAGGGATAATGTAGCTCATGTTCCAAGAGCTGAGTCCTACCTATGCTAACCTTCCCATTTGTTATTTTATCCTTTCGTTTTCATCCTTCATTTTGGAACTCTGAACACTTTACTGAACTGATACGGGACTTCCTCCCGAGGCCTTCATTTCCACTACCTCAGGTACCAGCAATTCTATTGTGTTCAATAATTGTATATACCTATCACACCAGGTTGGCGTTGTACTCAAAACAACTTTTGTATTTTTTGCAGCATTGCTTGGTGGCGTGCTCAATTCCGCTCTTTTGCATTATAGACTGCTGTCTTGTTTTACATAATAGTTTTACAAAGGTAGCGGGCGCCCCTCTCTCGCAAGAACAGACATGATAACCTGTTCAGTGGTTATTAACCACTTGAGAGTTCGCAGCCACTGCTTTTACTCACTGTGCCTTTCACAGATGGGAAATATCCATTTGCATATCAGTCTTTGTCCTGCCCAGGGGCAGTCCAGCACCGAAATACAATGGCAATTCCAATCTGAACGAGAGTACCACCAGCAACCCCATACACGTGTTTCACCCTTGTTGGGGATCATCAGTGAGGTTATCATGTCTGTTCTTGCGAGAGAGGGGCGCCCGCTACCTTTGTAAAACTACTTGTTTTACATAATACCAGAGTGGTACGTCATGAAAAAGAGCCCCTCTCTAAGGGGAAGCCTGATTCTTTTGAAATCAGGGGATCTGGGTTTTCTGAAGACTTTCTCGGCTCGCCTCACATCTCGATCCAGGTCGGAATCAAGTACTCCTTCCGGTTCGGTGAGTAACACTCATCAATGTTGGAAGTAGTCTGAAACTCTCTATCTGATTAAAGAGGTCAACTGATACATATATATAATCAATTGGAGAAGATTTTTCTCCTAATGTCAAGGTGATGTAGGGGACATCTGGTTTAAGCAAGTCATAAGTTGCTTTCAAGCCCCACGTTTTAAATACCATATTCCAACAATAACAATCATTTTTTCTATGTCGTGGCCCTATGTTTAGGTTTATTTTTTTCAGTGAGCTCAACCCTTGTGTCAGGTAAAGTATCAAAAGATGATGGTGATCCCTCCTTTGCAACAACATATTTGTGTTCCGGTCCCCCATCAAAAGAATTTGGAGCCCTGGGTATTTGCAAAAACATTTCTCCGTAATTGCTTCAATTTCAGTGGTTAGTTCGCATAGATTGGACCCTGGAGAAAAGTATATGTCCCATATTAGCATATAAGCTATACTTTCCACCTTTATTAGTGCCCCCAGTGCAGAAGGCGGAATTGAAAAAGGTTCAATCAGGGTAATGCCCGTGCCAAGTTTAATTGCCAGGAGTAATCCCCCCTTCGGTCGGCCTATCCGACCTTTAGAAGCCAGGAGGTGGAGACACTCAAAGCCATCCATCTGAGCATTGGTAGTCATCCACGTCTCTTGAATACATATAATGCTTTTAGTTCTTAATAGCTGACATAATTCAATAGATGAGAATAGATGAAAATTCCCTTGAGAATTCCATGAGAATATTGCAAAGGCATTATCCTGATTTATGTCTGTTTGAGATTTTGAAGCTGGAATATTGAGTCTCGAAGACTCAGGGCAAGCCATCTCCAGCTTGGATCTTGTTCTTCGAGGCTCACTGAGTTTTTTTTTTTTTTGTTGTTGCATGTCCCCCCATGGATCCCGATCCAACTGGTTCCTGTATGTTCAAACCCTCGTTCTGAGGGCTGCCATCCCCGAAGATAAGTATATCGAATCCCCTCCTATTGAACTGATCGAGTTCTAGTAGGACGTTTCTAAATACCAACTTCGAGTAGAAGACTAGTCTTACATGTTCCAAGCAGTGTGGATGAATAAAACCTAACCTTTTGATATCTGCCATGGCCAAATTGGCTAATGCTGGAATGTCATTCAAAAGTTGCAAACTTCTGTTACGATTCATGGCGGGTTGTGTGCCGCAATCAAAAAGAGGATATATTAGAATGCTTGGGGGCTCAAGAGAGCATGGTTTTCTCCATTGAATGTGTTTGAGTTCCGTATCCATGTAATGTTTGGGAGAAGGTTCCTCTGTTTCTCCTTCCCAGGCTCCATCCACGGGAGCTTGGGTGGGCCTGGGCGAGGACTTGCTACCAAGATTATTCTCCAGGAAATTCAAGTCTGGGCGGTTCAGGGACCTAGGTTCCCGTGAACGATTTTCGGCTTCCTGTTGCATCGGATTAATGGCGGAATTCTGTGCTCCAATAGATGGAGGAGCTTCCAATTCTTGATTGATTCTGCTCCTGATTGCCTCTTCCACCGCTTTGCTAATCAGCAGCGCAATCTCCTCCTTGCTCAACATGCTTGTGCTTAATGGTCCTGAGGTCAGGTCCCTCACGGGAACGGGGGCCTCTGGGATGTTATCTATCTTGGATGAGGGACCCTCTAACTGCAGCAATGAATTTAGTTCTGCCGGTGGAAATATATCATTATTCAACTGAAATTCCTTTGCATCGGGGTTCAGCCCAGGATACATATTATTTAGATTTCTGCCCTGCCCCATCTGGGGAGGCATGTTGTTGTCGGGCAATGGGGTTTTTGTAGAGCATGGAGCCTCCTGTGGGGCTGAGTTATCTACAGAGCTAACAGTTCCTCTAGATATGGGGATTTCAGTCTCCGGCACAGTTCTATCTATCAATGCTTCATCCACCGCTGCACTTATCAGCTGAGCTATTTTGGATTTGCTTATTGATATCCTTTCCGGGGGCCCAAGATCTGAGTTATTCACCATTCCGTGAGCCTCTGAGATGTTGCCTTTCGTTATTGGCCCACCCCCCTTTCTGTATTACTGGGTTATGTCCACCCTGTGCCAAAGGATCACCCTCTACCTGAGGCTCAGTTGTCGGATGGTTCTGGATTGGGGACTCGTGCTTACGTAAATTCGATTTCAAGAAAAGGCCATAGCTTTCTCTGTGTTCCATGGGTAGGGCCTCGATACCCTTTTCAGAAGATTTTTTATTTTTAACAGGTTTGGTTTTAGTTGGTGATGATTTGTGGGACATTTCGTTAGAGAGGGAATTAGATTTATTAGAGTAGGCGCCCTCCTTATTTATCGTATCTATGGGCTATATTATTTCTACATCAGAATCCGTGTTTTGTATCTTCTCTTCTCTGATGAAATTTCTCCAAGTATTTTTAGATGTTTTGTTTCTTCGATTGAAGAAAGGTGAGTTTCCAAAATGGTCTTCACTGCATAAGGTCCCCATCCGAGCAGAATGGCTGCGCCGGCTCTACAGAGCACTATTCCCTTGCATCAAAACTGCGCTTTGCAGTTGCAAAAATAATGGCTGCACTTGCTCTGTTGAGCACATATGGGGCAAGATGGAACCTGGAACACCCCGAGAATGGCTGCAAGTGTTTTCTTCATGTGCACCAAAGAAAATAATTCAAAGGCAGTGCTGCTACGCTGCAAGCTCAAAACTTCCTACTGAAAAAGAAAATATTCTGTGTTTAAAATGACTGCATACTGATGCCATTTCTGTTTTTTTCAACATTACACAGTTGGTTCCAGTAAGACACATCTATGTTCATCCATATTCAGGTTGTACACAAGCAAAGGAGGGTAGTCCTCCCTGAAAGGCATTGTCAAGTAAAATCTGGGAAATAGCAGAGAAATTCACTCCAGGCCATACGGCAAGCGTTTTCCTTCTGCAACAAAATAACACATGCAAACTCTTCACAAGAAGCTCTCTCTCTCTTTTTGCTTATGTCAGTTTCAAAGAACCCTTGCTTAACAGGGGTTTGATGGAGTGTTGCAGAGGAAATGCTTAACTGTAGTTCCATTTAAAAGCACTACTATAAAAGTAATCTTGCTTTCTTTCAATTGTGCATTGTATATCTTATGCTAGAAGGTTAAACTAATGGGGCCTCATTATGACCCAGGCGGTAAGTGAAAAACGATGGCGGTAAATGGTTACCGCCATGGTTTTCCGCCAGGTCCGATCATGACCCGTGACCGTTAACTACGATGCCATTAGCGGCATCGTAGTTAACGCTGCCGCTAACTGCGCTAAGGGTGCGCGCACGCGACCCGCCACACCGTACTTAGCGCCATGGCGGAAAGGTACGCAAATGCCGACCCAAGCGGACATGCACCTAACGCCATCACCCAGCCCGTTAAGTACCTTACCGCCATGGTGCTAATTACGCCATTGCGAACCAACCGTAAAGGGCCATGTAAAGTGAATGCAACTGCCACAGGTGCACAGAAACAGCACAGGTGAAGGCAATACAGACTCAGGAAATACAAAAAGAGCACACCCCACCCCTTCCCACACCCAGTCACACTCCACAATGATACCAATACGACTAGCAATGTTGGGGCGCAGGAGGAGAAGGAGGGCAAGGCAGGCCCAGCAAGCCCCACCAGCACAGCCAGTGCCACCACACAGGCAGCCCTCAATCCCACGCATCTGTAACGCTCACCTGATTCCCACGGAGGCGCGGGTCTTGGCAGGAGGGTGTCTGTGACTCGAAAAGTGATGTGCAGGACTCGATTGGCTTCTGGGGTCGAACCTCTACGCACTGTGTGTCGAACTCGAAGAGTGAGGTTTCTGCAGGTGAAAGAATATGGGGGTTAATGGCCTGGGTTGTTGAATGTCCCTCTCTCTCTCTCTCTCTCTTCCCAGCTTTTCTGTAGAGCCCCCCCCCAGGTCAACGTGCTCACCTTAGATAGGTGAATGCTGGGCTCTCCATCTGCGTCTGGTGCAGGGTGCCGTTGTCAGTTCCTTCACTGGTGAAACATGGGCCTCTTGAATTCAGAGGATGGTTACTGTTGTTATCTGCACGAGCGGTGAGTTTCTGGACACCTTTTGTCTTTATAGTCTTTAAATGCGTGGCACGTTAATATTGAAGACTCTGTATAATGCTTTTCCCCTTATGTATTGCAGGACTCTTGGGATGGAAGATGGAGTGAAGCGCCTGGAAATTCGTAAGTATGGCAAGCGCTCTGTTTCTTTCCTTGCAGCTTAGTTCATGTTAAAGAGACGCCGGAGTATTCGCAGGCGTTTTATTGCGACGAGCGTGATGGGCATGAGTAAATACCTGCTTAATGTCTTTTTCTTTTGTCTTTCAGATGTTGGTTTGCAGCGCCGGAGTCAGCGGAATGCTAGTAAATTGTAACTAAACTTTGTCTTCACAGGCGGCGATGCAGAATGAAGAAATCCGGAATTCACGGTGTGCCGGTAAGTATAACAATGCTTTTGTCTTTGCAGGCGAAGGTGCAGCTGAAGACACGGCCGCTGCTGATGGATCAGGTGAGAAAGCACTGTGTGTAAAGTTTGTCTTGCTAACCTGTTGTTTCTTGTCTTTTGCAGGTGCTGATGCTGACTGGATACAGGAATGGTAAGTATAATTCTTGCAGGTTCAGGATCGAAAGAGGAAAGGCTGGAACAGACTCGGTGAGCGTTCTGCTGCAGATGCAGAATAACGCGAAGCACGTTTCATCTATCGGGTGTGGTTTAAATAGCCTTGGAGTGATGAGGCGTCTTCTTCCACGGCCCCGCCTAGGTAAGAAAAGAGTTCCAGTTTCCAGAAGAGTTCCAGTGCTGTATCCAGGGAGTGGAGCTGCCCCACCCAGGTAAGACAGTTCCTGTTCACAGAGGGCTTCTAAGTGGCTGGTAAGTAAGCAGCATGGTCTGCCGCAGGTAAGTCCACCCAAGCACTTTCACACCAATTATGAGCCCGGCGCTTCCAGTGCCGGGACCGATGGTTTTGATGAGCCTGGTGCCACCGGCGCCAGGACAGGGTCCAAAAGGTCCCAGTAGCGACCGGCTGGTGCCTAGGGTTAGGGGCCTGCTTCCAAGGACGTTGGGCTGGTCCTGGCTCCTTGGAAACAGTGATCATGACAGCACCCCCCCTCAAGGCCCCTCCTAAGCGTGTCTTCTCCGGGGGTTTTGGCTTGTTGGGGTGATTCAGATGGAACTTCTTGACCAGACGAGGTGCGTGGACATATTCTGAGGGTTCCCAAGACCTCTCCTGGGGGCGGTATCCTTTCCAATCAACCAGATAATATAACTTAGATTTGGAGATTTTGGAGTCTAGGATTTTCTTCACTTCGAATTCAAGTTCTCCATCTACTAAAATCGGTTCTGGAAGTTCAGTCAATCGGGTTTCTGGTTGTACTGGTTTTAATAAGGAGACATGGAATACTGGATGTATTTTCATATGCGTAGGTAATTCCAATTTGACAGCCACCGGATTAATTATGGCAGATATGAGATAGGGTCCAAGGTATCTCGGGATGAAGGTGCGGGGTCCTTTTAGAGGCAGGTGCTTAGTGGATAACCAGACCTGATCTCCTACAGCGTAGTGAGGGGCCTCTTTACGATGTCGATCTGCTCCTTTTTTGAATTGAGCTTTAGCTCTTTGCAAATGGGCAGTGGCTTCCTTAAAAGCACGGGTGATCTCCGAGTGCAAGTGATCCACAGCAGGTGCTTCAAATTCTTGGGGAAGATCCAGGTTGGAGGTTCTAGGATGGTGTCCGTATAATAGGAAAAAAGGAGTCTTCCCAGTTCCAGAATGAGTCGAATTGTTGTAAGCGTATTCAGCGATCCAAAGAATATCCTTCCAGGGGTTTTCAGTTTGTTGGAGCATGCTACGTAGATATTGTTCTAGTGTCTAATTTGCCCTTTCGGTTTGTCCGTCAGTTTGGGGATGGTGACTGGTCGAAAGTCTTACATCAATTTGGGCTAGACGACAGCAACTGCGCCAGAAGTGGGAGATGAATTGGCTTCCCCTATCGGAGACTAAAACCGAGGGAAAACCGTGTAAGCGAACAATGTTTTCCAAGAATTCTCGGGCCAATACTGAGGCTGAAGGTAGACCCTTCAGGGGAATGAAGTGAGCCATCTTGGAGAATAGATCCACGACTACTAAAATGGTAGTATACCCCGAGCATGGAGGTAAGTCCGTGATAAAATCCATGGACAAGGTATGCCATGGACAGGGAGGGATGTCTAGTGGCTGTAATAGGCCGGCTGGTTTCTGCTTCTGACTTTTATTTTGGGCACACACACCGCAGGAGATTACAAAGTCTCTAATATCCTTTTTCCATGATGGCCACCAGAAATGTCTTTTAATCTTTTCCATGGTTTTGGTAATGCCAGGGTGACCCTCCATTAGAGAGTCGTGATAACAGGAGATTACTTGTTTTTGTATTTTCTCACAGGGCAAGTGCAATCGTCCTCGGAAATATGGTAGGTCTTGATCCACTGAGAATTCTTTTCCCTTTAATTGCCAGTCCTGCAAATCGGCCGGAGTTAGGAGTGATTTAACTGTGGTCTTGATGTCTTCAAAAGATTGAGTGCTGACCAAACCCAAAATCCTTTGTTCTGGGATTATGGGTATTGGTTCTGGAGTGGTCAAATGTTCATCTACTCCCATCCGGGAGAGGGCATCTGCTTTTCCGTTCTTACTGCCTGGTCGATAAGTAATTATAAAGTCAAATTCAGCCAGAAACAGAGCCCAGCGAAGCTGTCTGGAAGACTGAGCTTTGGCCGTCTTTAGATATTGTAAATTGCGGTGATCAGTCATTACGGTGACTGTGTGTCTGGCTCCTAAAAGATAATGCCGCCATGCTTTAAAGGCCGATCTGATAGCTAAAAGTTCCTTGTCTGTAATTGAATAGTTGATCTCGGGAGCCGAAAACTTGCGGGACCAAAAGGCTACAGGGTGTAACTGGTGTGTGACCGGATCTCTTTGTGATAAAACTGCCCCCATAGCAAGACTAGAAGCATCCATTTCCATGATGTAGGGGAGTTCTGGGCGAGGATGTTTTAGAACAGGTGCCGAAATGAATTTAGCTTTTAAGTCCTGAATAGCTTGTTCTGCTTCAGAAGACCACTCAAAACGTTTGTTCTTTTTTAACAGAGCGGTGATGGGCTGGACTATCCGAGAAAATTCAGGAATAAATCTGCGGTAAAAGTTAGCGAAGCCTAACATGCTTTGAACTCCTTTTACAGAGGTTGGTGACGGCCACTTGATTGCATCGACTTTCTTTGAATCCATATGGACTCCTTTAGGTGACAATATGAATCCCAGGAACTCGACTTCAGTTACGTTGAAAACGCATTTTTCAAGCTTAGCAAAAAGATTATGTTGACGCAATCTCTCGAGAACCTTTTTAACGTGTCTCTGGTGTTCCTCTTCGGATGATGAATAGACACGGATGTCATCAATGTAGACAACAACACATACGTCTATGAGTTCTCTAAGGACATCGTTCATAAAATATTGGAAAGCGGCAGGAGCGTTACAAAGTCCAAAGGGCATCACTTGATATTCGAATAGTCCGTACTTGGTGCGGAAGGCCGTTTTCCATTCATCGCCCTCTTTTATCCGTACCAAGTGGTAGGCTCCTCTGAGATCCAATTTTGTATATATACATGCGTCTTTGACTTGGTCCAGGAGTTCAGGGATCAAAGGTAACGGGTATCTGTTTTTAACGGTGATTTGATTCAGGGCGCGATAATCTATGCAAGTCCTAAGGTCTCCTTCATTTTTCGGAACGAAGAACAAAGCCGATGAAGCTGGGGATTTTGAAGGACGGATAAACCCGTTAGCTAGGTATTGGTCCAAATATTGTCTGAGGTGAAGATTCTCTGGCTCGGTGAGAGCATAAATCCTGCTGCAAGGAGGAGGAGTTCCGGGTATCAAATCTATTTGACAGTCGTAAGACCTATGAGGAGGCAGGGTGTTAGCTTGATCCTTCCGGAAGACGTCTTGGAATTCCTGGTATTCGGGAGGTAATTTGGGAACCTCCTCCGAAGAGATTGCCGCCAGTGAAACATCAGGCCTAGGATAACAAGTGGTAAAACATTCTGGAAACGGAACCGTCTTTGCTCGCCAATCGATCTGAGGATTTTGTGCTTCTCTAACCAAGGGATTCCCAGAATGATCTGGAACTGAGGAGCCTTGATCACATCAAACACGATTCTCTCCCGGTGTCCATCTTGACTCACTAGCGTCACTTCTTGGGTGGCATGCGTTACTGGTCCGGAGGCTATCTCCGTGCCAGCCAAAGTAGTAATGACGTCTTTTACAGCCTTAGGGACAAGGGGTAGATTCATCCTTGATACCATTTCACGGTCCACATAATTACCGATTGCTCCACTGTCGATGTAAGCTTCAATTGCATGCAAACGATCAGGATGTTCAGGACTAATGAGGACCATGGGTACCACGAAATGCGAGGTCACAGGACAAATCTTAACGCTCGGCAAGAGGACCTCTACTCTTGTCGGGCTAGGTTGTTTCCCTGCTCAGAATGTGTGGTACAGGTATCCGCGGCTCCTACAGCCTTCTTAGCTGGTTTCACTGGACAGTCCCGAAGAAAGTGTCCTGAGTTTCCGCAATAGAGGCATTATTGCAGCTGCCTTCTTCTTTCCCGCTCTTTCTGGGTTAAAGGTCCTTTCATGCCCCCTATTTGCATGGGTTCCACCGTGTCAGCTCCCCTAGTAGAGGTTTGTGGTTTAGAAAACACTCGGTTATCAAATTTGGAACGATCTGCCTTCCTGTTCTGTAGTCTGTGGTCCAATTGGACAACTAAGTCAATATAGTCTGAGCATTCTTGTGGAGGATTCACAACTTGAGCTAACACATCCTTGAGCTCTCCACGCAGGCCTCTGTAGAAAAGCGTTATGCTCTTATCCTCGGGCCATTGAGTTTCCACTATAAGTCTGTTGAATGAGGCTATATAAGTCAAGAGGTCTTGATTACCCTGTCGTAATGAAAGAAGTTCATTGTCCAAGGCCTGCCCTTGTGCATGTCTTGCGAACAGTTTCTCCATGCTGGACTGGAAGGCCTGGAAATCATGTAAAACCGGATCATCCTGGGTGACTAAAGGGATCGACGAATCTGCGGCGCTGCCACTGAGATAAGAAAGCACGAAAGCCACCTCGGTCTGGTCTGTTGGGAAGGCAGCTGGTCGACATAAGAAGTGTAAGCGGCACTGGTTGATGAACACCGCAAATTTATTTGGATCACCTGAAAAGCGTTCGGGCGGAGCCAAGGGCACATTACCGGGCAGATTGATTTGCACTGGATTTAAAGATGATGCAGAAGGATAGCTTCCTCCTGGAGTGGGCAAAGGTGTCTGTCCTGCCTGTGCTTGTAGCAACTGCCTAGCGAGGTCCTCAGTTCGCTCCTTGGAAATTATCAGTTCTCTTCTTAGAGAGTTTGTTTCCTGACGAGCTGCATGTACTTCTGCTCTTAATTCTCCGAGCAACTGGGCTAGTTGATCAGTGTCTGAGGTTTCCATTGCGCCTGGGTAGGAGTTCTGTGGTGGGCTCCGCGTTCTGTAACGCTCACCTGATTCCCACGGAGGCGCGGGTCTTGGCAGGAGGGTGTCTGTGACTCGAAAAGTGATGTGCAGGACTCGATTGGCTTCTGGGGTCGAACCTCTTCGCACTGTGTGTCGAACTCGAAGAGTGAGGTTTCTGCAGGTGAAAGAATATGGGGGTTAATGGCCTGGGTTGTTGAATGTCCCACTCTCTCTCTCTCCCTCTCTCTCTCTCTCTCTCTCTCTCTCTCTCTCTCTCTCTCTCTCTCTCTCTCTCTCTCTCTCTCTCTCTCTTTTCCCAGCTTTTCTGTAGAGCCCCCCCCAGGTAAACGTGTTCACCTTAGATAGGTGAATGCTGGGCTCTCCATCTGCGTCTGGTGCAGGGTGCCGTTGCCAGTTCCTTCACTGGTGAAACATGGGCCTCTTGAATTCAGAGGATGGTTACCGTCGTTATCTGCACTAGCGGTGAGTTTCTGGACACCTTTTGTCTTTATAGTCTTTAAATGCGTGGCACGTTAATATTGAAGACTCTGTATAATGCTTTTCCCCTTATGTATTGCTGGACTCTTGGGATGGAAGATGGAGTGAAGCGCCTGGAAATTCGTAAGTATGGCAAGCGCTCTAACTGTCTCTTTCCTTGCAGCTTAGTTCGTGTTAAAGAGACGCCGGAGTATTCGCAGGCGTTTTATTGCGACGAGCGTGATGGGCGTGAGTAAATACCTGCTTAATGTCTTTTTCTTTTGTCTTTCAGATGTTGGTTTGCAGCGCCGGAGTCAGCGGAATGCTAGTAAGTTGTAACTAAACTTTGTCTTCACAGGCGGCGATGCAGAATGAAGAAATCCGGAATTCACGGCGTGCCGGTAAGTATAACAATGCTTTTGTCTTTGCAGGCGAAGGTGCAGCTTGAAGACACGGCCGCTGCTGATGGATCAGGTGAGAAAGCACTGTGTGTAAAGTTTGTCTTGCTCACCTGTTGTTTCTTGTCTTTTGCAGGTGCTGATGTTGACTGGATACAGGAATGGTAAGTATAATTCTTGCAGGTTCAGGATCGAAAGAGGAAAGGCTGGAACAGACTCGGTGAGCGTTCTGCTGCAGATGCAGAATAACGCGAAGCACGTTTCATCTATCGGGTGTGGTTTAAATAGCCTTGGAGTGATGAGGCGTCTTCTTCCACGGCCCCGCCTAGGTAAGAAAAGAGTTCCAGGTTCCAGAAGAGTTCCAGTGTTGTATCCAGGGAGTGGAGCTGCCCCACCCAGGTAAGACAGTAGTTCCTGTTCACAGAGGGCTTCTAAGTGGCTGTTAAGTAAGCAGCATGGTCTGCCGCAGGTAAGTCCACCCAAGCACTTTCACACCAATTATGAGCCCGGCGCTTCCAGTGCCGGGACCAATGGTTTTGATGAGCCTGGTGCCACCGGCGCCAGAACAGGGTCCAAAAGGTCCCAGTAGGGACCGGCTGGTGCCTAGGATTAGGGTTAGGGGCCTGCTTCCAAGGACGTTGGGCTGGTCCTGGCTCCTTGGAAACAGTGATCATGACAGCATCAGAGCCAATCCATTCAACCTCACTGCTGAGCAGATCCACACCCTGTACCATTTGGACCGGGACACCATCACCGCCATTGTAGACATGATACACAATGACATCTTCAGCATGATAGAAACTCCAACCGCCATCCCCCCCCTACTGAAGGTAGTGCCTGTACTCCACTTCCTGGCCACAGGCACCTACCAGCACACAGTGGGGCACTTGCATGGCATTTCACAACCATTATTCTCACGAACACTCCTCCAAGTGCTCGATGCCCTCCTCAAGCACACAGACGACCACATCTCATTACCACGGACTGCCCAGGACATTGCAAACACCAAAGTGGGTTTCCATGCACTAGCCGGCATACCCGGTTGCATTGGTGCCATCGACTGCACCCATGTGGAATTGGTGGTTCCACGTGCCATGGAGGTACCGTACCGCAACCGGAAACAGTTCCACTCAATCAATGTGCAAATGGTCTGTGACTCCAACAAGATCATCACACATTGTTGTGCCCGATTCCCCGGATCAACTCATGATTCTATGGTCCTGAGGAACTCCACAATACCACGCTACATGGAGCGACATGCAGGCCCAAGATCCTGGCTACTCGGTGAGTCCAATGTCATGGAAGTGGGCAGGTGAATGACGTACCGATGCATACTCCACCTGGCTGAAAGGGGGGGGGGGGTGATGCATACTCCACCTGACTGATAGGGGGGGGAATGATGCATACTCCACCTGGCTGAAAGGGGGGGGGGAAGATGCATACTCCACCTGGCTGTGAGTAACACAGAGAACGGAGACAGAGGATAGGCACTCACAATGCACTCAACCCCTCTGCATACATTGGGTGATGGCATGCAAAACAGGCCATGGGAGCCATGAGCATATACTGGTTGCATTGTGTGAATCAATTAGTGCATGTAGAAGTGAGCCAAAGTAACAATTGGATGCAAGCCATGTTGGCACATCATGTTCTTGATCAGACGACATGACTGACACATACATTCTCGCCTACATACAGGTGATGCAGGCTATCCCCTGAAGAGGTGGCTCCTTACACCAGTCCGTAACCCGCAGAACCAGCACGAGGAGGACTTCAACCGTGCACATACACGTACTCGTGTGGTCATAGAGCAGACATTTGGCCTATTGAAGGCACGGTTCCGAAGCCTCAGCAGGTCTGGTGGGGCACTCCTGTACCACCATGAGAAGGTGGCAAAGATCGTCATGGCATGTGTCATGCTACACAATATGTGCGTCAGACGGAATGTGCCCCTGACGCAGAACTGCAACCACCTGACGATGAGGATGAGGAGGGTGCAGATGGGGCGGCACCCCATGGAGGAGGCGACGCACAGGAGGGGCGTGCAATGCGCCAAAGTATCATCGACCACTGCTTCTAGCACACACGGCTGGTGTGAATCACATGGAGACTGCACTTGGGGCACTGTGTGTCTCTGGGACATGCACACTGTGGACTGTACACCAATAAAGCACACATACGCAATGAAAATGTCCACACATTTCATTTTGGGAAAGAAAAAAGTGTATTTGAACTATGAAACGTCGTGACACACCCCCTCCCCCCTCCTCCCTGCACACCCCAACACACCCCGTCCCCCCTCCCCCCTGCACACCCCAACAAACCCCCTCTCCCCTGCACACCCCAACACACCCCCTCCCCCCTGCACACCCCAACACACCCCATGTAGGTCTCAACAGATGCCTGTGACAGTGGGCACAGGCTGTTACAAGCCCCCTCTCCCGGCCCCCGGGGCACCCCTGGCTGTGGAGCGCAGGTTACGTCCGGAACGTCGGACGGGGCTGCTCTGTGCAGAACTGGCAGTGGAGCATGTCCCTGCCTGCCCCCGTGCATGCCCGTCCTGTAGGGTGTGGGTGAGCTCAGTGAGCGCACGACGCAAGCCGGCAAGTTCAGCACAGATGTCCCTGGACATGGCCTGCATGGCATCCCTCAGGGTGGCAGTGCTCTGCGCAACTTCGGCCCTTAGGGTCTCCGTGGCCTTTTGAATGGTTGCCCTAGCCCCCACACATTCCGCGGCATGCTCAACCAGCATCGTGGACAGTTGGTGCTGCTGTTCTGTGATGTCCTCGAGGGACTGCTGCCCCTGCTGGCCCATGGCCAGTGCTGGTGGTGTGATGGAGGGGCTGCTCCCCTCCTGTGGACTGAGGACTGGGCATGGGGTAGAAGGCCACTCCTCTACCTCTGTGTGCCCCTTTGTGTGATCCTCATGGGGGCTGGCGTCTGACAAACAGGGGGAATGTAGTAGGTCAGTGGGGCTTCGGACTTCGTGCTCCTCAATGTCTGAGTCTGAACATGCAGCTATTGCAGCTGTCTCACCCATGTTGCTGCTGGCCGCTGACCCGGTGCCTTCAGTGGCAGGCAATTTTGGTAGAGGTGGAGCAGCTGCTGCTGGCCTGCTGACTACAGGGGTGCTTGCCGGTGGGACGTCCGGTATGCTTGCAGTGGGTCCTGCTTGTTGTGGGGTCTGCCTCACTGCAGCTGAGGTCGAGGGTGCGGGGACGGTATAATTGGCCTTCTTGGCTCTCTTCGTCGCAGGGGTGTCCTGGTTCTCGGGGTGTGAATCTGTGCGTGTGGTGGAGCAAAGGAGGGAGGGCGTTATTGATGGGTCTGCGGACTTTGGAATGACAATGATAGACATTATTCTGGTCAGTAGATGAGGCAGATTTCAGGCAGGGCCATGCAGATTGTCTCCTTTTAGTGTGGAATGTGGATGCAGGTATGAGGGTGCCAGCAGTGTATACAGGGTGGTGCTCGCATGTGGCTATGGGCAGTGTGGAAATGTGTTGCATTTACACTCTAGGGCAACCTTGTGCTACACATGAATGGACTGCAGTGATTATGGCATGTCTTGTTTGAGGCACCTACCTTCATCGCCTGATGTCGGAGCTCCCCTTTCCATCCCTCCGATGCCTTCAATGGCTTCCATGCCAATCGTGGTTGCACAAATCTCCTCCCACGGTTGGAGTTTTAATGGGGATTCCGACCCTCCACCGGTACCCATTGCAAGGTTGCGGTTCGCAGAGATGACCGCTCTGACCCGTTTGCGGAGGTCGTCCCAGCGCTTCCTGCACTGCTGTGGGGTGCGGGGTACGGTCCCCACCGCGCTGACGCGCTCGGCCACCAGGGCCCAGATGGCCTTCTTTTTCCCTATCGCTGTCCTGGTCATTTCAGGGGAGCTGCGTTGTCTTGCAGGGTCTCCGCAAGCATGCAGAGTTCCTCCCGGCTGAATCTTTCCTGGCGCTGGCGGTCACATGCCTTCTTAACAGCTTTAGGCATTTTTGGGTAGTTGAATGGGTGGGTGATTGGTTGGGACAGGTGTCAGGGTTGGATCTGGTGTTGTTCGGTAGGATGGCAATGGATTGTGTTTTTAAAGATGGCCGACGTGCTGTTTCCCGTTCCGGCGCGATGACGCTATTTCCGGTCCTGCTTTTTATGGCCACCGCAAATTACGGTGGCCGCTAATTACGGTGGCCGCTACTTACGGTGGCGGAAGTGCACCTTGCTCGCTTTACGATGCCGGTAGGGGCCTTTTCCGCCATGGCGTTAATTGCATTACCGCCATGGCGTAATGCTCGTGCGCGATGGGTCGTAATGTGGCGCTCTTTACGCCATCGGCCCACGGCGTAAACGCTCATTACGCCATGGCGGTAATGACGGAAGATTACCGCCTGGGTCGTAATGAGGCCCATGGTATTCTATCATTCTCCTGTGTAATTATCACCGCACTGGGGATTGCTGCCCTATATTGAATGTGGTTGATTTTATTCATCATTAGAAATAAATAAATATTCTATCATTGCACACCGGCCTGGTTCATGGTCCATTGGGACACAGGGTGTACGTTAAGGGGGGTGTGAGACGGGTTCGCTGCCTTCTCAAGACTGAATCCAAATTCATAAATTTAAAAGCCTTTGGATGCCAACTAACCAACCTATTAACAATTTCATCCCTCTGCATACACCTCTCAAACTCTTATCAAACACAACCACAAGCCTTTAAACGCAGCAATCCGCACAAACTTCACAACACTGCAACAACAAAACAAACCACACATAGACTTGCACAAGAGCACACAACGACTACCGACCGGAAAATACCCCAAGCCCAGCCAACGGACCCACCGGGCTGAGGCTGCCAACAGCACATCACTGCTCTCTTGCACTTTAACAGCTTATTCCCACTAACCCACTCCCCCCCTCCCTTTTTCAGAGCCGCCAGAGCGCCAGGGGACCACTCCGGTGGTGATAGTGCGCAGTACAGATATCCTTTAACATTAACATTGTGCGCTGCATCCCTGGCCAGTATAAAGAGTCCTGTTCTGGAGTGTGACGCCCCTTTAAAATCCTTAACAAAACCATCCATTTGTGGGTGGTATACAGATATTCTCAGCTATTTTATGTTCAGTCGATGACAGATGCATTTAATTACATTGGAGATAAAGTTCCTGCCCTGGTTTGTGATTATCTCTAGGGGAATCCCAACTCTTGGGAAGAACGGTATGAGTAGGTCACATCCTTGGGTAGCACATGTCCCCCTCAATGGAAACGCCTCAGGGTAGCGGGTGCTGTAGTCCACCACTGCTAACAAGTACTGGTACCCACAACTCTAGGGATCGAGAGGTCCTACAATGTACATTCCAATACGTTCAAACGGTTCCTTGATTAACGGCATCCATTGTAGAGGGGCCTTTGAAGCGACACACGGGTTCGTTTTTTGACAGATGACACATTCCTGGCAATAGTTGGCGACCTCTCTGTAGACGCCGGGCCAGTAGCAAATGGGAAAAAAAACAGTTTTAAGTGTCCTCCCGTTGGTCCCTCATGGCCAATTGTATGACCATCCTTCGAAAACTGGTGAGAACCAGTAGCTGTTTGAATTATTTCCTCTTGCTGTCTTTGGTTATCTCATAGTATAGATCCTTCTTTTCCTTAAGCCAGTGTCCTGCTGATCTGTATGTAGTCCTGAAATTAATGGCTTGTTCTCGAGCCCTGTGTAGAGTAGGGTCACTCTGACTTTCTCAGTGAAAAGAAGCCTCGGTTCCTTCTGGGAGCCAGTCGGTTAGGCAGATTATTGCCTTCTGCTGGTTCCACTTCCTTTTCTCCTCTCTGGTTTCTCCCCGAGATTTCTGGGGTTTCGTTTAGCTTGGTTTCTTTATCGCCACCTAAGAAAAAGGGTCATTTTGTAACCATTCCTCGTCGCTGACGCACTCTCAGAAAGTCAAAAGAACGGTTCCTAACAGCACAGGAGATGGCAGAGAATGACTATGGTGATCCTGACGTCTATACATATTACATACACCCAGATTTACGATTCTTGAAGGATAGGACCTTCCATCCCCATTGAATGGCTACACAGGGATATAAGGGGCATCACATTCTTTGTTACCACTTACCTGAGGGGTGATCGCTGTTTGTTGGATCCTGCTGTCCAGTAACGCCTGGGCCAGTCTCCCATCTACGTTCACCTCCTGAGTCTGGAGGGTTCCACCTCCATAGGTTCGGGTTTGGGTTTTCAAGGGCATAACCGGGCGATGTGGCCCCACTCTGTGCAATCAAAGCACTGGGGCTGTCTCATCGTGGGAGGTGCTGCTGTACTTCATGTCTCTGCCTTCGCTTGAACAGAAAGTACCTCAAACCAACGGCTACTTGTGGGTTTCTGGGTTTCCACTATCCATCCTGATCCGAGATGTCTCGTGAACCCTGCCTTCTGGAAGGCTGTTGCGATATTAATGGCCTCGGACAACGTGGGGCGATGGTGTTGTCTCACCCATCTTTGTATAGGGTCGGGAAGGGCATCTATGAATTGTTCGAGCTGGATCGTTTCAGTAATTTTGGCTACTGTAGCTGAGGTAGGTTTTAACCATTTCTTGGTCAGATCTAGGATTTAATAGTACAGGTGGCAGGGTGTTTCTCCTTGTTTCAGCTTGATCTTGCGTAGTCGAAGCCAGTATGCCTCGTCGTCCATCCCGAGATGTTCCAGGATGACTCGTTTTATATCCCCATAAGGGGTGTTGCCTGATGGATTAGCCGCCTGGTAGGCCCCTTGCATGACACCAGTAAGGAGTGGTGCAATGTAGTGTCCCCATCGCTCGAGCACCCACTGTGCGTTCCTGGCTACTCTCTCAAAATTTGTGAAGGAAAATCCGGGTCCTCGTTTAGTTGATACTTTTGAAGGATTGAGGTAGGGACCACTTGGTGTTGTCTTGTGGCAACCATCATATTTGCGATTTGTTTGAGGGCCTCCTGGTTCTTGTCATAAATCACGCTCAGGATTTGAATCGCCTGATGGAAGGCTTGGCGATCAGCTTGGGCTTGATAGCTCTGGACATGTAGCAACTGTTGCAACTGCTGCTGCCCCTCTGCCACAGTCTTGATAAGGTATTCCATGGCGTGTTGTCTTGAATCCCACCAATGCCACCACTTTTGTAAGGATGGGTATGAGGCAGAATTGCAGTAAAAAAAAAAAAAGTCCTTTATTTTCCGGATTGATTGTTGGTAGGGCAAATCAAAACAAATAATCTTAATTTGTCCTTTTGCCATTCCAACATGTAGGCTTTTCCGTGTCTGGGGTAAGGATGGCTTCTCCTCCCAGTGACAGCATTAACACAGGCCTTAATAGGCCCAACAGTATCTCCTTTCCTTTTCCGGTCCGTGTAGTTCCTGCATGAAGCAGAATCAGACTGACTTTCAGTATCGTGTCTGTCGACTTTTATAACACTGGCCTGTTCATTCACCCTATCAATGTAGCCCATGTTGGTGTGTGACGTTTCTAGCCCTACCCCCTGGATTGTTGGGTTGGCATGGATGCCATATGTAACCTCCGCTGCCATCCCGGCGTAGGAAAACCTGCTTCCCTGAGCTCCCTGCACAAGGTGAGTTCAGTCCTTCTTGGACATAGAGTTGATCCGACTGACTCCCAGACAACATGTAGTGACGGGGGAAGAGCTAGACTGACCCTGCATGACTCGCACCATCGTACCAAGGCGAAGAGTGGGTTAGGGTTGCACTCCGGTCCTATCCATCGGTGTGCACTGCAAACAGCCAGACTGTTATTTGATTTGCATCTTATGGCCTGTAATGCAGATTTAATAAAGATCAACCCACCAAATCTGCATTTAAGGGCTGTAATGGTCAGTCAATAATTGACTATATATTAATTTCAGGGAAAGATTGGGAAAATGTGCTAGAATTCGAAATCATTAGTAGATCAGGAAGCAATCATAGTCTTCTCAGCCTAAATGCCTCTTCAAATAGTCAGAGACAGGGAGGTGCTGGCACTGAGTCTAGGGCACAGGAAATCACACTCTCAGGACATGCCTGATGGGTGAAGATAATTGAGGCAGACTTGAAAACAAGTATGCATGGGGTGATCCAGGGCAGTATAGGTATCATTTGTAATGAATCACGATCCATTATTGAAATTTTAATCAAATTTGAGGTTCTTAAGGACAAACTGGATCCTTTTTTCATCTGACCGAGCCACCTTATAAAAAAGAGAGCAATCATTAAAAGCGGCTGGTATGATGCCGAATGTCGTCAAGTAAAAAAGAAGATTGTTAAAAATGTTAAAGGGGGATGAGATTGGAATATAAAAAACTGGTGTCAAAGAAAAAGAAGGAATTTGCTGCCAATCAATGGGTCAAGTTGCATACAGCTAGTCTTGAAAGAGATGAGTTTTTTTTTCTGGAAGTTGGTGTCTGGTAAGGATCAGGGAGATAATCAAGATCTAATTTGTAATATTACAGGAGGGGAATGGTGGACCCACTTCAGCAGTTTGTAAAACAGAAAAGTTGCTCAAGACTACAAAATGGCTAGCCTTCATATAGAATCTCCCCTTTTCGGGACCACTAGAGATCACCATCAGTGTGAGGGACGTCAAACAAGCCATAAAATCACAGAAAATGGCAAGGCTGCGGACAAGGATTCTGTTCCATTGGATCTATATAAAGATGAAATAAAAATATGGGACCCGTTCTGTGCACAATCTTCAACGCCATAATTAGACTGGCAAAAGTACTTTGTTCCTGGCAATGGGATCTATTAGTCCCAATTTTTATTTATTTTTCTTTTTTGTTTTTTTTTTTTGTTTTATTGGTCAAATACAATTTTCAACCTTTAACATATAAAAGTTCCAATTTCCAAAATAAAAAAATTAAGATTTCAGTTTTCAAAATCTCTAGTCCTTATTTAAGAGTCATCCTGGTTCTCCGTGTCCTCACTGGGCTGGCCATTAGTCACCAGGAGTAATGAGTAGATCTGTTCCACCAGTTTTAAGGCGTTCACTATCTGCCCGAGTTTAACGACCGTCATTTGGCGTTCCCACCATTCTTCCTCGATTGGCGTCCAATCTTTTCGAGGAGTTCTTCAAATATATCCTCCTTATTTTTTTTAAATCTCGGGCAGGAGAGTGTCAAATGGCTCATCGTTTCTAGAGGTTCCACTTTCATACAGAAGCGACACTGTGCCTCTTGGATCGTGAGCTGTTTTCTGAGATACTGCACTTCTCTTGACGGCAATATGTTAAGCCTACAGCGCATCAGCAAATTCCTGTATTGACATGAGGGAAATCTTGTGAGATATGGATAGGGGTGATTTAATTGTTTCTTTTCCCAAATAATATTATGGCAGTAAATATTTTGCGCCTCATGCAAATCCGTGTCGATCCAGTTCTTCTCTCATAGGAGTTTCTTGGCATTCTCTGGATTGTCTATCAGGATCTCTGCTGAGATGCTATATTGCTGTAAAAGTCTTTGCAATTTTGTCTCCAGTTGCGCAGAAGTTTCTCCGAATTGTTTTTCCTTGGTTTGTTAATATCTCAAATAGAATAGATGGTGGATGCAGAAGACATTTGACTTTTAGGCAGTTTGGTAGCTTTAGAATTTTTCGCCAAAAATAGGCCTCCAGTTTCCCCTTCGAGCCCAGGACAAATTTAGGCAGGTCTCAGCACCGTGGGTCAAAATGGGTAAGACTTTTTGTTTATAGAAGGAGATAATTGGTAACATTGAAAATGTGCTGGATCTTCCATGTAAGGCTCTCCCTTGATTGGTTAGTTTTTCAAGCCTTTCTCTAATAATGTCGATTTGAGCTCCCTCATTGATATTGTTGTTGATTTTGACCCCTGGATATGTTACAGTGTCCTCTGCTTTCAGCTCTTGTTGTTCAATTCTCCATGTGAATGCCTTCTTTTTCTTCCTTGCCCCTAGACAGATTGCATTACCAAGATCATTGACTTATCAGCATTGATTTTCATACCGTTAATATCAAGATAAATCTTGAATTCTGCTATTCGACGCTGGAGCCCGATTGCCGCTTGGTCGATAAAGACGATGTCGTCTGCATAGAGGACCCAAGGGAGCTCTGTACCATCGACCTTTGGTGGGAAAGTTTAGATTTTATCCTGCGATTCTTTAAGATCCGCTAAGTACAGGATAAACAGGAAAGGTGCAAGCGCACAGCCCTGTTTGATGCCCTTAGATGTCCAGATTTTTTCTGTTGTGTCCTTCCCTTTGAGACAAATATTTTGACTGTTGTATCTGAATATAATGCTTTTATTACTTCCAATATGTCTTCCGGACATTGCCATTCTTCACGTTTGGCCCATGGATGTTCTCTACTAACTGTGTTGAAGGCCTGTTCGAGGTCCATAAATCCCAGGGAGACTGTCCCCTTTGTTTCGAGCGCTTGCAATTTAAGAAGATTTAATAAGAAAAGGTTCAGCGAGGTGCCCACTCCAGTGAGAAAAGCTGTCTGACGCTTGTCCAGGATTTCGGCCCAAATAGCCCAATTTTTCAGATCTCTTGGGAGGATCGAGGTGAAAATCTTTCTCATCGAGTCTAAAAGGGCTATAGGCCTATAGTTCCTAGGGTTTGTCCGATCTCCTTTCTTGAAAATTGGTACTATCAGGGCTTCTTTCCAGAATTGCGGGATGGATCTAAATTTCAAGATATGTTGGAACAAAACCAAAATGAAGTCCGCCCATTCCTCCCGTTTGCTTTCAGCATATGGTTTGAGATGCCATCGGGGCCAGCCACTCTTGAGGATCTTAAATGCTTGATGCTATGGATTATATCATCTCTGTCGATCTCAATATGCCATGGCAAGTCTGTGATCTTTTTTACGGGAGGTTTGGTACTTTCATCTGTTTTAAATAAGTGTCATGATCTCTGCTTCCAAAAGATCAGGACTTGCCCGACTCCCTTGGAAGCAGACCCATAACCCCGGTTCCGAGTGCCAGCCAGTCCCAATTGGGACCTTTTGGACCCTGTCCTGGCGCCAGTGGCACCAGGCTCATAAAGATGCCCAGTCCCAGCGCTGGAAGCGCCGGGCTCATAATGCTTGGGTGGACTTACCTGCAGCAGACCATGCTGCTTACTTACCTGCCAGTTGAACCCCTGATCCTCTTCTGTTTGGGACTACTTTTCCTTTTGGGTGGGGCAGGAGCCACTCCCTAGGTTCAGAACACTGGAACTCTTCTGGAAAGCAGGAACTCTTTTCTTACCTAGGCGTGGCTGTGGAAGGAGACACCTAAGCACTACAGGAGGCTATTTAAACCACACCCGATGGATGAATCTTGCTTTGCGTTATTCTGCATTCTCTGCAGCAGAACGCTCATCGTGTCTTCTGCTTCTGATCCTGGGCCTAAAGGAACAAAGGCTTACCATCCTGGAATCCAGTCTTCAGCAGCACCTGTAAAGACAAAGAAAGAACAGGTTAGCACTACGGTCTTCAGTGGCAGCGCATCTCTTACCTGGTCCATCGGCTGTCACCAACGCCTCGCGCTGCATTCCGGCATCTGAAAGACAAAGGCTTACCTACTCTTCGCATGCTCCGGAGATCTTCGCACTGCATTCCGGCATCTGAAAGCCAAAAGCTTACCAGCTCTTCGCACGCTCCGGAGGCCTTCGGCGCTGCATCCCGCATCTGAAAGACAAAAGAAGGTGCGTTTAAAGACATTGGGCAACTTTATTACTCACGTGCCATTACTCCTTCCCACGCCGAATCCAGTGGGTATTCCAGCACCCTTCAGCTTCTCTAAAGCTCCGAACTTGTACCTGCAAGATAAAAGGGACAGTTAGTGCGCATCGTGAAGCAGGCTACAAGCGCTTACTTACGTGCTTCCAGGCGCTTCTATTCCTCACACGGGTTCGATCCTCAACTCTCATCAGCCCGCCATCCGCCATCGCCGGAACCCTGCAAAACAAGAGATATCATTACAAAAGACTTTTAAGACATTTGAAGTGCCCAGAACTTACCGTTCGTGCAGTTAACGACGGACAGCAGTCCTCTGAGGTCAAGAGGCCTGCACCCTTATCTAGTGAAGAAACTGGTTACGGCACCCTGCCCCGAGGCAGATGGAGAGCTCGGCGTTCACTTACCTAAGGTAAGGGTGTTAACCTTTGGGGTTCTACAGGAGAAGAGAAAGGGAAGAGGAGAGAGGCACCCAATAACCCCAGTTCATTAATCCCATATTTTCTATCTGCAGACATCTTACTCTTCGAGTCAGACATACAGTGCACAGAGGTCCAGCCCAAAGAGCCAACCGTGTGTTACACATCACCTTTGAAGATACGGCATTCACCCAGTCAAGACCGGCGCCTCTGCGGGAATCAGGTGAGCGTTACAATAAGGCTGGGAAGTGCTTTACCCAATCTTCCTTTAAGACTTGGTTAATTGTTAAAGCCGTCTGGAAGTCTTTACCTTGGTTTATGATTTCCCATACAGATCTTGTATTAGCAGTACTTATTGCAGATAGCATATGTTCTGCATCTGCCTGGGCTCTCCAGATCTTTGATGAATTTAGCCAATTTTTGTACCGTTGTTTGCATTGCTTTTTGTTTTCCTCGCTATTAGGTGAACTACTTTGGCCTATTCTTCTCCGCTCAGCTCGCAAGGCTCTTTGCTTTTTTACCACATCCTTGTTGTAGTTATGTTTTCTTACGATTGTGGTTTTATTAGTTGGGCCCTCTTGATCTCATATTCCTTCAGCATCCATCTATACTCTAGTATTTTTCCAGACTTTTTGATGCTAGTGTCCAGATGTTGTCAGTTTTGAGATAGTGGATGCTCTAAGTCTCAATCTATTAGTTCCCCATGATAGTTCGATTGGCTGCATATTTTGTTGGTTTGTCTCCTTCGGTTTCCAGCGGAATTTCACTTGTAGTAGCGCATGATCACTGGTCAGCTTTGTTTTTACTGTGAACGATTCAATCCACGCGAGTGTATTTCTTGCCACAAAGCAGTAGTCCAGATAGGTGCTATTTTGATTAGAGAACCCAGTGTCTGCACCTGGAATATCACCCAGCGTCTGCCCGTTTAGCATTGCCATTTCTCTAATAGACATTTCCGTAACCCATCTCTTGTCCCAAGGTTCCAACAGTGTTTTTATGCTTCAGGCATCCCTTTTTGTCAAGAAGCTTCAAATTCAGATCTCCACAAATTAGGATCAACTGATAAGGGTCTTCAATCATGGACTCATCAATGGCTTTCATAATGTCTGAGTGGAACTTCTCCATTTCACAGTTTTGGTTGCTTCGATATATGTTAATTAGAAGAAGTCTGGTCTCCTGCACCCTTGATTTTTTTTAACCAATTTCAGGACCTGGGTGAATGGATTGGGTGTTTTATGTGCTTGTACCTGTAGGTCACTGTCCTCTTTGATCAAGGTCAGAAGCCCTGCTCGGCGTCTACCCAGAGGCCCTTTCAGTGCAGGATTGATGTAGATTTGATATCCTCACATAACGGTCTAGTTGTTACCCATGATTCCTGGAAGCAGGATAATTTCAAAGTCACTCAAAAAGTCACATTCGCCAGAATAGAGATGGCCAAAGCCCCTTGTGTTCCATGAGGCCAGGAGAGATCTTGTTTCAATGCTCTCAATCGGGCTCTATTGCTTCTTTTTTCCCACCGCGTATCCGGGTTTGCTGAGATCTTTCCCTCTCAGGCTTGTTTAGGGTGATTGGTTCCCATTGATCTCAAGTTATCTACAGTAAATCTTAGCTTATTGAGGTTACTGAGATCAACTTTCTGTTGGTCATCTCCCGTTGATACTTTACCATGTCTGTCATTGCGTGGTTGTTCCATACGTTGAGATCTGTTAGGAAGTGTTGTTACAATGGTCCGTTCCTGTCGGGATTGAGAGTTGCCCTTGTCCCTATAACACCCCTTACCATCCTACAGATTGATGAGTCGAAAACAAAAGATAAGCTGTGGGATATGGTGTCATGATGCCCGCTCCCGGGGAGCCGGTTCAAGCCCTGCGTCCCTGAAAGCGGACATCCAGTCCCCAAGGAAGGACCCAGCAACCCCATATAGGGGCCCTTTGGAGAGTGTCCTGGCGCCTATGGCGCCAGGCTCATAAAAGACATCAGTCGTGGCGCCTTAGGCGCCAGGCTCATTACGGGAGTGCTTGGGTGCACTTACCTGATGCAGACCATGCTGCAGGATCCCGGCCTCCTTGAGGCCTGAAAGGAACTACTTTACCTGTGGGACTAATTTACCATCCGGGCGTGGTCGGGGAAGGATACATACCTGATTGCAGGAAGGATACATACCTGGAACTTCTTCCAAGGCTATTTAAACCCCACCTGAACAGCCACACGTGCTTCGCGTTGTTCTGCATCTAGCAGCTGGACGCTCACCGTGTCCGCTCCTGCATCCTGACTTCTGCCACTCCTGCCAGCATCCTGGATCACCTGCAAAGGAAGAGAAGAAGAGAACAGAAGAAGGAAAAGTCCTTACCTGCTAAATCCGCATCCTGGAGACATCTCGCCGACAATCCTGAAAAGGAAAACTTTTATTTAAAAGCTCATCGCGTCGATCGCTGCAGCGCCGCATTCCACTCACCTTTACAGGGCGCCTTCATGTTCAGCAGCGATCATCCGGATTCGCAGTCACGCCCCAGCGCCTAGGGAGAAAAAGACCAGAACAAAAGGTGAGAGAGAGAAGGGAATAAGGAAAGCCAAATCTCCATGTTAAGACTTACCTGTTGATTCATTCCCTCTTCATTTCGGGTCCGCGCCGCATCCTGGTATTTCCGGACCCCGGCCCCTAAGGGGAAAAAGAGACATCAGCGTTAATGAGCGAATGAAAAGACATTACCAAAAAACGCTCATTAAAGACTTACCTGATTTCTAAAAGGATTTCACCTCTCATCTCGGGTCGGTGCCTGTTCCCCGGCATTCCGTACCCCGGCCCCTATGGGGAAATAGACACTAGCATTAGTACATTAATGCATGGACACAAGGGGAACCTCTTATCAAAAAACTTATCTGGAAGCCAAGCAAGTTTGGTTCTCACCAATCCGAAAATCCAGTGAAGTAACTGGAATCCAACGCGCCCCTACATCAGAAGCAGGATGGAGAGCTCGTCCTTCCAGACCCTAAGGTGAGACACTACGAGGAATCACAGAAGGGTTTCGAGGAGGGTGAGAGGGGAAAGTGGGAGGCCGATTGCATTACCTCGCAGACAGTTAATCCCCTATTTTCACCCACAGAAGGATACTTCTGCGAGCCAGACAAGCCAGATTTGGAGGCCTGGTCCAGTCCGTCTTCCGAACCCTGCGCATCACCTTAGAAGAGGTCAGCAGCGCGAACCAGGCCAGCGCCTCCGTGGGAGTCAGGTGAGTGTAACATATGGGTTTTAATCACCTTGTCCAGTATTGACTGGGATCTCAAATGAATGGTGATGAGCTCCCATCTGCATTAGTCTGTGAATTCAATGATTGCTATGTTGTCAGGTTCAAGTTTCCCTGATGCAATCACCTGGTTGAGCAGGAATAATGTATTTTTCCTGTTTAGGAGAATCTTCTTATGATCTCTTGTAAGTCTTTCTAGTTTTACTTGGTAGGTTTGTCGATCTTTTAGCCCTTTTGTTATTCTCCTGGGCTTCTTCTCTGACTGCTTTTCCGTGTTAGTTGATCTGTTGGCAGATTTCCCTTCCTGACGTCTTTGCTGCCTACGTTGCTCCAGGCATCTCAGGTGATCCTGGGTATTTGAAGGTGAGGAATTCCAGATTTTTACAGACGAGTGAGACTTGCTTTCTGCCAGGTTTGGCGTTGTTTCTAGCTGAACTTTGTGTTTGCTTCACAATGTTCTTTTATCTTCTAGTCCCTGGAGGATATCGTTTAATTGTGCTGGCTTCAATGGCGTTCTTTTGCCATGGGGTTGAGTCTTACGATCGTGTCTACTTTTTTCCTCCTTTTCTGGTTGATATTTTTCCTTAGTTGTTCTCTCTTTAATGTCATCTTTATTTGAGTACTTAAGTACTTAAGTAATACTTTCCAGTCCGTGGGACTGATGTTTTCCCATGAATCGTCCTCATGGTTGATAGTAATTTCAATTAAGTGGCTTAAGCATTCTGATGAATCCTGGTCCACAGCTAATCCTTGTTCCTTTCTTTTGTGAGCCTGCTTGTCTGAGTTTCCCCATAGAGGAGGGTCTTCTGTTTTTTGACTCAGTTTTATTTCACGTCTTGTTTTTTTTTGGAGCTGGTTGCCTTTCAAACTGGGGTGGAATTTGTATATTCCTTAGGAAGGCTCGTGAGCCATTTGCTTTGCGTTTGATGGATTGTTTTTTGATAGTTAAAGTGCACTTGCTTGTTGTGTTAAATCTGATCACCTTAACTCTCTGAACTAATGTGTTTTCACTGAATTTCAAAGGTTTTATTATGCTGTTTCTGTCGTCCTGGCTCTCCTTTCTTCCCAATGGTTGTGAACACCTGCATCCTCAGGTGGGCCAGAAAAGCTGGCTGAAAAAGATAAAAGATAGCTGTCACTTTAAGAGTTTTAGAAGTGGAAGGGCCTCAGTCACGCGTGCGTCCCTAGACTCGGTACCTGAACCTACTGTGCCTAGAGAACCAAGCTACACCGCACTGATGATTCCAAATGAGCCCAAAACATGTTGGGGCTGCTTGTGGTCTCTTGCAGAAGGGATGTGACCTAGCGGTTTGGGCTAGTCTACCCATTTCGAGCTGGCCAAGTCTCATTTGCATCTTTTTTCCTTCTGTAATGGCAGGGTAGGCTGAAAAACAATGGTCTGGATGTTCGGCCAGAAAAATGCCAGTCATCAACCTTCAGTGTTGCAGTTGCCACTTCAAGTTTGAGAGATGTATCATAGACATGGTTTCCAAGTTTACTGTGCCTAAATGACCAGGCTACACCTAAATACTGATGCCAACAAATGTTTGGAGTAGTTTGTAGTCTTATACAGAAGAGATTGACCTAGCAGTTTGCGCTTGGCGGCTACAGGCCTGATTTGCAAATGGGTTTTGCCCTTCTCCAATGGCATGGCAGGCTCACACAGTGATGGTCTGGAGGGTTGCCGAGAACAATGCCAGAGGTTATGGTTGACAGAAGACTTTCCAGCCATCAACCTTTTGTTTTTACATCTTTGGTGCGAGAAATCTTTGGCCCTTAATTTCCACAACAGTTATTCTAAACAGAGACAATGCTATGGCTTATTTAAATTAACCCTTGACTCATCTTTTTGGTAGCTTGGCAAACCCAAGACCACTTTAAGTAATAGCGAGGAATGCATAACCCACCAAATATAATGTAATACAGCCAAGAGTTAAAGAATTTACAGTTCCAACTGAGGTATTTATAGAAATAATAAATATGTATTGACTAAAACTCACTAACATAATAGGGGTTTCTAAAAGAACTGTAATGTAGCAGTTTGTTTAAAACACTGTCGCTGTGTAATAACGATATAGGTCTATGTGTTTAGAATAAAGGTTTGTTATAGTGCCCTCCTTAATTTCTTTTCAGAGTAAAACTTGTATTAAATGTTTTAAGCGTCAGTCATTGGGCCTCATTAGGAGTTGGCACTATTAGCGCCATGGCTGCCTCCAAATCCTTACCGACTCCGCCCTGGCGAATGGAGCTATTACCGCCACATTCCAAGGTTGGCGGGGGCGGTAATTCCCCATTCACCAGGGCCCTTCCCAATTTGAGCCCCCATAGGGCTCAATGGGAATGGGGAAGGCGCTAATAATAATAATTCGAGTCCCTTTGCGGGTCCCGTCCTTAACGCCTGGTAAAACCAGGCATTAAGGGAGGACCCGCAAAGGGAACTCGTAATAGGACAGTAAGGGATTACCGGTACCGGTGCCCTTACCGGTACCGGTAATCCCTTACCGCCCACCTCGTAATGAGGCCCATTGTCTTTGGGCTGGACAGAAATAAAGATTCTATTGCATACTGGTGCAGTGCTGGCTAACCTTCCCTTATAGACCATTATGTAATGCATTATATAGCTGGTTGAGAAGGACCCCCACAGTAAAGTCAGTCTCGGGCAGAAACACATAGTACACCAGTGTGTGTATGGGTGTGTATGTATAAAATATTGTACATGTAGCAAACATGCCACTTTCTGAGCATGGCACTCAAGGCTACTTGAGCAGTGGGAGAGTCACCCACCTAAAATCCATAGATAGTCCTTACCAAGACTTCTCTGTGAGTAGATGTTCGGGGGAAAGCAGGTCACTGTGACTGTGAGCACCCGAGAAAATTGTCGTCTATATCTCTGCAGTGAAATACAGACGATAGCAGCGGAAATGGTCCCCAGCAGTGTAGCGAGCCACATGGCCACACAGCTGCCTGGATGGTCTTGCCTGGCTGCAAGATCGTGGCCGGCATATTTGACCCCTCCTCTTGCACAAGCGCAGTCCTTAGAAAACGCATGCAATTGGAAGACATGCCATACTGAGTCTAGTGAGAAATAGAAGGTAAACACACGGAAGGGATGATGGGAGGTTTATTTATTTTGCGCTGGATCGAGTTACAGAAAAAGGAAAACTTACAGTAGATGCATTACGCTTGTTACATTGATATATAAAGTGACGCATATGATGTAGGTAATTGGGCACCAGTTTGCAGAGGTGGTTGGCCACAGTGAGCTAAATGTTGCCTCTAGGATGCAGGTCGGAAGCAAAGAGTCACTTTTCTAGGTGTTTGCGGAACGGCAAGTAAGAATGTTCTGATCTTAAAGATGGTGGGAGAGCATTGAAAAAGACTGGGAAACTGCGACTTCCTGATCTTTGCAGTTTAAACCTTAGGACGATGAGGCAATGTGTGTAGATGGATCGGTTAGGTCTGGTTGACTGCGTGAAATAAAATCTGCTAGGCAAGTACCTTGGCGCAGTGTTGGTGATGCATTTCTGCTTGATGGCAAGTGTTTTGAAAAGTATACGCTTGCGGATGGGAAGGCAGTGCACCTGGTTGGGCCAGGAAGCGTTTACCAACACTTAAAAAAGAAAGGGCCAATCCATCTCAGATATTTCCGAGGTACTTGAAACTAGTAAAACAGTATCAGAGGAGGCAGAAGGAGGCCATCAGTGAAGGAGTTAAATAAGGGGTTTCGTTAAGATGGTGTGCTTACTGAGAAGGTTGTTGGATAGAGGGAGAGAGGAAGTGGGGGGGGGGGCAGTTTGCTGAGTAGTGTACCTCAAATGTAAGGGAACACCTTGCACAGAGCCTTCCCTGGGCTACAGTTTGTACAGGTGAAAATCTACTATTCAACTGTTTGGTAGTCATTAAACATCAAAAGCCTGTTCGAACAGTCAGGTTGTTGATTGTTTTCTGACACTGACATATATACACCCAGATGCTGATTCAAGGCAAATGTCACTAGTTCCCTAGAAGATGTGACAATGACACACCTGTTTTGAACTCCAACCTTCGAAGGAGACCCAAGAGCCTGTAGCACACTGCAGTCCAAGAAGTCAATCCTTGGCTGGTGGGTTAGAATAACTGCAGCTAAAAAAGCACCGATGTAGGGGGAGAAATTCCTGCTGGTAATTAATTTTAGAGCTTCCATAGGACCATAGGTTCTGGCGGGTAGGTGTGTGCTGTGCCTACATCCCTGAAGCTCATGAAAATGAGACAAAACCAATGGAAAATAAGTTTGCATCTGGATACACCATGAAGACCAAGAAAGAAGCATTCTGAGACACATTAAATACCCTGACATTTTGATTGAACTGGAGGTTCATGTTTTCTAGTATGGCAAACCAAACTGAAACTTGGACACTCTGTCCTTCAGAATAGAATCTTAAACGTGTTTTGTTTATCCACCATCTAACACTGTTAGCCATAGATTCTCCCTCTTGTGTTTTAAATATAATCTTCTAAGATCCCGTAGGAGTTCCCCATCCAATAGCCCTGAACGCCAACACCCTGCAATGTCCCAAAAGGGACATTGCAGACTTTGAAATAGAGCATCAAACAAGGTTTAAATTTAAGAATCCACCCTCGCACTAATACTCCCTTCCTGTTCACAGTTTGCATAGTACAGCCAAGTAGGGTAATTTATCTGTACTTCTTTCCCTGGCGTGGGCATTTATCCAGCTCATCCCTGAAGACAAATAAAGTTGTTAAAACCAATTTTTCAAGCATGTTGAGTGTTCTTATTCTTGCAGACTGTGGCAGTCTAAAGTTGAACTCAGTAAACCGGTCCATTGGAAGGGGGTGTGATGTGAAAAAAAGGCACTGCTGGAGGCTAGAGAAGGATGCAAGATAGATTCCCTAACACATGTAGCTGTACCTCTCTGTTAACCATTTTTCACCGGTCGGGCCGTGCAATGGGTACTATTTCAGAGGCACACTAATAAATGTGTGTTGTCCTCCCTTTAGCACTACAAATTAATCTCGGTCAAGTTTCTTCAAAATGGAGATTTGTATGAATGTTATTTTGGGCTTTGGATCTAAAAAATATGCCCAGTAAGGAAAATGTGTCATTTAGCTTCAAAGTGGTCAGTGTAATGTTTGCTCTCCATTCAACAGTGTTCATCATTCACTGCTTCGAGGCAAGAATCTCCTACAGACCCACCAGAGCAGTCTCTTAAAGTCAGCTTCTCACTCTCAAGGCTAGAGGGTGTTGGGATGGAGACAAGTCAATCCCATCCCCCTAGTCCCTCTCAGATCACCAAGCCTTACATAACCCGTAAGGGGGGGACCAGCCTCCTCCATGATGGAACATATTAAGACCCAATAGTGCATAGAAGTGAGTGAATGGCACTAGTAATGTCCCTATACCGCGACTCCATTTTGTATTTAGGCCCAGATCAAAACGCACTGAGGGCTGCAACACTCGCATCCCGAGCTCACACACAGGTGCCAAGCTCACAGCACACCAGGCCAGCTCCACACAATCCTTGCTCCCATGGAAGCACATTCTCTGCCTGTCCCTTCAGTCTTGCAAATGTCTAGTATCCTGTTGAGGAATACACCCTGCACAGTTTGAGACCGCACCAGGCCCGGCAATGCATCCAATGCATCTCCACTAAACTAACATCAGGGCCTCTGACACCCCCCCCCCCCACCCAGCCAGGCCAGAGCCAGCCACCCTCCACTGACCCGACGCCCAGGTCTAGCCTCCCCAAGGTACCCACCACAGATCTAAGACACGCACAACGTATATCTTCCTATTCGCAACACACGTCTCCTGTAACAGGAGGTACCCGGAAGAATAAATTAGAGACCAACCCCGGGGAGAGGGGGGATTGTGAGGCAGGAATTGCGGTATTAATGAACACCCAATGGTAGGGATCACCATAACTGTATTTTACCCTCCGCTTTCTATGGCACCTCCTTCCTTTGATGCCCATGTGCCTGCCATAATGAGTGAATAACCAGTCTTAGTTGTTTAGCGTAGATTGGAAACAATGTTTTTATGTGTGGGCCGACTTTCACTGCCTGGATGAGCCAAGCTGACCCAGGTGGACCAAGATCGACAACAACGAGCCCCTTTTGGATCAGGCCCTCGCATTTGTGCCTCACCAATCAGACATGCCAATTTGTACCATATGTATGACGTCACTGATGATGCTTAGAGCCTTCTTAATGTGCTGCTCGTATAATTTTAGGCAGAGCGCTCTCGGGTAACATGTTCTTTGTTTGTTTTTATATTATATAAACGTTGCTATCCTGGCAAACTATCTCTTGGCCTTATTCCCTAGCGCGTTGTATTTACTCTACTGTGTTCATGTCAAGTGATCTAGGCCTACATTTGGTGACCCCCAACGCAATTCCATAGCCCTGTACTTGCAGCGTCATCCAGGGCCTCTCCAGAAAGGCCATGTCCACCTACAGCTGACCAGTCCCTCTAAACGCATACACAGCAGAAGCGGTTCTTGTAGGTTCTGGCTTTGCAAATACCTTACCTGCTCGTTTGAGCCGGGTGCTTCCCCAGGGAGAGGCCCAGACGTGCTGTGGATCAACTGTGAACGGAGGCTGTCGAAAGAGAATGGACATGTGAGTATAGCGTGCAAGGGTTAACAATGTTGGGGTTTAGGGTATAGAATATTGCATTAAGGGGAACACGCAAAGGATGAAACTGGGTAGAATGAGTGGAGTTTTGTATATGGCCATTAGGTTTTATTCTTTTTTTAATACATTTTTGGAAAATCTAGAGGAAGAAGGAAAAGGAACCTAGCCCCGAAAGAGGCTAGTGGGTGGCGCCTCTTTGCACTGTCCCGACCAGTGCAGGAGAATACAAATACGGAGAAAAAAGTAGGAGCCCCGTATAAGTAGAGGGCTTGGGAATAAGTAGTGGTTGTTTTTTTTAGCTCATTGTTTTAGTTTGTTGCTTTCAGTGTTCACTTTTCATATATGCATGAGGCCCAAGAGGGGCGGATGCAGAGTAAATGTGGAGAACGTGAGAAGGGGATTGGGAAGAGGCTAAAGGAGGGAGGGAAAATAGGTATCCGGTATATGTTTGTTTTGTGTTTTTGTCACGACCCTCGCCCAAAACCCCCTCTAGCAAACCAATTGGCCAGGTGGAGTCAGGACTCGGGCCTCTAGAGCCTGGCATCCTCTTCAAAACCCCTCATGGGGCCAGTCCTGGCGCCTATGGCGCCAGGCTCATACACCATGAAAAACAATGTGCTTGGGAACTACTTAATTGTATTGTCAGCCAACATGGAGGCATCCACATACCTTGGTTCCTAAGAACCAAGCTATGCGGTATAGTGTTTTGCGTGTGGTAGCCTAGGGACTACTTTACCTGGACTGTTTTGTTGGGGCTATTTAAACCACACCGAGCAAGACAACACGCTTTGCGTTACTTTGCAGCTTGCAACGTGGCGCTCACCGTGTCTGGCTATTCCCTCGAACCTCGGAGAAGCAGAACCTGCAAGGAGACAAAAAGAACATCATTAGCAGCAGCATCTTACCTGCAGTCTTCATCTTTAAAGACTCGCAGCTACTGAGAACAGCTTCCTCGAATCTGCACGCCTCCCGGACAGAAGAGGAAAGATAGAGGCAAAATCAAAGAAAGCAGTAGAGACATTTACAAATTATGAACTGCTCAAAAGGCTTACCTGGCTGGTCACCTCTCGGCTGGCACCACTCCGGACTTTCCACTCGTGCTGAAGAACACTGCGACCTACAAGGAAGGAAAACACAGGTTAGCAAAGGCAAGACTTCGCAGCGCTGCGCGTAGCGCTTACTTACCGCACCATAGCGCTCTTAATGCGCCATCCTTTACCGGGGGGCTCAACCAAGCCAGTTCGCCGCGCTTACGCTCCGCATACCTAAGGGAGAAAAAAGAGACATTTTAAACAAAGAAAGGCATGCAGGATAGCAACAAAACTAAAGAACAGCAATAAGACCTACCTGAACAATATCAAATGGGCTGGCGTCAGTGAAGTAACTGGACCGCACTCGCTTTTGAAAGACAACGCGCCCCTGCAAAGAATGCAGGACGGAGAGCACGCCTAATTCCACCACAAGGTGAGGAGAGGGTGGCAGAGGGACTGAAATCATATGGGGGTTGAGGGAGAATACTTACCCCAGTCGGTCAGTCTTGAACACAGTCCTCCTGTATTTTCAGGCAGAACCTTCCCCGCAGACCACATCAGGGTAAAGCTAAGAAGCAATACCAGCGAGTAACCCGGCTGGGTGACGTCCCTGTGGGGATACCAGGTGAGCGTAACAGTTTTGCGAAGATCGTAATGTCTGTTTTGTTTAACAATACAATGATAATTGTAACACAAATGTGACGGGTATAGAAAAAACTTGGCGGTGGGTGCCCTGACTGGGTTAAAAGGTGTTTCAGGCAATGTTCGTGCAGTATATATTTTACCCCTTCCCCTACTCAAACGACAGTCATGGGGACGGACACGCCACTAGAACATATATGTAAATGTTTACCCCTGTACAGTGACAAAATGAAAAGGTATCATGGGCAATGTTTGATGGAAACAAAAGGGGGAGTACTGCCCTATTCCTGGCCAGAGGGGGCTCCTTTGATAAGGGTGCCTTAAACCATATATACATATATCTCACTGCAAAATACAGGGGAAAGCCACTCCAAAACAGGAGAGAAATATTGGACTTGTGGCGGATGTTTGAAGAAACCCATTGTAGCGAAAGTTGAGAAAAAGAACTAACATTTGAAAGCTTGACCACGGGTGATGGGAGAAGAGCAACCTAAGAAAATGTACCCACTACTAACCAGACCTGCAGAGGGGTATTCAAATCCAAAATATGCGTCTAGGGGAGATACACAAGTGAATACAGGCACAGCACCTCCCCCGTCATATGATCCCACTATAGCAACACCCACGTACACAGGAGTGAGCACAAGGGACATCGAGGCAGCATTCTCCTCCACCTGTGCAGGATTAGCTAGGCCGCAAGCAGCTTGTGAGGTAACGACACATCCAGGGACTGTAGGGTTGCCCCAGACGCCACCTCCTCTACAGGAAGATGAGTGGAAATCTGGCTATTTATTTTATTCAGAATTGATAGCGCCTGCATACAAGCGGTGCACGTGGAAAGGGAGGGAGAAATGGACAGTTTAGGGTATGACCATGTGGCATCCGAAAGGGACGAGGAATATTGAAGTGACTTTGAGGGCGAAGAAGGAGCAGTGGAAGGGATTCAGCAAGTGCAACTGACCACACCAAGAGTGGAAGGAAACTGGTAGGGGAGATAGAAAGGTCTGGTAGAATAGCAGTAGCGAAAAGGAAAGGGAGTGGAGCTAAAGGTGGAACGGCAAAAAATTACAGATGCCCGTCATTCATATGGGAGCAGGTCAGCCTCATTACGTACCCTGGGCAGAGATGGATAAAAACAACCTCCTCAAGTCCCTCCCCCCACTCACGGCGGGCACGGGAAAATAGATTTACACCTTCGAGAAGCAAACAGCGGTTGTGCCCCTGTGTATAGGAGACATACAAAGCCTGCTAGTATCTGCAGTAGGTGACAAGGCGGAATCGGTGTGGGTGAAAGCAGGATACCTAGGGGTGACAATCAGTAATGATACACATGATGGGGCATCATTTAACAACATCAGGGCATGTGTATGGGATGCACTGCGACAGGCCTTCCCCGACACTCCTGATTTACACTCAACTGAACAGATGGAGAAGGAATGATGTGCTTCGGTCACCACACAGGCGAGGATGATAGCTGTATGGGCTGACAATGGCAAGGACAGTGGGGAGGAAATCAACAGTATGTCAGACCCCAATGGCAAGGAGACCCACCACAGGGGTGAGGTGGGTTCAGAGGACGGATGGGAGGGGGTTAAGGGCAGTGTTGGGTATGTGGAAGATGGGGTCATTTTGCAAGGGACTGCCGCAGCAGGCAAGGAGGAAATTATCAATATAACAAGCCCCAATACTATCAACAGCAGAATGGAAACCCCCACCCCGGTAGTCCCCAGGGCAAGCCCCAAGGAGCAATGATGAACCCATATGAGGCACAAGCGTACCCCCAGCAACCTCGCCCTATGCCTGGCCCTGCCACCTACCGTCACCCCCTCACATCATGCACAACACCACCCCAACTCCCAGGGAGGCGGGAACAAAAAACCCTTTTGCCACCGCTCCGAAACAGGGCAGCAGCACCATACCATGATGCCTGTGTTTTGGGGGGAGACACATACCCAGACTAGGCCAGCCCACAGAGAGCTCTAGCGTGTCCAGTACTATCAACTACCTTAAATCCAGAAGAGGAACCACTGATGGGGGCAGTGATAGGAAACAAGCAATTCATTTTCATGGTGGATTCAGGGGCAGAGAAATCATGCATTTATGAAGGTGATTATCTCTCATCGGGCCAAACTCTGGACTTGTAGGGATTCTCTGGAGCTGTAGTAATAACGGTTCCTTATACCGAAGATTTGGATGTTAAAATTGGGGGAATGATTGTGCGAGCACCACTCCCATACAACTAAAGCTTGCCTGTTAACTTACTAAGGAGGGATCTGCTCAGCAGACTGAACATGACCATATAGTTCACTGACAGAGGGATTGTTTGTGCCACCCCAGGCATGTGCTCCCTCCGTGCCATGCTAATGATTCCCTCCGTGGCCAAGAATTAGTAGTATGGGGAATCCCCATAGTGTAATAGTGTATAGAAGTGAGTGAATAGCACTGGTAATGTCCCTATCCCGAGACTCCATTTTGTATTCAGGCCCAGATCACAATGCCCAGATCAAAATGCACAGAGGGCTGCAGCACTCGCATCCCAAGCTCACACAGAGGTGCCAAGCTCAAGGCACACCAGGCCAGCTCCATCCGATCCTTTCTTCCACAGAAGTCCATTCGCCGTCTGTCCCTTCAGTGTTGCAAATGTCTAGTATCATATTCAGGAATGCAACCTGCACAGAGCGTGAGACAGTACCAGGCCCGGCAATGCATCTAATCCATCTCCACTAAACTGACATCAGGGCCGCTGCCCACCCCCACACCCAGCCAGGCTGGAGCCAGCCACCCTTCATTGACCCAACACCCAGGTCCAACCTCCCCAAGGTACCCACCACAGATCTAAGACACACACAACTGTATATCTTCCTATTCACAACACAACTCTCCTGTAACATGAGGTACCAGGAAGAATAAATTAGAGACCAACCCCCGGAGGGAGATTGTCAGGCAGGAACTGCGGTATTAATGAAGACCCAATGGTAGGGGTCACTATAACTGTATTTTACCCTGCACTTTCTCTGGCACCTCCTTCCTGTGATGCCCAGGTGCCTGCCATAATGAGTGAATAACCAGTCTTAGTTGTTTAGCTTAGATTAGAAACAATGTTTTTATGTGTGTGCCAACCTTCACTGCCTGGATGAGCCCAGCTGACCCACGTGGACCAAGATCGACAACAACAAGCCAGCCAATTAGCGCTTGGCACCCTCTATGGAACAGGCCCTTGCATATGTCCCTCACCAATCAGACATGCCAATTTGTACCATATGTATGACTTCCCTGATGATGCTTTGCATGTATTTATATTATATAAACTTAGTTATCTTTGTAAACCATCTCTTGGCCTTATTCCCTAGCCAGGTGTATTTACTCTGTGTTCGCGTCGAGTGGTCTAGGCCTTCAAGGGACCAGGTACTGAAGTTTCTAACGTGTGCAGAAATAGGCCTTTTGTGCAATATGGTATTTTAACAGGTGAGACTGTATAATTATTTACAGGCCCAGGGAACAGATCAGAGAGCAGGCATGATAGCTCTGCAATAGAGACAGTTCTAAAGAAAAGTACTTCAGGTAAGTCTGGCCTTGCATTTAGCATCTTGACCCCAAAGTTGTTGAAATTATGTGGACCAAAGCATTGCTTATTACAATTAATCCACTTCTGGTGTTTGAGGAACGACAGCAAGCCCTTTATTTGTACTATTTCTACTGAAAAAATTATTTGTGTCCTTTTCAGGGAACCCAGTCACTTCCCATGTTGTATTAATGCACACTTTCAAATGCCATACGCGAACCTTGACATTTATTATCTGATTATAAATTAAAGCCTGGCCACGTCATATTGGGTAATCAGTTCTAATATGTCGTTTGAGGTTTTCAGGCTGGCATGACTTCCAAGTGTGCCCGGACTATTTCCACCTACGAGGGCGCCTCTTAGAACGCATTGCCCTGCCTAGTGCGTCCCAGCAAACTACCATTAAACTTCACAACCACTGTAGGGTTGTTGTGCTGAGGTTGCAAAGTTGATCATGGTTGGGGGTTGTTGTCCTCATGTTAGAGTGTGCTTTAGTACGCGGTGAAATAGCTATGAAGACTAGTTTAGCATTTTTCAGGATATGCATTAAACATTTCTGATCCTATCCCAGGATGGCCAAGCTGGCAAAGTATTGCCCATTATTCCTGTTCCAATCTGGCTGTGACTTTGTGTATGCCTTTCTCCAGTCATTGGCCAGCACTTACTATATAAGTGCCCAAGGAGTCTAGAATGGAGATGTGTTGCAACTCCTTTGCTCCTCTGTTCGATGTCGTCTCTGGATATATATAAGAACAGCGGTTGATCTTACCTTAGGATTTCCGCAATCCGGAAACCTTTCAAAAATAATAATTTATTATTTTTAAAGAAGAAAAAATATGAAAATAAATAGTAGCAAGGGTACATTCTTCTGTTTAGATATTCTTCACAGTGAATACTTTTCCTTCTCATCTCTTCCTAGATCTTCTTTAGAAGCTTTTGCTGACCAGCCCACAGCTGCTGAACCACTGAATGGTTGTTGCAGCATCTCCTAATACCCTGTTTTTCAGCATGTCTTAAACTATTTTTCTGGTAGTTGAAGAATATGTTGAGGGATAGGTTGCAGTTTGTTTTTGCCTTCGCTTCTTGTCAGTGTTTTTGTTACTGTAGTAGATGCAAGTGTCAAGATCACTTGTTATTGGCATGTTGAGACCAAATTCCAGGTTTCTAGAAATATAGGCTGCAGTATTGCTTTTTCTTTTATTCCAACACACCCCTTTTTGTCAATAGCACAAACCGTGTCATGTCCACCACAAGCCATTCCTTTTTAATGACATCAGTACCTAATATGTAACATCTTCCTCTGTACGAGAAAGAATTGCAGGCCTTCAGTTCTTGGAACATCGGTATCTCCTGTGCGCCACTCTGCAAGCACATGTGGGGCTTCTTCATGTTTCGTTTTTTTCACAGAGCCCACACCTTTTGAAGTGCTAGAGTATCTCATCACTTGCTCCACAAAAAGGAGCAAGTAGCTCAGCCCACATACATGCACACATTCAGATGCTTTTTTCACCCCATGAACCTTAACGCAAATCAGGGGGTGTTTCTGTCCCTCAAACAATGATAGACATGCTTTTTTTTCTCGCACTCCACAGGGACAGGGCCTCCAAACCACATGTTTGCCAGGAGGCAATCATATATTAGTGTCGGGAGTGGCTTCCATAAAATGCCCAGGACGACTTTGAGAATAAAGTGACCTTCACATTTCTAAAATGAAAGCAAATGAAAAAAGTTCACCTTCTGCACTTTTATAATTTGCACTCATCTTTAAGAATCTGCCCCATTGACCTCACACTTATGTACCATACAGTCTATCATTGTCCTGTTCCATTCATCCAAATGTATACCTTGTAGCCGCTGAAGCATGGGTTGTGCTACATTAAGACGGTTCTTTGTCATGACTGCGTATAATATTCTTTTCACTTTTGTGACTTTAGGGGAGTACTTTTTTTCTGGCTTAATCTTCTATTGTTTCTGTACCTGGCAGTCCTTCTCTCACTATCTTAGTGTTCCTCAGTGACACTGATGTGACCTATTGAAATTACTTTCTTTGGCCTTCCTTCTGCTGCGCAGGGAGTTAGGTACTCATTTTTAACTGGACTCACTGTTGTTCTGCTGCCTCCTTACCCTTTTGTTCCACTTCCAATTCTCACTTGATACTGTCAGGAAAAGGTCTCCCTTCTTTTGTTTTTGGGTCTCTCTTCCTCATTTTGCCATGTTTCCCAAATTGTCCATGGTCTCGCGCATCACCAAACTCTCGGATCCCTATGAATGTAGGCTTTGATTAGTGGTGCCCCCTCCTCATGTCACTCCCTTCTTCATTCCTCTCTGCATTTGTATTTTTAGGGACATGTTTTTGCCCTCACATGCTGGGAGGTTCTCCCTTCTCCGTCTGTAAAAAAAGGTAAACAGCAACTGTGGCCAATCTATTCCCATTCCCTGAACTTTTCGTTATCTCTTTCAGTGTCTTCCAGTGTTTCTTCACTTCCTTCTGCAATTTGCCATGTAAGAATAATTTCAACTTTGGATCGTTGTTTTGTTCATTGACAATGAGTATATTGATTAAGTTGGACATGGTAGTGGAGGGCAATTTATTGTGGGTTGCTCCTCTTTTTAGATCATTCTGCAACGTAATCTCAAACATTTGTCTCACCACTGCTGCAAGGGTTGCTCTAATCAGGCACCACTGGACACAATACATGTCAAAATTTGGTGTAATGTATGGGTGATATTATTTCCTTCTAATTCCTTTAGTTCCTAAAAAAAAAGGCACAGTACATTTCGAATTGCATCAACAAATTCTTCCCACCTGAAGACAACTCTGTTGTGCTTCGAATTCTGCTCCAAAACATCCTGATCCTAGACAATGTTTATAGCTGAGATATTGTTGTACTTCTGATACAGGTATTTGTTTTTCTCTTCTAATGTTTTTTCTGCCATAATCACATTTGTCACCAAATAAGATACTGGCGGGACTGCAGCTGCAAGGACGGAACATATGGGCCTGTAATTCATCCACTAACAATGTATAGATTACTTTATAATTGTGCTTCCTTTTGATATTGTTCACAGTCTGACTGGCTGCCTAGTACTTTGTTCTGGAGTTGACATGTGGACTTGCATAACCATGATAATATACTCCAAAAATGATTGTCTACCAACACTGTTGCCAGGGTTCAGAGATTTCACCATGCTCTTTTTTTCTAAAATATTCACAACTTTCCATAACAACTGTAATAACAGTTGTGGATACTATTTCTTTTTGAACCTAGGAACATACAAATGCTGTATCTCTATAACTACATAGTGAACTGTCTGGGGGTGCCTACCCATGTATGTCAAAGACACTGGGTTCCTGCAGTCACTCCCAGTAGAATTAACCATTATCTTTATCATGTAGCTGTCTTCTCCTGTGGGATAGGAAGCTGGGCCTTGATCTGACCTCATTAGTTGGGACCTACAACAACTGGTTTGTCAGGCGTGTGTTCAGTGGAATAGGATATCAAAATATACCGATTTTCTTTACGTTTTTCTTTTAAAATCTCCTTTAGCGTTCTCATGGTCACCGGGTATTCATGCAGACTTTGGGGTAAATTCGTTATTAGGGCCACAACTCTGATTCAGTGGCTTGAGTTCCCTTGTAACCCCATCCGAGATCCACTTCTCGAGAGTTCAAGCTACATTGCAGATGATCTGTGATCTCACACAAAATCACTGTGCAAGACATCAGGGAAAGGTCACATTGCTTCGTGATATTATCTAATATAATTATGAAGAGCCAGGAAGGCAAGAGGAGATTAATTCAGTTAGCTTCTTAAAGAGAAATGTCCCCCTCTTCTTTTTTTTTCTTCAAGATCTTTATTTGTAAATCAATGCATCAACATTTCATATATCATTACATAGGTTTGCTCCTGCATCAATTACTGTTGCATCAAGTCTGACACAAATACGATTCAAGAGCTCCTTTGGTGCATTGAATTTTGTCTTTTTAGTACCAACAAGTGTGAGACCAGCCATGCCTCACCAGTAATTTACATAAGAACAATAAACAACCCCCATCTCTACCCCCATCTGCCTCCCCCCTTTGAATTGGCACCCAAATGAGTATGACTCAATTACGTTTCTTGTCTGATGCTTACATATTCCTCTGCCTATGTTGTATAGGACACTGTGTCATGAATTCAGATCACATTTATGTTTCTCAACATTTGTGGTTTGTGCAAAGGGGGCTCTTAATCCCTAACATATTCATGGAAGGGAAGCCAGGTCTTTAGGAGCTTTTGGTATGTCCCAGCTTTAAGTGCACACACTTTCTCCATTGCCAGCACCCCCCAGCACCCTCCAGATCTTGACCCACCAAAATGTGACTATAGGACCTTGTGGTATTTTCCAATTTTGGGCCAAGGTCATGTGAGCTGCGGTTACTAGATGTGTGATGAGAGCTGCAGTTCCTCCTGATGCTGCATATACCCCTTCCACCTCTTCCCCCAAAAGTATTACTACTGGTGAGTCAGGTAGCTGCGCCCCTGAAATCTTCTTGATGTGGGCTAAGATTTATTTCCAAAATATTTTGGCTTTGGGGCATGTCGACCGCATGTGTCCCCGTTTCCCTGCATTGCGGCCAGCACAGGTGTAGAGGAGGTCCCAAATAAAGCCTGCACTCCAATCGCCCATATTGAAGTACCAGGAACGTTCACACCAAAATGTGAAGTATGATGAGCAAATAAACCAGCAGAGAGCCGCAGTAGGGCTCTGCCCAGTACCCATCGGAAGAGCAACACCTATTGAAGTACCAATACCCAGACAACCAGGGACAGTAAGGTATCCATTGAGAAAACTGTACCAACAAATGAGACGAAATGAAGATTGCCTAAGTACCGTCCCCGAAGAAACCAAAAAAGCCTTAATGGAAGATGAATGATGACATCACGAGGGTCCGGACAGACTCACAGATAGAAGAAATGACAACCAAAAAATGACACACACAGACAAAACACCATGAATAAAGATATCATTAACCCAAAGGAAGAGAACGATGTTGAAACACAAAGAAGCTTAAGCTGTAAGCAGGATGAAGATATTCAACCAGCTAACGCCTGTACATATGCTTGGAACCACAAGAAAGCTAAGAAAACAGTGCGGCTTGATATGCTAAGTAGAAGAATAGCGCAGCAAGCGCCATAATACATAATCTACCTCAAAACGAAGCACATTATTATAAGTGAGATTCCACTTTGCACGAAAAGCAGAATCAACCCAGGTTACTAGAGGCTAAACAAGACAAGATTCATATTCTAAGCAAAATGAGAAGAGACGGCTGAATTGAAACTCAGCAGATGCAACTCGTGCCAGGAGAGCCAAGGTCATACCAATAGAAGGAACGAACAGTAGCTTCATATAATTGAAACTTAAGAACAGAATATCCTGTCTTTGAAAGGTCGAGATGATAAGGAGGCATAGGCAGGTGGCAAGCCGAATAAGAATTAAATACACACATTGAGAAAAACTAGACAAATTCGCAGTGTGGGTAGCATGTGACCAGCCGAACGAGAAGGAGCACAGGTTCACACCTACGCTTGGCATCCGCCCAGACAGATATCAGAACTTTTCCAGACTGAAGATGCAGTTTCGAGGCCAACCACAGTAAAATCGTTGACACATAGTTGCTGAAGCGATGATTGATTGTAACCTTAATTGGAGGAAGGCTGGGTAGCTGACGGGGCACCCTGCATCTGGCTGACCATTCTGCGTGCTGCTAAGTAAAGTGGAAATGCATGGGTTTGGTGCCAACCAATCACAATGGACCAAATAATCTATGGTCCTATAGTTAGTAGAACCAATGGGACGTTGCACTTTTAGTGATGTCTACAGTAGTCATTTTTGAAGGAAGGATTTAGACGTCCACCTGCCAGTGTTTACCCAATCCCCTCACTCTGTTACCATATACAGATATAGTACCTATATTAAAGTTACCTTTTCCTAACCAATAAAATAGCATGTTAACTTTTGAGTGTTACACGTCAATTATGACGCGATTTGAGTATAAAAGTTATGATTTGTATGAAGTTCATTGGAGTTGAAGCGAGACGGACTATCGCATCACTGCTGATTGCCATGACTCCCCGTTTTTTGTACTTGTCATTAAATGGACTCCCTTTGCCAAACCATTGAGTTGTACTTATTGATTGGTGTTGGAGTAATAAATCTGCACCACCATCCATCTCAAGGTGCAGCTATCTCGTCTTAAAGTACTTCGGAGCAAACCTTGGCTGTATGGGCCGGCTGAGGTCTCCTGAGTACACTTGGTAGCAGAGATTTGATGGTTATCGATTATTGATTTGAATAAGACACCTATTGATCATCGACATAAAGTAACTCTAGGTCTTCGGCAATATCAGGAGTCCTTTGCCATTCGGCTGAGTAGACCGTAAAGCTCCCCGTAGACAGTGGTAGTGTAAAAAGACTGCAGACACGGCCTGAAGGGACCCGTGTTTCCTACGCATCCCTTCCCATTCCTGCAGGCAGCTGAACGGGCAAAAAACCGAAGAAGGCGGTAACGAAGGCGGTGATCCCGAGGGTCCAGAGACGAACCATGCGAACGGTGAGTGAAAAAGACTAAAGTTCTGGCAAAAGTGCATGCTTCAGAACAAGTATCGGGGAAAGGTAACAGAGGGAGGCGGGGGAAAAAACTAAATATAGTTAGAAGTAAAGAAGACTGTATATATATAATGGGATAATGACTCTGGAGTAATTAAATAAATAAGTTACTGAGGAGGACACCCGAGAAGAAAGAGGTTACCCGGGCAGACACCCGAGAACTGAGAGGATCTGCCTTATTCCTACGCTTTTTACAAGCGGCTAGAAGAAACGTGTACCCAGAGTCCCGGATAAAGGGGGAACGATTAGACTACCACGACGGTTAAAGACGTTGTGAAAGGGGTACATTTAGACTCCTTGAAGGGGTAATGATTAGAGGCAGAGATAACTGTGACCAGCTGGTGTCCATCCAGTCTGTCAAGTGTCTGTCTTACATGTTTTTGTTCTGACGTCATATGTAAAAAAAAAAATCTTCGGAAAACTGATTTCAATTTTATGCGATTTAATAGCTGAGATAAAAGCGCATATGAATTGATTTTTGAGTAAATCAGAAGGTATAACATTTTGTGAACATTTGGATTGGAGGTTGCAGTGTTTGGTGCTTGCTCATATTGTTAGAACTGTTTAAGACACACGAAAGTGTTGACCAGTGTTATATAAGAGGAAAGGGAACAGATTTAAAGTATGGAGGATATAACTCCATTGACACACTTATGCAAACAGTTGCCGAAACATGCACCCAAACTAAAGAAATATAGTACAGAGTGGGTTAAAGGGACTGCCCACAAGATGTTTATGCCATGGCCACAAGGTGGGTCCTTATCTAAAGCCTTCTTACAACATATGACGACATATTTGCATGCCACATACACGGGCAAAAAGCTAGAAAAACGCCTTGCTGCCCTGGAGCTTTGGAAAATGTATGAGCAGGGAAAGGGGGAAGAGCCGCCAACAGGTTGGATACTTAATGTATGCACAGAGGGGGCTGAGACGCCTATCGCGCCACCTGCCCCACCCGAAACGAAAGTTGAAGAAAGTAAGGACGAGGGATTATACCCACTGAGAGAACTCAAAGCAGCCACGAGGTACAGCAAACCCGCATATGAATCACCTACACATTGTAGTGACGAAAATTAAGGGAAAAATAACGATAAGAATATTACCTCCACAATGCCACAGGACTAGGGGAGACGCGAGGACGAAAGAAGAGATGAGGCCCAGACACATGCATCTCTCGACAAGGAGAGAGAAGGGAAAAGATGGAAGGGAAATGAAGATAGAACTGATGAGATAGCATTTGCAAAAAACCAATGGATGGGAGGACACATTTTATTAAAAGTTGATGGTAAAGGCAATGATGACCCGCAACAAAAGGAAAGGATAGAGGATGTACAGGGAAAGGGAAACGAGAAGGAGTTAAAAGACAAAAGAATAAGAAAGACAGACAGACAAAGGCGAGAACAGCTATATCGCGAAGAGCAAGAGAGACATCTCGATCGCAACCCAAGAGCAGCCAATGATCAAGACAGACAGAAACAGCTGAGGTTAGAGGAAGAGCAAAGGATACGTGACATAAGAATAAAGAGATGAAGAGATGAGAAAATTCGAAGGGCCGATGAACATAGCAATTAAAAGAGAAAGGAATAAGATGCGGTCAGAGAAGAGGCGAGGAAACGCAAAGAATTTGATGACGATATAGAACGTAAGCGAAGACCGAGAGCACGCGATCTTGAATGTCTGGGGAGAGAGGTTAAAAAACCTGATCCAGTAGCAGATTGGGAAGATCTAGAAGAATTCTTTCCTCCGTACGATTCAGTACCAGGCATGTCAAATATGGAAGATTACTTCGACACCAGAAGCATCAGAGAAACGATCGATAGAATATATGATGAGATGGGGTTAGAACAAACACCCCAAGGGGAGGGGGAAGACGAGCGCCTGAGAGCACTCAGCTCTACGACACTGAGGATGTCACCCGAAGAAGTGAGAATAGAGAACTATCCCTGGAAAGATTAGAAATCAGTAGAAACAATGAAGATACAAGAAGTTGCACGAATTGGGGACAGACAATGTCTGACTCGGAAAGGGAGGAGCGCGAGGAAAATGAGGCAGAGAGACAGAGCGAAAGACGACTCCCAAGAGAGAAAGCAATAAGATGGTCAGATACTAGTGAGTCTGCACCGAGGGCATCAGAATCAGCCACTCAGTCTGACCGACATGAAGAAGTATCTCATGGTCAGAGGGGGGTGTCTTCACTGCCTTATGTAGACAGGATCAGGACATTGCCAGGCAGATGGCGATGTGGGAATATTACCCCTGCAATAGACAGAAGAACAATGAGAGAAGAGAGAGAGGGCTACGCATCCCAATTTCCGTTGCTCGAGAAGGGGGGGGGGAGTAAGACCGCAATATATTCCATGGCCACACATGAATTGAAAAATTTGAAAACCAAGCTTCCAATGCTGACATCGGGAGCTGGAAAGTGGATACATGAGTTCAAAAAAATGATAGGAGGAAACACGTTAGCTATAGGGGACATTAAGGGTCTCCTAATAGCCATACTTGGTGAGCGAGCATACGATGTGTGGGCACGAGCAGGCTACCCTGGCGTAACTACAATTAATACCGCGCACGACGGAGCTCCATTTAACAACTGTAGAGCTGAAGTATGGAAAGCGCTACTAGTAATATACCCAGATACTTCACATATGGGAGCTATAATGACACGAAAAATGAAGGAGTCTGAAGATCCGTTAACTTACATACAGAATTTTCAAGACGCATGGGTGCTCGAGACTCATGAATCCTGACGAAATCTATACCTGCGTTTTACCATATATTGTGCCAAGGGCTGCCCGAGCCGGTGCAGCAACAACTCAAGAAATTGGTGGGCATTGAAGCCAAGCCTTGGGCTGAAATACAGTTGACCATCGCACATTATTGTAGACTACTTCAAGAAAAGAATCGCAAAAAGGAAGCCCCTCGAAACGGTGAGGAAGTGAAATTGGTGCAAAAGAAATTGTCAAAATATGCTCTTGAGGGAGCCAAGATAACTAGCACAGCTGAATCAAGCATGCAGTAGGTGGCTAGTCCACAGCAGAATAATCGTAGCAATACAGGGTTTTATCCCAGTGGAAGAGGATTTGGGGGAAGAGGATGGCAGAGCAATCAGGGAGGTTTCCAAAATAATCAAGGAGGCTTTCAAAATATGCAAAATGGTAACCAAGATATGTCAAATGGGCAAATGATCTGACCACCGCCAGTATGTTGGCTGTGTGGAATGACAGGGCATTTGGCATGCACATGCAGAAATCAAGGGATGATGCAGAACGGCCAAGGAACAAGAGCCGGCATGACAAACACACCTGCAGTCTTTCAACAGGGAGTTGCGCAGAATCACACAGTGCAACAACAAGCACCAGGAGTTCAACAAGGTGTGCAGCCTCAGAGCATGGCGAATTTTCCACAAGGACAATCCCAACAGATACCAAAGCAACTGTCACAGACAATGGGCACGGGGCAGACCACGAACCCTGGAATGGGAAGTAACAATGGGAATGGGGGAAATTCACCAGCACATAGTGGGCCAAATTTGTATATAAACGAGGACAGCTCACTGGAAACCCTGATGTGTTCTATCCTATCAGTGACACCAGATCCTCACAGGGAACCTAGAGTGGATGTCATTATAGGGGATAAAGAATATTCCTTCTTAGTTGACACGGGTGCAACAAGCTTGTGCATACGTGGAGGCAAGTTTTCCTTGTCCGGCAAGGCCATAGTCAGAGTTTTACAGGAGCTATCAGTCATGTTACAGTCCCCATAGGAGAATGTGAAATGAATGTACCTTTATTATATTTTGACGGACCCCAGTAAACATTTTGGGTCGATATTTAATGACAAAATTAAACATGACAATCTCGTTCATGGAGGAGGGCATAGTATGTTCCACTCCAGGAATGCACTACTCAAATGTATGCGAAATGATTAGAGCATACTCAGGACACATAGCCATGAGGGCCATACCATTAGAGCCAGAAATTTTCGCATATGGTATGCTTGTGCTTATGGCAGAATTGCCAGGCCTTGCAGGCAAAATCATGAGAACCCCTGATGAGTTCTTATTCATACCCAGAATACTGATGCATGAGGAGAAGGGGAAAGTATTTCCCTTGATGATACACACAGCTGCAATGCGAGGGAGAGTGGGCTTGATTGATGGTTATGACGCCGAAGGCCGACAATGGTGTGCAGTAATCGCAATTGAAGAAGGATATTGAGTGACCAACGTCACCGATGACGATCTGTTTGAACAGCAACCAAATATAAGAGAGACAATGGTGAAAGTGAGTCTCACCTTTTGGGTAAAGATGATTAAAAGAGAAGTACCTCAGAGAATGATGTTGGCACTAAATCGTCCTGAATATTTTGATGACGACATATCCAAGGTGCCTGTCTCAGTATGAACTACAGGCCCCTATGACGTAGGCCCCTTGAAGGGGGTTGGAGAAGTGAAGATTAAACTGAAACCAGGATCAAATCTACCAAAAGCCCAACAATATCCCATGTCCAGAGAGGCAGATGAGGGGATTTATAAGACAATTTCTGCAATGATGGAACAGGGCATCTTAGTGACGTCAGAGTCGTCATACAATACCACGGTTTAACCGATCAAAAAATCAAAGGTATGGTCTTGGCGTTTAATCCAGGATTTATGCCCAATAAACGATATTGTTGGGGCTGAGTTCCCTCTAATCCCTAACCCGTCTACAATTCTATGTAACATACCCATTGAGGCAAAATATTTCACGGGGATTGACTTGAAAAATGCATTTTTCTCAATCCCGTTGCACCGTGACTCACAAGAACTGACGTCATTCACGTTCAGACAAATACGTCTGAAAAGCATGAGGCTGCCAAAGGGGTACTGTGAGTCTCCTTCTATTTTTAACAGAGTCCTGCAGATGGACTTGAGCAATATCGCACTAGAGAGTGTTGTCCTGCAATACGTGGATGACATCTTAATTTGTAGCACAACAGAAGAACAATGCAGGCACAATTATGTTCAGCTATTGACTATACTGGCTGAGAAAGGATATAAGGTTGAAAACGAAAAGTTAAAATATTTTCAACAAGAAGTGCTGTACATAGGCCAGCTGATATCACATGAGGGAAAGAAAGTGACCCCAGAAAGGGCTAAAGCAATACCGAACACGGCTAAGCCACACACGATAAAACAGATGCAGAGCTTTTTAGGCCTATGCAACTTTGTCAGGGCATGGGTCTTCGACTACAGCTCCTATACTAAGCCTTTGCTCCAGGCCCTAAAGAAGGCCCAAGTGACGAAAGAAAAGATCAAATGGTCTGAGACCATGGAGAAAGGGTTTGCTGAACTCAAAAGAGCTATTTGCGCAGCTCCTGTTCTCGGGATTCCCAATTATACAGAGGAATTTTACCTGTTTTCACACAAATGGCAACTTTATGACAGCAGTACTCTCACACAGAACCACGTTGGGGTACAAGCCCCTGGCATACTACAGTGGGAATTTTGACCCAGTAATGAGGGGTCATTTCCTGTGCGAACAAAGTTTTGCTGCCGCAGTGTTTGCCATAGATAAGGCTACAGCCATTGTAATGGGATGCTC